>NC_082710.1:103244902-103551933 GCF_030144855.1 Hypanus sabinus | reverse complement strand
GTCAGAACACTTGGCACAAATGGGGATGGACATGGACCTACGTTTAGAACAAAGTCAGCATCTCAGTCATTCCCTGCCGTCAACCCTTCTTCCCTACAAGCAAATTTATGCTGAAGAACAAAATGCTGTCAAACAACCCTCACTACTTTCTTCAAACCAGTGTCATCTCCTGCTGTCGGCAGTTCTAAGAGTTCTGTGAATCTTCCTTCACCTCTATGATCCTGACACCAGAACAGCCACTCATCTCCCGGAGCAAACACACCTGCCACTGTTGGTGAGTACTGTACACACTGGTATGTTAAATTTTTATGATTTATTATGTTGAATATTACCTTAAATTGATGAAATATAATACAAATGCTGCCTTGTGGTACTGCCTTTGTATCATATTGGTTTGAAAATGTGAATAAATTACAGATAAAACATATTTAAGAAGCCCTCTGGAATGCATCCCTATTTTCTCCATTTAAATAATTATTCACGTTATGCATCTACTGCGAGAAATGTATCCCCCGCATATAACGAGGACAGGGTGTAACTCATTACAAAAGAAGGTTGTGGAGACCAAGTCATTGGATATACTTACAGCGGAGTTTGATTAGTAAGGGTGTCATGGTTATGGGGAAAAGGCAAGAAAATGGGGTTGAGAGAGATAAATCAGCCATGACTGGATGGTGAAGCAGACTCGATGGGCTGAACATTGTAATTCTGTTCCTATATCTTGAGGACTAAATGTAAAACAAGCTCCTTTAAACTTGCCTTATTTCACATTAAACTAGTACCGTCTTAACATTTGGCATTTCCATCTTGGGGGAAATGACAACTGTCCACCCTACTTTACTTATAATTTTATATATATTTCTATCAGGGCACCCCTCAGACTCTGACATTCCAGGAAAAACAATCCAAGCTTTCCCAACCTTTCCTTATAGCTAATACAATGCAATCTATATAACATCATGATGAATCTCTTCTATACCCTTTCCAAAGCCTTGAATGCAGCAACCAGAACAGCACACAGTACTCCTAGCTAGTTTTACATAGCTGAAACATAATTCAGAGTTTCATACTTAAAAAGTTCAAATACAGTTGAAGTCAGAAGTTTACATATACCTTAACCAAATACATTTAAACTCAGTTTTTCACAATTCCTGACGTTTAATCTTAGAAAACATTCTGTCTTAGGTCAGTTAGGATCACTACTTTATTTTAAGAATGTGAAATGTCAGAGTAATAGTAGAGAGAATGATTTATTTCAGCTTTTATTTCTTTCATCACTTTCCCAGTGGGTCAGGAGTTTACATACACTGTTAGTATTTGGTAGCATTGCCTTTAAATTGTTTAACTTGGGTCAATTGTTCTGGGTAGCCTTCCACTAGCTTCTCACATTAAGTTGCTGGAATTTTGTTCCATTCTTCTAGACAGAACTGGTGTAACTGAGTCAGGTTTGTGTCTACTCCTGCATCACCCATCTGCCACCGCGCTTGTTACTTCAATATTTCCATATAATTTTCCTTCCTCATGATGCCTTCTAGTTTGTGAAGTGCGCCAGTCCCTCCTGCAGCAAAGCACCCCCACAACATGATGCTGCCACCCCCATGCTTCACAGTTGGTATGGTCTTCTTCAGCTTGCAAGCCTCACCCTTTTCCTTCAAACATAACAACGGTCATTATGGCCAAACAGTTCAATTCTTGTTTTATCAGACCAGAGGACATTTCTCCAAAAAGTAAGATCTTTGTCTCCATGTGCACTTGCAAACTGTAGTCTGGCTTTTTTTATGGCGGTTTTGGAGCAGTGGCTTCTTCCTTGCTGAGCAGCCTTTCAGGTTATGTCAATATAGAACTCATTTTACTGTGGATAAAGATACTTGTCTACCTGTTTCCTCCAGCATCTTCACTAGGTCCTTTGCTGTTGTTCTAGGATTGATTTGCACTTTTCACGCCATCTCTAAGAGACAGAATGCGTCTCCTTCTTGAGCGGTATGACGGCTGAGTGGTCCCATGGTGTTTATAGTTGCGTACTATTGTTTGTACAAATGAACATGGCGTTCAGGCGTTTGAAAATTGGTCCCAAGAATGAACCAGACTTGACATCATTTTCTGACCTCAATCCGATAGAAAATTTGTGGGCAGAACTGTAAAAGCGTGTGCGAGCAAGGAGGCCTACAAATCTGACTCAGTTCCACCAGTTCTGTCTGGAGGAATGAAACAAAATTCCAGCAACTTACTGTGAGAAGCTTGTGGAAGGCTACCCAAAACATTTGACCCAAGTTAAACAATTTAAAGGCAATGCTACCAAATACTAACGAAGTGTATGTAAACTTCTGACCTACTGGGAAAGTGATGAAAGAAATAAAAGCTGAAATAAATCATTCTCTCTACTATTACTCTAACATTTCACATTCTTAAAATAAAGTATTGATCCTAACTGGCCTAAGACAGGGAATGTTTTCTAAGATTAAATGTCAGGAATTGTGAAAAACTGAGTTTAAATGTATTTGGCTGAGGTGTTATGTAAACTTCTGACTTCAACTGTATCTAGACAGACACTCTTTGTCAACTGCACATACTGTATTTCATTTCCTCCGTCAGGTTATTAGAAAATGTTGATAATTAGCACATGGACATAAAGAAACTAACTGATTGCAAAAAATGTCCTTAATGATCCTGGAGACTATGCATTAGCATGAATATCCCCTAACCCAGTAATTTTTAATCATACTGCATTTGCAACATTAACATTCAATAAATAATGCTCAATTCCAATCTTCAAAATAAAATCACTTTAAAAATTCAAATGTACCTTAGTGCAGCATATTGCCACTGATCTTTTAAATCATTAATTTGCCCTATGCCACCTATCCCAATTAACTGCCTTCATTATTTCACAATGAATAAAATTAGATTCCTAACTACAATTTCTTTATCATGGTATAACATTTAGATAAAAATGCAATTGCAGTATTGAATACCAACAAGGACAGCAACCACAAATACAACTCAGTATCATGTAAAAGTCATGTAAAGGGACCTTCTATACAATTTTTATTAATTAAAATTAATTTGTTTTGCAAAAGAAATTTAAAGGGTCATCACATTCACACAGATAAAAACAAGAGTCACAGTAATAATGATCAGAAGCAACACATTTAATTAATGACATTTTTGATCTGACAGCAGAGGATACATTTTCCAATTCTGACGAGCTCATACTACACAACTCAGCTGATAAACCGCTTCTCTCTTAATCTGGTTATGATACAATTCTAAACTGAACATTAATAGCGAACTAGCTGTCCTCAGATTTTGGTACACCAAGATGTTGGAACAAAATACAGTGGATACTGGTTAACTGGGAAACAATAGGACTCATACATTTTGACATAATTAAGTGGCTGTCCCAATTAGCCGATGTTTCATAGAAATAGTTAAAAATTAAAAAAAGTAAATTATGTATCTAAATGAAATACAGAACCAAAGAGAACAGTATCAATACTAATACAGTACTAGAAAACTGTATTAGACCCCCAATACTTATTGATGGAGGAATTAATCTGCATCACATTCCTTTGTAAATAAACAAACTCAGCAGATACCTAGTGCAGATTATGGACTGCTTTCATACAATGCTATTGACAATTACATCCTCCAAACCTTTATTTTTAATTGTAATATTCAAGATGATTGTAGATATCTTCAAATTCCCCAGAGCTCCTAACTTGAAGTATTGAAACTATTTCATTTTCACTCCTAGTTATTTCTGGCATCTCAAAACCAGAATGCTTCAAACTGCAGTGGATCTGTAAAATGGAAGCCTACCAATCTGTAAGCCTATCTTTTGACAATACAGGCTCACAAAAATGATGAAATTCACATCAGCTGAGACATGATCTACCTGCAACAGACACCCTAAAGCACTGAAAAGATATCAAGACTATTGAGCAAAATCAACACAGAAAATCTCTCATATTGCATTCAGTGGGACTGTGGTTTATTAACAATAAACCCCCCCCCCCCCCCCCCCCCCCCCCCCCCCCCCCCCCCCCCCCCCCCCGACATCCATTCTGTGTTTATTGGTACAATTTGCAACAATTTTGTAACTTGAAACACCGACAATGTAAATACATTGAAGCTCTAAAACAGGAGTTCCCAACCCTTTTTTTTAAAAAAAAACTCCATGGACCAATACTATTAAGCAAGGGGTAAGTGAGCCACAAGTTGGGAACACCTACTCCAAAATGTTCCAAAGCAGGGGTTGTGGTACATTTGTTGTTTGGAAAATTTATGGATTATATTCATTAACACAAATAATTGCAAAGTATATCACAGTGATATTAGAATCATTGCAAAATTATATTAACACATCATACAGCAACAACAGCTACGTGCACGAGATTTTGGTTACTGCAACCAGCACACCCATGCAGCTTAAATGAAACAGTGCACAGCAATGGCCGTAGCTGAAGGACACTACCAGGAAGGTTTGAAGGTAGGTAAGTCATCTGGACCAGAAGGAATACAGCCTAAGGTTCTGAGAGGCAGCTGAAGAGATTGTGGAGGTATTAGTAGTATTCTTCTAAGAATCACTAGATTCTGGAATAGTTCCAGAGGACTTCAAAATTGCAAACTTCACTCCACTCAAAGGGAGGAAGACAAAAGATGGGAAACTATAGGTCAGCTAACCTGGGAAGATGTTGGAGTCCATTACTAAGGATGGGGTACGTGCAGGCACATGACAGGAAAAGAACCTCGTCTTAATCTGGGAGGACCCATAAGGACATATTGAAGTTAATCCAGTGCTAATAGTCTGAACCCACAGATTTAGTGTTTTTGTTTTGGCTAGGAAAAGAAATCATACTACAAGTTGTTATGTCTAAGTTCCCTGGTGCTTTAGAGAAGTTTCGCTGGACACTTTAATGCTGTGGGATCCTTTAAACCAACACTTTCAAAATATATCTCGAGTGTATTTTTCTGGTCTGTTCTAAACACACTAATACTACTGCAAGAACTGGGCAGTAATTGCACTTTGGCCACTTCTTACAAAGCTACAAATTAAATTCCACCTGTGATTATGTGACAGTCTTTGACTCTTCAGTCAACATGCACAAGCACACAGCACTGAAGTCAGTAAAATTACTGGCCTAATTAACAATTAAAGACTTATGATATGTACTTTAAGGTGAACAGAAATTTTGAACCATCAGGTATTTCCTTCTCTCCTCCCCCCATTGTAAACTCAAAGATGACAGCAGCTTCTGTGTGATAAGACAATCAATTAAGCAAAATACCAACTCCAACTGATGCTCAGAATAGAACAAGTAGTGGCCTAAAGAAATAAAGCATCTTCTTTCCAAAACCTAACACACATTCCTTTTTAGAACGCCACCACAAAAACTGAAATACGATTCAAATTATCTTGAAAACTCTTCACTAAAATTGCAACTATGTCTGTAAATGTTTTAATCACAAATTTTAAAGCTTAGCAAGTATTGGAAACCCAATGCTTTCCCCAATATACTACAGCAAGTATCTGGAATAGACTGCTATAAAAACTTTAATCCTTTTCTAAATGAAAAATGGTAAATAGATAGGTTTAGAGGGATATGAGCCAAATAAACCCACTATTACCTTCAATAGAAGCTGGAGATGGCAATTGGAGTGGTGTGATCTTTGAAACAGCAAATAAAAACAGAAAAATTAAACAACCTATACAGAATTATACAGTGGATATTTTAAAATCAGTGACAAGATATAGATACGATTAAATAGTGAAATTATTACACACAATCTCTAGAATTTGTAAGGGCATTAATAATATACACATGCAAATAGTGCCATCATCCAGAATTTCAACAACCCCCTCCTCCAAAGTTTGAAATGAAGAAAAGGAAGAAAGCTGTTTGGTGGAAATGTAAAATGTAAAAACAGAGTTATTGTTAAAGTTTTGCATGTTTTTATATGCATGAGAAACATTAGTAGTATAACATTTCATACAACTGCTGTCAAAAATAATTTGGATTGGCAATCTGACCATTCCCACATAAAGGCTGCATACCACTAGAGCAATAGCTTCATTATATCAACTTAAATATTATTTTTAAATGGTGCATTGAAGCCACCACCACAAATTACCACAGGAAATTGAGCCAATTTTTCTGATTAAAAAAATAAGGTAATGAACTGTAATCACCACAGGCAAGAATATAGAAATTGTGAAAAAGCACACCTTTTCCCCCAAATATGTAGATGAAATACAGTCATACATGCAAGATATAGCAACTGAAAAAGAAAAAATACTAGCTTCTCCCACTAAGCGTGAATTAGGTTATAGATAAGTTTAGTGGGATACGGGATCAGAAAGATGATTCACGAAACATAAAGGTAGCATCTTAAATATTTACAACCTGTCCAAAGGAGACAGTACTGTAGTAATCTTATGTATTATACCGCACTGTTGTCACAAAAAAAACAAGTTTCATGACAATGTGAGAGATGATAAACCTGATTCTGCTGATCAGATTGTGGCAATTCAAACAACACATACAAAGTGTTGGTGGAACACAGCAGGCCAGGCAGCATCTATAAGGAGAAGCACTGTCGACGTCACTGCCGAAGTCTCAGCCCGAAACGTCGACAGTGCTTCTCCTTACAGATGCTGCCTGGCCTGCTGTGTTCCACCAGTATTTTGTGTGTGTAACCTGATTCTGATAATGAGTCGCTATTGTGGACTGAGAGTCGGGAAGAGGCAGAGAAAGGGAAATCATGGTTGGGAAAGGGAAGAGAGAGGGGATGAAGCTTGAAGCACCAGAGGGATATTCAGTAATGATTAATACACCAATTGTTTGGAATCAAATGACCTTGCCTGGTGGCCCAGAGCAGGGGTCCCATATCACCCCCGTCCCAGCATTCCTTCTTTGCCACCTGTCCCACACCCTCCTGCAGTGCTTAACCCTCGTCATTCCCAATATCCTTAGCTCCCTCCAAGTTTGCAAACTCACTCTCCACTCCATTTTGGAGTACTGTGCAAGTCTTAGGCACTGTATATATAGCAAAGTATAAATGCTTAATGTAACATAAATGCTTTATGCTCTTTGGTCTGATCCATATAGACCAAGATTCCAAAAGTTAGGTTTCCTCTTTATCACTTCTGAGAGGGGCAGATTTATTATAGATACTTGAAACTTAAGGGCTTTTAGAAACAACAGATGTCACCTTTCAGTGGAGGAAAATAGATTTAAAGAATTACCAAAATGACTGAAATTTTTATTTTTAGTGCAGATCACTTTAACTTGGAAAGCACTGGCTGAAAGAATGGCAAGAGATTGAACAGCTGCTTTCCAATACAATTGTATACATTCCTAAAAAGACTGCTGGATTTTGCAAAATCAGGCCAAAAGAAGAATTAGCGCAAATTAACTTCCTTTGAGCTGTAAAATTCTGCACATGCACTTTGGGAAAACAGAGAAAACCAGTAACGCAACTTATTCTTTTGAGCTGTTCTATATACTTTTATACTTTGGAAGAAAACATTACTAATACAGCTGACCTTTCTTTCCTAGATGAACAATATGGGACTGAAAGGCAAGCTTCCTTAGAGAATAATCTGTAAACATTGATCATTATTTTTAAGGACAAACACTTTTCTTATTTACTCCTCAGTTTTACTTCAAAATATATTGCTGAATGCCTGCTAAGAAATAAATATCACGGGATTATGGTCTTATGGATTACAATGGTGAGTTATAAATTTTCGATCAAGCATATTACACTGTATAGATGTATTAACTTCTTATTAAGTTGTCAAGATATTCAGTGAATGTGTACTAAACTAACTTCATAAAGGATCAGAACGTAAGAGCTCATAAAACAGCACTCATTATTTGGAATTTACACTCAGTAGCCACTTTATTAGATGCCTCCTGTACCTGATAAAGTGACCACTCTGTATGTTCACGGTCATCAGTTGTTGTATGCCCATTAACTTCAAGATTCAACGCATTGTGTGTTTGAATGCTCTTCTGCGCACCACTGTTGTAAAACATGGTTATTTGAGTTATTGTTGCTCTCCTGTCAGGTTGACCATTCTTGTCTGACGTCTTATTAACAAGGTGTTTTCACCCACAGATCTGCCACTCACTGATTTTTTTTCTTTTTCTGCACCATTCTCTGTAAACTCTAGAGGCTATTTTGTATGAAAAATCCCAGATCAGTTGTTCTGAGATACTCAAACCATCTCATCTGGCTCCAACAATTATTCCACAGTCAAAGTCACTTAGATCGCATTTCTTCCCTGTTCTGATGTTTGGTCTGAACAACAGAACCTCGTGTATTGAGTTGCTGCCACATTATTAGCTGATTAGATAGTTGCATTAACAAGGTGTACAGATGTACCCAATAAAGTGACCACTGAGTGTTTGTTTGAAAGGAACCAATCAGGTATGTTTTGTAGAAACTACTGAAATAGTTTTATTAATATTTTCCAGGTGTAATAAAAAAGTTAGTCTTTAAATTTCAAGTGTAAGTGGCATATTAATTTAACCTACATTGAAAAAAATCATCAAAATTAAGGCAAACTTAACTGCACATGAAATATTGTGCAAATGGCCCTCATTTTTAAAATTAACAGGCATACAGTCAGTTTTTGTTGTCTTCACCACTCCCCTCATGAAAATAATATCTCATCATCAATCCCTGCAAGTTTCAAATCAAAACTAATCATTAGATTCCACTTTGTCAAAGAATACAGCAGGGTATAGATCAGTTGCAAAGTTGGGTGGCAAAATGGCAGATTTAATTTTAAATTTTAATTTAATTGCGGTGATGCATTTTGGGAACCAAATATTGGAATAAAGTAGACAATGTCAGGGCCCATAAGAGCATTGATGTACAAAAGGATTTAGGGTGCAAGTCCATAGCTCACTGAAAGTGGGAACACAAGTACATAGTATGATAAAGCAGTAAGGAAGGCATTCTTGCCTTCTGGGCATAAAAACTGGTAAGTTAAGTTACAAGTTAATAAACCCTTCGTTGCACCAGAAATGGACATTGGTGTGCCACATTGATATCATATTAAAGGAAGTATATTTGGAGACGGTGCAAAAGAGGTTCACCAGGACGTTGCATGGATTGGAGAGTGTTAGCTTAAGAGGAGTTCAGTGGGATTATTTTCATTGGGAGTTCAGGAGACTGTGAGGTGCATATAAAATTATGAGAAATATAAATAGGGTAGAATAATCAACATCTCTTTCCCAGGTTGGAATTACTGAATACTAGAGAGCAGCGAAATAGTTTCATTTTCACTCCCATTTCTGTGGGATTATTTTTGTTCGAGTTGTCCCAAATAAGCAGCAGCCCAATTAACTAATTGGGGGGGGGGGGGGGAAAGGGCAAGTGCGTGTGTGTGTGTGTGTGCGCGCGCGCACACGTACATATATTTCTTATTCTAACTTAGGTTCTTGTATGTACTGCTGCTACAAAACAACATATTTCATGACATATGCCAGTGATATTGAACCTGATTCTGATTTGGGAAAGTGGTAGAAGCAGATACAATAGCACCATTTAAGCATTTGGACAGACACATGAACTGGCAAGGAATAGGGAGAGCTTGTACAGGCAGATGAGATGAGTTTAGATTATCATTAGGGCCAGCATAGATAATGTGGGCAAAAGAGCCTGACCTTACGCTGTTGTAAGTTTTCTGTACAGAGATTCTGGACTGCTGCTTAGCAGCATGTATGTTTCAAGACCCTTCAATAACATTGAAACCTCACTGAATATGCATGCCATCCAAAACAGATCTGCATGTCATGCTGTTAAAAAATTTGAATCACTACCATCTAAAGATTTAATACTACTTAACTCTGACTAAAAATCTCTATAAGCAATAAACTAATTTAGCAAATTAGTTTGTTTTTAAATATCACAATGTAGAACAGTACAACCCACAATGTGGTGTTGACCCTTTAACCCTTCTCAAAAGCAAATTACAGCTTTTTAGTTCCACAAATACTTCTATAAATATCACTAACAGTTCCAATGAAAGGTCAGTGACCCGAAACATCAATGCTTTTTCTCTCTGACTGCGCATTTTTAAAAAATTGTTAATTACCAAACAGTAAGAACTTAAGATTTCAAAATTATCTGAATTACCCATTTAAATCATCCTAACAGGTAAATAAGCTGCCTACATTCTAAACAAAAGAAAAATAGAGGCATTGAGAATGTGACCATAGATCGACCTTTCAAAAAATTGACATACAAATACCAGAAAATAACTGCATGGTTTACTATACCATACCATTCAAATCAAAGAATGGCTATTTCTCAAAAAACAAATCCATCAGAAATGATGAATGATAATGTATTATTTTGCACCTATGTTCTATTATTATGGTGGCATATTACTGAACAATTCCAACATCTACTGTGAATACCAATACACAAATTATTCAAGTAAATGATTAGGTTTTTACGTACAAGTCAGTGAATAAGTTTCCACTGCAACGGGAATGTGGAACAGGAGAAAGGAAAATATTGACGGAACCAATGACTACACTTTGTACCCAGTAACACAGGAAGTCATTGCTAATTACAAAATAAACTACAGAAAACCAGCTTTGAAGGAAGAGGTGTGTGTCATGCACATGAGCAAATGCTCTCAGAGAAGTCTCATAACACTTCCCTAATGTCATTTATACTTGGGCAATAAACACTGGCCTAAGCCTTCACCACAAATAAAGTGAACAAGTTGAAGAATAGTCATTCTAAATACACATACTCAGACAGGCTCCACATAGTCTGTAGTATGAAGCAGAGTAAGGATGTTAACTGTATCTGTATTAATGACTTAACCAAATATTATTAAAAGATGTGCGGAGAAAAATTCATGCTTGAACTGTAAGGCTTTAGTTTCAAGGAGATTGAATAGATCATGACAGTTCTTACTGGAGGGGACGCCAAGGGGTGATCCTATAGATGTTTAGAAAATTATGAAGGGCACAGACAGGCTGAAAGTGCAGTGAGAAAGATTTCAAAGAGATCTAACCGGCAAGTTTTTATCCACCACACAGAGGGCAGTAGATATTTGGAACAGTGGCAAGAAGAGGTAGTACTATTACAATGTTTAAAAGAAATCTGGACAGGTATATGAATAGGAAAGGTGAACGGGAATATGAACCAAACACAGGCAAATAGAATTACTGTAAGGAGGCATCTCAATCAGCATTCTCCCCCCTCTCCATGGCTTGTGGTGCATCAGATGGCAATCTCGTCATTTCTTTAGCATTTCTGTTTTTTTCATGATGTTGAGTTGCTAGCTCAACTCTCAGCCTAGCACCTATGGAAAGCGTGCAAGAAGCCATCCAGATTTTAACCCAGAACCACTCGCCTCGAAGTCTGGTGTGGGGGCTACTACACCACCAGTCAGCAATCTTGGGCAGCGTGGGAAAGTAAAAACAAAGGGCAAAGTTCAGTGCTCTAACTCTAATTTAAGTAAGCAAAAGGAATCTTCAAACCAATTTCCTCCTAAAAACGTGGAATCTGGAAAGAGGTTTACAGCCGAGGGCAAAAGAAAAGGGACCCATATGCTCTTGATAAAGATACTGAAAACAACATGCAAATATAGCAGGCATTTATATTGATATTTTGGCCTTCACCTGACAGAAGACTGCAGAACAACAAGAGTAGAAAACAAATTACTTCAAAACTCAGCAAGTCAAGCAGCATCTGGGAAGGAAATAGTTATTGTTTCAGATTAATGACCCCTCAGTAAGAGACTCTCCACAAGTAGCATAGCACCCTTAAGGGCTGAATAGAATCAGAGTCATGAAGGGAAAAATCCTGAATGAGAAATTTGATGGACTTCTCCTAAAGTATAGCAAGCAGAATAGTTCAGGGAATTTCCAGAAGGTTTTGGGTTAACAAAGTTAGAACACATGGAAAGGGCAATGCATTGACATGGATTGAGAACTGATTATTAGACAGAAGCACAGAGTGGGAATAAATAAGTCCTTCTCACATTGGCAGACTGTGACTATAGGGAACAGCAGGGCTCAATATTCATGGCCTACATTAACAATTTGCGTGAGCGCACAAAATGTAATCTTCCTGAATTTGCCAAGAACACAAAACTAAATGGGATTCTGAGTACAAAGAGTCTTCAAAGGAATACGAAAGACTGATTGATGCAAAATGAAATATAATGGAGCAATAAATTCTTCTCGGGCTTCCAGCCAGATACAGGCATCGATTTTAATCGATGTATCAATATCAAACTCTGCCATCTTCATCAGCGATGATGCTTAAACAGGTGTATATGCCCCAGTCATCCATTACTTCTGACTGGATGAGGACTAACCAATCAGTCTTCCACTGTCCTACCTTGCTTACAATCAAATTCCAGTTCTTACTTGGAGCGAGACCTTTGCCTTTGTTAAAATACTTTTTCTCTGAGGTCACCAATGATCTTTGGGACTGCCTGGTGAAGGAAGGCATTGAAATAAAACTAGAGAAAAAGTATTTTAACAAAGACTAAGGTCTCACCTAAATAAGAACTGGAATTTGATTGTAAACAATGTAGAACAGTGGAAACCTGATTGGATGAGGACTAATCAATCAGGAGGAACTAACTGCTGGGGTATATATACTACCAAACTAGACAAGCCTAGGCATCATCCTTGATGAAGATTGCAGAGTTTGTCATCAAAATGTCAGCTAAAATCTATACCTGTACCAGGCTGGAAATCCAAGAAGAGTTCATTCATCATATATGCTGGGAAAACACGAGATTCTTTTTTAAATAATGTGGTAAATACACGGTCACCCACTTTAGTATACATAATAGAAAAGCAATTGAATAAATGTCAAGAGACCAGGCAGTGTTGATGCTCAAAGATGTGTTTGTGCACAATTCACTGAAGACTAATGTGCAATCATAACTTCAAATTAAGGTAAACAATATGTTAGCCTTTATTTCAAGAGGCTTTATGGCCTTACTTTTAACTGAACAGCAAGACTTCATCTGCAGTATTGTGGACAGCTTTGGTCTCCTTAACCAATAAATTATATACATCAAAAAGCAAGTGTCATGAAAGTTTACTGAATTGATTTCAAGTTGATTCTGATTCCTGACTTGCTGTATCATGAGATTAATTAATATAATCCGAGCCCTCTTGAAGTTTAGAACAATAAGAGATCTCAGTAAAACAATTTTTTTAAGAAAAATGCAGGGAGAATGTTTCTCCTGATGGAGGAATCTTGGACCAGATGAGAAGTTTCTCCCCTCAGAGGGTGGTGAACTTGAGGAACTCTTGGAAATGCAATAGTTGCACTTATTTCAAACAAATCAATGGTGCCGAGTTCAAAGATCTTGATGAACGGCATGTCAGACTTAGAAAAGTCAGATGAGCCTTCCTATTTTTAATGTTTGAATTTTATATTTCTGCAGTTTATGTTTAAAATATTTTCAACACAAATAGAAATGTCTTAGTATAATTATATAAGATCATGAGTAAGCCACACAATTTTCGGTCTCCAATTACTATGGAAGGGATGCAGTGAAATCACTAAGTTGATTCTTGAGGTGATGAGTCCATTGTATGAGAAGAGATCGAATAGGCTATACTTTCATCGTGTAATTTAAAAGAATAAGAGAGGACTTCAATGTCTTAGAGGGTTTTCCAGGATGAATGTGAAGAGGATCAACAAAGAGTACTGGAACACCGTAGTAGGCCAAGCCACATTTGTGGAAACAAATCTGTAATCCCCATGTCCAGGTGTGCAGTAGATATTTCATCCAGGAATTATAGTGTTACAGTATGGGGTAATCAATTTAGGATTAAAATAAAGAGTGTGGAAGTTCAGTCATTGTCCGCATTCAAAACAGATATTGGGGTGAAATTAGTATAGGTAAACTATTGAGACAGAACAATCTCGTAGAGGTGGCAGACCTATTCCTGTCCCTATTGCTTAAAAGTTTCATAAAAGTAATACGTTCCGCCATCTGCAAATCATAAAAGTAGGCAAATGATTCTATAGGGGAGAGGATGTCATAGGGCCAGGAGAATGAGATAGTGGCTTATTGCAAAGAAATCAATATTGGTCTGGTTTATGTTCTTTACTGTATTTAACCTACAGTTGGCCCTCCTTATCTGCGAGTTCTACGTCCGCAAATTCAACCAACTGCAAATTGAGAAAACTTGGAAGTGCTCTTCCAACACTTGTTGTTCGAACATGTACAGACTTTTTTTTCTTGTCATTATTCCCTAACCAATGCAGAACAACAACTATTTTACATAGCATTTACATTGTATTAGGTATTGTAAGTAATCTAGAGACGAGTTAAAGTATACAGGAGGATGTGCGTGGGTTATCGTTGATCGGGATCGAAAAAAATCGTAAGTTCTCTTACTAAGTAAGTCGGAACAGTTACAACCAGTATTATTTAGCGTCAGTCAAACATTTGCCTTAGTATATGGTATATATTTTACCTTTCTATGCATATAAAACACTTAAGAACTCATGTTTCAGCGCTGGGCTCGAGAACAGAAGTTCCCGAGTTCGATCCAGTGACAGACCACTATCGAGTGTGCTCTCTATTCGTGCCGTGTTGATGTGGAGGATCAAAAACTCAAAACCCGAAATCCCAATAATTAAACCACTGTGTTGCTTAGTAATAATTGTAGCTTTCATCGGGGCAGGGCCTTTCTCACTTTATCCTTTAAAATTGTTCCAATTGTTGACCAACATAGCCTAACACTTTTACAATGACCATTGGCATTTCATCTTTTTCCAATCACTTTATTTTCAATCGTGATCGTGATTATTTTCGTGAACAGAAACTCTGCGGATTCAGAGCTCGGCAGCCGGGTCCTAATGTCCACTGCATTGAGACAGGTTAAATAAGGTCTGGGATTCTGCTGGGTCCTAAGGTCCACCACATTGAGACAGGTTGAATAAGGGACTTGAGCATCACGTTTTTTGGTATTTGCGAAGGGTCCCAGAACCAATCCCTCGTGGATAAGGAGGGCCAACTGTATATACTGTTTATTTTGAGAGATAGGATAAATTAACCTGAATCAATAACCCTCACCAATATTTAACTACAGCTTTTATAATGAAGAGTATTTTAAACTACACCTAAGTACTTCTTTTGGAGAAATCTTGAATTTAATGTAAAATCAGGAAAAACATATTTAAATAACCATTCATAAAGTCTTATAAAGGAAGAACTGAAAAAATGCAGTTCTTGACTTGTTCTACAAATCACAATAATACTGCAGTCTCTGCAAAAAATATATAGGCTACATAAGGCAAATTAGAAGTTCAAAGAGATCTTCTTCACTGTACTTATTCACCTGGTCATGAGTTCCAGGATAACTAGCGATCTTCTCTATCAAGTTTTCAATACTGGACTAATTGTTGGAAAGTTTCCCTTACATTAATTTCTCAAACAACCTTGCTACAAATTTGCAAAATATGCGTAAATGAAAGAATTCCTTAACAGAAACATCTTGATTTAATATTATTTTTAAGTAGTGTTAGCCAATGTCATTATTCGTCAAATTCACTCTATGTTGAAGCTCTGAAACAGGGATTCCAAGCCTTTGTCATTGCATAGACTAATAAAATTGAACAAGGGATCTATGGACCCCAGGTTGGAAACCCCGACTCTATCGTAAAGTAAATAATCTAGTGACAATATAAAGGACGTGCAATCTTCTCTACTACGTGACTGTCAGTGAATGGCAATGTTAAACTATGATTTCACGGCGATATTTTTCAAAATACTGAGGGGGGAGTGTTAAAGCTACTTGCAGAAACCAAAGCAACACACAGAAAATTCTGGAGGAACTCAGGTTAGGTAGCATGTCGGGAAATGAATAAACTATCATCGTTTCACGAATTAATGTTGCTGCACTCCACAAGAAAACCGGCGATGACAAGAAACTGGTCATCCCATCCGCATGCAATCTGTGTTTATTACAACACCGGCACCACACGAGATGAGCGTCATGGGGGGAACGCCCAATCAGCGGCCAGTATCGCTCGGGAAGCCGGCAAACAACCTAGATTGACGGGGGCGCTGGGCCAATTGGCGAAGGGAAAAGGCGGGACTTCATTTCCCCTCAACCAAAAACCGTCAAGTCGGCCGCACAGGATAAGAAATGGAAACTTTGTTGTGCCCCTCCCCCCTTCCCTGTAAACGTCACCCTCGGTGCGAACAAACCCATATTCACCTCAGTTCACTTGAGGAGAGGTCTATTTATGAAAGTAAGGAGAGTTCGGTTTTTTGTTTTCAAATTTCCGCGCCAAAAGCCCGCTCGCTGGAAATGACAACAATGGCGGCCGGCGACGGCGGGCGGAGGCTGTGGCTTGCGCAGTGAGTAGACCGCGGGCGGCCGCTCTTCCCTGTCTCCCCGCCCCCCTCCCCACTCACTCACCGACTCCTCTTCTTTTTCCATTCCGGTCGGCATCTGCGGCACGGCCCTGTTGATGGACACGCAGTCCTGAAGATCCGGCAGATCCTTCGCCCGGTAAATGGGCAGCGGCTTGGCGGCGTCCAGGGCTCGCGCCCGGAACGAGAGTTTACTCATCGTTGTGCGCAGAGAGCGAAGAGGGAGAGAAGACGGGATCCCTCCCCTTCTGTTATCCGCGGCGAGGATGATTTTTTTCTCTCACACACACATACACAAAAAGCGGTCCTCACTGGCACAAAGATGGCGCTTCAAAAGCAGTCTTAAATCGGCGGCCGGGCGCCCGGAGCCGCTCATGGATGCGAGTTAAGGAGTCCGTCCGCTGGGTCGGTCGGGCGCTCCTCGAAATGCCCCTCATGCCGACCGAGCGCAGCCCGAGAAACCGAAATTTAGCCGTCGGTCCGCGACATGCGCCACGGCAAACATGGCGGACATTAAAGCAGCAATCCCAGGGAGCCGCGCGCGCCTCCGGCAACGTGGGGGGAGGGGTTGCGCGCGCACCCTCGCGACCCAGTCAAGTGCGGTGCCGGATTTCAGCGGCGCTGAGGCGAGAGCATCGCCACGGCCTCGGTTCGCCGGACCGCTTCCCTCTCTCTCTCTCTCTCCCCCCGCACGGAAGATGCATATATCTGCAAAATCACACAGGCAGGGGGCCGCGAAATAGTCTGTCTGTTCAATAAAATGGCCAATACCTGGGCACCTGCAACTTGTTGTTGAGTCATTTCTGTTTTCCCCCTCCTGAAGTCAAGATTCGTCATAAAAAAAACACAGGAAATGTTAGGTGGTAATAGTTTGTCAAGAAATTACTATGTTTTTAAACCAGATACGGCTTAGTTTTTTCAAACGCGTTGGAGTATACACTTATTTTTAAAGCATTCTCTTTATTTCATTTTGCTGCCCAGTGACCCCTTGTTCAATTGTGGAACAATTTACAAACCAAGTTAACCTACCAACCAGCACGTCTTAGGACTGTGGGAGGAAACCCAGTCATGGGGGGAATGTACAAATGCCTTGCAGGCAGAGGTGGGAATTGAACCCAGTTCAGTGGTACTGTAAACCATTGTGCTAACCACTATGTGATTGTGCCTCCTCTTAAGACCCATGTAACTATACTGCTACATCCAGTCCATATGAAGGGTCTTGGCCTGAAACACTGACCATCCACTTCCTCCGTTTCCTGTCGTCACATGTGTGCTGTGGTCTTAATAAAAAATAAACAGTTCCGATAAATAATGCCTTTCATGTCCTATGGCATCGTTAAGTGCTTAACAGTAGTTACAGAGAAAATGCAATGCAGGTGGACAACAGGGCATAACGAAGTAGGCTGTGAGATCAAGAATCCACCTTATTGTACAAGGATAGTTCAGTGGTTCAAAAATAGCAGATTAGAAGCTGTCCTTGAGCCTTTCAAGCTTTTTAAAATTTTGGCAATGGGAGGGGGAAGAAAAGAATGTCCAGGGTGGGTGGAGTCTTTTATTATATTTGCTGCAGTGAGAGTCTTGAGTGGAAGCTGCTCTTCATGATCTGCGTTCACAAACTCCAGTTTCTATTCCAAACCGCGATGCATCCAGGCAGGTATAGCATTCTGGTATAGCTATAAAAAAATCACAAGTGTCAAAGGGGACATGCCAAATTTCTTTAGCCTCTTGAGGAAGTAAAGGGGCTGGAACGCTTTCCTGTATGTGGTGTCACATGTTTGGACATATTATTAGAGATTCAGCCACAAAGGTGGTATCATATGCAATTTTATAGATCAGGGCTTCCCAACCTTTTTTTATGACATGGAGCCTTACCATTAACCGAGGGTCTGTAGACCCAGATTACGAACTTCTGTAGATGGAATTATAGCAGAATCTGGCAATGCAGGCATAGCTATACTGTGAGTACAGTCGGGGTCTAATGGCACAGCTTTGTTAAGTTGAGAATATTCATGGCGGAGGTGTCCCTGCCTGTGGTCTGTTGGTCAGGAAGTCACAGATTCATTTGCAAAAGGACATGTTGAGTCCCAGGACGAGAGTCAAGATAGAATTGTAAATGTGGAATTTGGTCAATGAAGCTGTGACAGATGACAATGGGCCAAAAAAGGAGATAAGTTAAAGAAGATAGAATAGAGCATTTTGGGGATGATGGTTGTAGGGGTGGAAGAGGTTGCAAATATTGAATAGGAATCCATGATGAAATTTTAAACACATTTATGAGAATTATTATTTCAGTGGATTAGATTATGGGGTGATTAATCAATTGAGTAGTTTCAATTGATTAAAGGATTTAAATGTTAAAAAATGTATTTTTTTTCTGGCTGGGAAACAGTTTTAAACCCCAAATTTAGAGTGATCAAATTACAAAGAAGGACAGTGGAAATCTGGACTTTCATTTTCAAGTTGAAACTGTTTTAATTGAAATTTTCAGTCTTGTTTGTTGAGGAATATGAGACCTAGGTGGGAAAATAAGTTATAGATCTTCTATACTTTATATAATCAGGCTATGGGGCTAGGTAAAGTTCTTCTGTTATGATTTTCCAAAGGCTTAAATTTAAGATTCTCAGTCGCATGTTTAAATCACTTCATAGCTGGTAATATGACCATTCTCCAGATTTTGCTCCATTCTTCCTTTGTGTCACTATTAACTGTTACATCTTCTGTGATCTGTTCCACCATTTGGATGCCATCTTTAACCTCTTCCTGACCCCTCCCTGTGCAGACTGTGTTGAAGCCACAGTTTGACATGCATAGGTAGCATCAAAAGTGACCATCACCAAAGAAAATCTAACCATCCACCTGTGACATTTAATGACAATGCAGTTTCTGAGTTTCTTGCTATAAATATCCTGGGGGTCAGGATAGAATCTCAGCTGAACTGTCTCTTGTACGATGACTATAAGAACAACCTGCAGAGAATGACTCAGTTGTGACATCCTAGAACATGTGCACTATATGCAAGTACTCTTCTCTTGTCCAGGCAACATCTGTGGAGGGAAATATTCAATGTTTATAGCTGAGACCCTTCATCAGGCCCTGGCCTGCTGAGTTTCTCCAGCATTTTGTGTATGTTGCTCCAGATTTCCAGTACCTGCAGAACGTCTTGTGCTCCACTTACGAGTTCATGAGTTCAATACCAGTCACCATCCAGGACAAAACAACCTACCTGATTGTCACTCCAAGCACAGCCCTAAACATACATTAATTTTATCACTAACACAAACTGCTGCAGTTTGTATCATCTACAAATTGCACTATATTTGATTGTCCAGGTTGCAAAATACTGTGGTAATTTTATGTATTACACTGTTCTGCTGCCACAAAAAAACACATTTCATGGCATATATGTGTGATGATAAACCTGATTCTGATATGGGTCTCTGTTGTCGACTGTAAGTGGGAAGGGGGGTGGGGGTGGGGAATCATGATTGGGAAAAGTGGAAGGGAGAGGGGAGGGAGCAGGAAGCACCAGAGAGACATACTGTAATGATTAATAAACCAATTGTTTGGAATCAAATGACCTTGCCTGGTGTCTAATCTCCCACGCCATCCATTGTCTGCCACCTGTCCCACACCTGTCCTGCGGCACTCCACTCACCATTCCCAACAACTCACTCACCGCTCCACATTAACATATACAGTATTGTGCAAAAGTTTTAAGGACCCTAGCTATATCTATGTGACTAAGAATTTTGCATAGAACTGGATTACTGGTCCTTAATCGTTGAGGGATTGTCTATATCCTAGTCGACAACATTCTGTGAGAACCTTCATCAGGAGTACAGCAGTTCACAAGGAATACTGCCTTCACAAGGGCAATTAAGCCTTATCTGCAATACTCAGATTGTGATAAAATGAATAAAAAAATAATTCCTTATCACCCACCTACCTGGCCAAATATTTGTAGAGTACACTAATACCCATTTTATAAATATTTTCCTATAACATAGAAGGGAAATAAACCATCATGTGTGTGCTAGCTATGTGTGAGTACATTTCTTTAAAACACCTTGACATATTTTCCACATTAAACATGATGTAGAATTTAATGTTACAGTAAATCCAAAATGTCTATATGTTTGATAGACACAAATTCTCAGTTGAAATACACCTGGTTTTCCTGCTGAGGTAGCTGCATGCCTGGAGGATTGCTGGAAAACTAGTACAAGTCACGTCCAGCATCACTCCATGTCCTGTGTCTACAACCACCCTCTTCCCACAGTTTCTGTAGCCTTCATATGGTTCCTTTATTGCTGCAATGAGGCCACACTCAGGTTGGAGGAGAAACACCTTATATCCTTCTGGGTAGCCTACAACATGATGGCAAGATAAAACAATTTCTCAAACTTCTGGTAATTTTCCTTCTTCCCTTCACCATTCTCATTTCCATTTCCCTCTCTCACCTCATCTCCTTACCTGCCCATCACTTCCCTCTGGTGCTCCTCCTCCTTCCCTTACTTCCATTGTGCTTTGTCCTTTCCTATCAGATTCCCCTTTTTCCAGCCCTTTATCTCTTTCACCAATTGACTTCCCAGCTCTTTACTTCATCCCTCCCCCTCTCCTGGTTTCACCTACACCCTTCTACTTCTTCCTCTCCTCCCCCCACCTTCTTGCTCTAACTTCTCATCTTTTCTCCAGTGCTGATGAAGCGTCTCAGCCCATAATATCGACTGTTTACTCTTTTCCATAGATGCTGCCTGGCCAGCTGAGTTCCTCCAGTATTTTGGTGTGTGCTGCTTGGATTTCCTACATCGGCAGATGTTCTCGTTTTTAAAGCATTATACCTACAGATTGAAGACATGCATAGGAAACGTCCGAGGATGGAGTGGTTAGCTTGGAGAAAATTGTATGCAGATTTTTTCAGTGTGCAAAAGGTGATGGAATGGTGTGAGGCATCCTTCAGTACAAGAAAAGGATGTCTTCAACCCGCAAAACTATCCAGCAGGGATATATCTGTTGACCAGAATGCAGCATGAAAAATTGATGCCTAGATTATAAAATTAACGGATGAAAAAATTGTATTTTCCAGAGCAGGTCCTCAATGCTAATAGGACTCCCTTATGATGGAGAAGAATGCTGACAATAATATACCTCAGGAAGCAAAGAAAATACCAGGGTTCAAGGTAGCTAAAGGTTGGCTATTTCTTTGTGACAACGCTGTGAGCTATACACCAAAGCTAGTTCCTGGTCATTTTGTTGGCCCTCACCAACCACTTCCCACCCTACACTTGGCCAAGAGTTACCATCTGTTCTTTCAACATTACCATTATACTTGCCATGGCAGTTTACTTCAGCTATACTGACGGTAAGTCTACATCCCACCTTGGGCAGATATGAAGCCTGCACTCAACTACCTAAACTCTGTGATCAACAGGGCTTGAAATGGGATACCTTTGGGCTCTCCTCATCATAACCAGTAAGTACAATCAGGCTAACTTCAAGAGTGTGCTAGCATGTCTCCTGTTCCACCAGGAACCCAAACACTCTTGATCATTTCCCACACAAATTTTGGTAAATCAGACCTACAGGCTGTGCTCCTTCTAGCATACAAACAAAAGCTGAAATGTGAGGATCCAACACAGAAAGTCATATGTACAGTGCTGGTTTGAGGAAACAGGTAGGCTTCTATGCAGCTGCTTTGAGTCAGTAGACTGGCCCATGTTCAAAAATTCAACAATGAGACTAAATGAGTATGTTCCCACCATCAGCAGAATGTAGAGGACTGTGTCCTAAAGAAGTCAATCCAAACTGGAATCCATGGATAGATGACGAGCTCCACTCCCTACTAATTTCCAGGGTTGCAAAATTCAAGTCATGTGACCGAGACCAATGCAGGAAATCAAGGTATGATCTCCATAAAGCTACAGAACTACAGGTCCTTCATCTCTGTGTGTCCATACTGTCACACACAGATGTTAGAAGGATTCTTCATTACTGTTTCTGTAACAGTTTTATCCCTGAGCTGCACCTGGAGGATTGGTGAACCACTTTCAGTTTGGCCTCTACCCTTTGACCCGTTTAGCATGGTTGACCCTACCAAGAACCAAAGCACAAGTCCCTGACTCTAGTCAACAAAGCTCTCTGGGTCATTGAGGCATGCAAGTCTCCAAACAGCACAACAAGGTTGTGGTCCTCTTGGAGGAACAAAGATTGAACCAAGAGAAAATACCCCTGCAAAGCTGGCCCAAATGGTGTCACTGTCCTTAGATTTTGCTCAGAGCGGTGGGTGGAGATATTGGCAGATATCTTTAACCTCTCTTTGCTTCAATATGAGGTTTCACTCACTTTAAAAAGACCACTACCATCCCTGTAACAAAGAAAACAAGTTAACATGCCTTAATGATTACAGCATGGTTGCTCTGACATTCACCATCATGAAGTGCTTCAAGAAGTTGGTCAGGACACATATCAACTTCAGCTCTCAAGGTAACCTCAATCCACCTATCACCAAAACCAGTCTACAGTGGATGTCATCTCCCTGGCACTATGCTCAAATCTGGAGCAATTGCATAGTAAAGATTATATTCAACTATTGTTTATTGATTACAGTTTCTCCTTCAGTACTATAATTCCAAGCAAGCCTATCTAAACTCAACCTAGGACTCACATTTCCTTTTGCAAATGGATTCTTGACATCCTGACCAAAACACCACAACTAGTAAGGATAGGTAGCAACACAGTTATTCTTAACACTGGTGCCCCACATGGCGGCTTCCACAGCACCCTACTCTACTCAATATACACTCATGGCTGTCTGGCTGGATTCTGCTCTAATTCAATCTACAAGTTGGCACATGATACCAGCATGTAAACCGATTCTCATTTGACATTGAGAAGGAAATGGGAGAGCCTTGTGACATGATGTCATGACAACAACCTTTCCCTCAATGTCAGCAAAAATAAACCACTGATCACTGATATCAAGAAGGGGGGTGGTGCTCATGGTTCTGTTTATATCAATGGTGCGGAGGTCAAGAGGATTGAGATCTTTTAAGTTCTTAGGAGGAACCATCACCAATTGTCTGTCCTAGTCCAAACATGTAGATGCCATGATTAAGAAAGCTCACTAGCACCTCTACTTCCTTAGGAGGCTAAAAAAATTGGCATGTCCCCTTTGACCCTCTCCAATTTTTATTGATGCACCACCAAAAGCAACCTATCTTGATGCATTACAGCTTGGTATGACAACCGTTTTGCATGTAACCAGAAGAACCTGCACAGTTCTGAACATAGTCAGCATCTCATGGAAACCAACTTCCCCTCCATGGACTCTATCTAAATTTCTCATCGTCTCAGTAAAGCAGCCTACATATTAGAAGAACCTACCCATTTGGACATTCTCCCTTCACCCCTTTCCATCAGGCGGAAGATACCAAAGCCTGAAAGTATGTATCACCAGGCTTTTGTGTCACAATTTTGTACCACAATTAGCATAGCTGCAGCACAAGCCCACACCAAAGCTGACATGACAAGAATGAGAGCAGCGTATGCTAAGTACAAAGTGGAAATGCTAATAGAGAAAGCTCATACTGATATGGAGAGAGAACTTATAGAAGTTGTGTGCTCAAGGAGGAACCTGAGGCTAAGGTTGCCTTGGCAGAGGCAAGGGTGTATAAAGGAACAGCTGACTTAGTGGGAAGGTGACTAAAGAACCGACCATTAGTACAAATCCTCTAATATAACATGGTTGTTCAAAAGCTGAAATTGAAGCAGCAGATAAAGATAGGAACCAACTACCTGTGAAGCTTTACACCAAATTTGTACCCAGTCCTCTTACTGAACTTGCATCCTCTGTTCCAGATTCAAATCTAAAGAAAAACTAACCATTATTTAAGGTAGAAAGTGTCCAAGGTCACTCAATTTGAAAATACAATGGTGTTCACCACTTAATAAGAGCACACCAGGGCTGAACAATGCACCAAATGCATCAGTAGTTCATCTTTCTACAGAAGCTACCACAGAACCAACTGCACAGCCCTCACTCGCTGCATCCAGCTGTGGTGATAAATCACTGTTGGACAATAGTTTGAGTGAGATGCTAAGTCTGCTCAGAGAAACCCTGAGGCAAAGTCAGTTCAATTGTGGACATAACAATCATTGGTATAGTGGAGAAACCGCAGAGGGTGGCAAGGAGAACTGGAGAACAGTAACAATATATTACAGAGCAAGGATGGGGACATGGTGCAGCAAGCACCGGTGGTCTCCAGGAAACTGAGCCAAGAAACTATTGACATTCCAGAAGAATTAAACCCAGATACAGCTGTAAATTCAGGGCCAGCACCTCTGCAGCAGAGCACGGCGGGGAGCAAGCTAAGCATCCATCGGATATAGATACTTCCCCGTACGTTCTAAAGAAACTTCAGAAGTTACTGGAAGTGGATTTGGCACAGATTCAATAGGAGGGGAGATTCCACCCCCCTTTCCTCTTGCCCCCAATTGACTCTTCTGCTGAGATTCTCCTGTTGCTTGGGCAAGACACCATCTGTGCACATAAGGTGTATGCAGAGGAAGTGCAGTGCATCACAAAGCAGAAACCTCTTCTAATCCAAGGTTACCTTAGTGAACTCTGTTCCTTTCTTAGCTCTGAGGGGCTACAGCGGGTTGAAGGATGTTTTAGTAAGGCACAATTCACGTTGGAGGCACCTCACCAAATAGTCATTCTAGATGAGCACCATGTCACCAGTCTGCTCATCAGACATTACCAGGAGCAAGTATGTCATCTAGAATGACATTTTCAAAGCAACGACAGTTAAAGGCTGTGCAGTATGACTGTTTCAAGACTAGTCTCTGACACTGTCCTTTTTTAGCCAAAGACTTAGTGAGATGATCATTTGACCTGGTTTCAGATGTTAAGTTTGGCATCATGGAGGTTAGGCATTGGTTCCTCTGTATGCAATTCATTTTGTACAAACATCACTTCCGGTTCATACCCTGTTTTTTTAACATAATTTCCTGCATGGGTTAATTTGGATTTCAACTTGGAGCAAACATGGTTGAAAGACGTCCATCTGTATCTACTCTTTATTTGAAGGAAGTGTTATGTTTATTGTTCATTACTATTAAACTATGGTTGCTTCATTGGTTCACTCTCGTCCATGGCTTAGCTATAGAATGTTTCACATGTGTATTACCTTGTTTAATGGTGATCCTGAGAATAATCAATAATATTCGTAAATTCAGGTGCGTGACGATTCTATTTTGAATCTAATACGTGTTTTACTTAACTTTCTTCAGTTTCAAAAAGTTTTCTTGTTAAAAACCTTGAAGGAATCTTCTGGCTCAGGTGATTTTTGAGAGTGTGTTTAACTCCCTGCCTAGCTTTGTATGCAATGCACTACGAGGGCGGCAGATAAGTTATTTTTATTGTATTTTAATTATTTCTTAGCTCATGTTGGTAATACCTGAGGTACTGCCATAACCACTTATTTGTCAATTGGTAGGAACTTTCAGACTATTCTAGTGGTGTTTAGTATTGTGGCTTTCTGGAGATTTACATAAGTATTTCCGTGTAGGCCTAATTATTTAACGTTATTATGTAGTGACTTTGGGATGAAAACAGTTGTCGAAATTATTACTGGGACAATGTGTACCCTGTTCAGGTACCATAGTCTTTCAATATCCTCTTTTAATTCAGCATATTTCTGGTGTTTTTCACTTACCGATTTCTGTAAGTGATGAGTGTTTGGAATGGCGATATCTATTAAGTAAGTTCCTCTTGCTTGTTTATCCTGTATCATTATATCCAGATGGTTATTATGGATTGTCCCATCTGTTGTAACAGATTGGTCATATATAATTTGTGGGACTCTGACTCTAAATTATCACAATTATTGGGTGTAGTTTATGTATGTTAAGAACTTCTATTAAGCATGAGTGTGGGACAGAATCAACTGCTTTTTGACAGGTAGGCAATATAACAACATGACAGATTTCTGCTTTTCCTCCAGGCTTGATTTAGAATAACGGAATCTATTATCAGTTGTTTTTTTTACATCCTTTCATATCCGTACAGCATCCCTTTTGCTCTCCTGTAAGTATATTGTGGTTAGCTTAGTGAGTGGTGTTTAGTTGCAAGATGCATGATGTTACAATTTTATATATAGTTTGTAAACATGTAATAGGATGATATTTTGATGGGTCATTTTCTAATCTCTCCTTTAGGTAAGAGATATGTTTTACCTTCTGTAAAAAGTTCAGTCAGTTTTTCAGGAATTTTAAGAAAATTGTTGATATGTAGTAGTAGGTATAGATGAAGGCAAGTAAATTTTTATACCAATAATTATGAATATTATCACTGATATTATCATTGGCAGTTCTTTTCTGTTGTAGGTATTTTTTATAATTGCTCTTAGCATCTCCATTGTAACTTCTTCAGTTCAGCAATTTTCTGCTACTGTGATTTTTCTCTGTGAATGAGGCCAAACTCTCATCTTCTATTTGGGCACATTGCAGGTTTTTGGACTCAATATTGAATGCTCCAACTTCAGGTAGCTCACTCTTTCTTTGACTTTATTAGAAATAGCCATTCCTGCCTGTTATCTGTTTTTCTAAGATAGTCTGGTTTCCTGGGCATGTCCCAGAACCTCTGGATTAAAGAATGCTTTTCACAGACAAGAATCATTATCTGGTTCTACTTTAACTGTGCATATTAAGAAAGTTAGTCTCAATTTATTTGTGATATACCCTTTGTTCTACTCATCCCCCTTTCACCATAACATAATAACTCTTTCCATCTCTGACAGAAAATATTTAACTTGAGGCATTAATCTTAATTTCCCTTTGCACAAATGTTGCCTGAGTGTTTCCAGCATTTTCTATTTTTGTTTCAGATTTACAGCATCTGCAGTTAGTTTAAATTTTCAAAGAAGCCTTGTGTTTTGAAAGAAAGGTATATGCATTACCTGCTGGTTCGCGATTTCCTAATTGTGAAAAGAGCAGGACAGACATCCCCTTGCCAGTCAAAGCTCTGCTGATCATAAGCAAATTCAAATCACTCATCTATTCTCTGGCCCAGGATGCATTAAACACCTTAAAAGCCTATTAAACCAGAGATATTTTTGACCAGATTAGGATTGCAGTAGATGCTAATCTGGACCTCATTGTTCTTCAGTGCTGGAAAGACAGTGATATTGACAACCCCATCACAAGCAGAAACAAATGAGTAAATGTATCAGAACCACAGAGAGTAAATGTATGTTAACAAAACCTGTAGTAGGAAGTGGTCAATAATTTCATCGGATTTCCTTCACTCAGTGAGATACTGAAATGCAAAGTCTGACGTGTTAAATGGAAGGTGAAGGTTTCAGTACAATTGAAGAAAAGGAAGTGTTGTGTATGTGATATTTCAGTAAGATTGTAGACATTCTAGTTAAAAAGTAAAGCACAATAAGAGATTCAAGTTAAAAAGAAAAGTATTGTGAAATGTTCAAGTTTTTAAAAAGCGCAGCATGCTTTTTTCCTTCACAAGAGAGAAAGTTGGCTGAGGTTAAAAAAAAAGGCACAGCAATTAAATCTGTAGGCCTGAATGGGACAATTTAAAATTTATGCTGTTGATGTCTATATATCGTTGTATTTAGTATACGTGTGTGTGTGTGTGTGTGTGTGTGTGTGTGTGTGTGTGTGTGTATAAAAAAGGACTAGAGATCAATACATGACATTTGAGTTGAGAAACATTCTAAGTTGAATTCACAGCTAAGCAGGTAGGAGTGTTATGTATTTAATATTCAGTGATATTTTAGTAATGTAATTATATCACTTAATTCAGCAATTGTTGTTATTATATAATTCATTATGGGTTATATGTAAAAGTACATGAATGGCATATGTCATTACACTGCCACATCATAAGTGCACGTCTCACTAAAAGTAAAACAAAGTACACACACTTATACCTGGGCTCCTTGTGTTTCTCTTTTGGTTAGATTTTGGAGTTACAACATGTAACAGGAAGAACTGACTGCAGAAACAGAAGAAACTGATTTTAAAAAAGCGACAAAGAAATAGATAAGAAAATAGGAGAAGCTGGCTGGGACTTGCAAAACTCATTGAAGTATTTTGGTATGCAGAGCAACCAGCTGATATGCATCTCAGCTATGATGACCTTGTTGAAGGGCAGTAACCTGAATGTATTATCATTGTCTTTATCACTATATAGTTAGACAAGTTTATTAATAACATTACATTATTATTATTATTGATTATACATTACCTATGTCATATACTGACCCTTTTTTGAGTTCTTACATAAAAGTGGTACAGTCGGCCCTTGTTATCTGCAAGGGATTGGTTCTGGGACCCCCCACAGATACCAAAAAACACGATGCTCAAGTCCCTTATATAAAATGGCGTAGTATTTGCATATAACCTATGCACATTCTCCCGTGTACTTTAAATCATCTCTAGATTACTTATAATAACTAATACAATGTAAATGCTATGTAAATAGTTGTTACACTGTAATGTTTAGGGAATATTGACAAGAAGAAAACTGTACATGTTCCTCTCACTCACAACACAAGCAGCGAACGAATGAGACGTGGGGCGAACAATGAGTAAAACTGGTAATACCTGTACAGTGGTTGTTTCACTGTCTTGTTTAGGGAATAAGGACGCTTTGGAGGAGGCTCAATAATACTAAAGTCAGGATCTGTGGAGGTTGAGGGCTGAGGATCTTTAAGCGTTGAACATCGAGACTTCAGAGCTGCAGTTGCTTTAGTTAGAGACATTGTTATAGGAAGCTGTCTCTTTTTCTTTGCATCATCAAACAAATCTTGCAGTGGCTGTAGGCATGTTGTTATCCCTCGGGTGACACGGAGGCTTCGTTCCATCAAAGGATCGAACAACAAGTGCTGGAAGAGCATTTCCGGGTTTTCTCGATTCACGGTTGGTTGAATTTGTGCATCCAGAAATTGTGGATAAGGGAGGCCAACTGTATTTACAATTTTTTCAAACACTCATTGGCCACTTTATTAGATACACCTCCTTGTTAATGTAAACATCTAATCGACCAATCATGTGGTAGCAACTCAATGCATAAAAGCATGCAGACGTGGTCAAGTGGTTCAGTTGTTGTTCAGGCCAAACATCAGAATAGAGAAGAAATGTGATCTAAGTGGCTTTGGTTGTGGAATGATTGTTGGCACCAGACAGGCTGGATTGAGTATCTCAGCAACAGGTGATCCCCTGGGATTTTCACACACAACAGTCTGTGGAGTTTACCCAGAATGGTGTGACAACCTAGAAGTATCTAGTGAACGACAGTTTTGTGGGTGAAAACTCCTTGTTAATGAGGGAGGTCAGAGGAGAATTGCCAGATTGGTTCATGCTGATAGGAAGGTAATAGTAACTGAAATAAGCATGCATTACAACAATGGTGTGCAGAAGTGCATCTCAATGCACAAGAACTCGAAATGGATAGCAGCAGGATAGCACACTGAATTCCGCTCCTATACCTAATAAAGTGGCCACTGAGTAGATGACCTCTACAATTCAAAGACTAGATACCACGTGACTTGTCTCCAGATTTTTATTATTGTCTAGTACAACCAGTGTACACCTTGGAAATCCAAAGATTCAGATTTCCCTGATATTTCTGATCAAATTAATATATGGAGCCACATAAATTAAGGATAGACCTAGCCTTTCAGGCCTGATCCACCATTTCATAAAATTGTTGATCTAACGATAAGATCAAATCCACTTTCCTGTTTACTTGATAGCCAATACTCCAAATTTAGTATTCAGTAAAAAAGGTCTCAACTGCCTTTTTTCACCCTTTTAAAGGCTCTATTAACTGAGGGGCATCCTTTTCAAATTTTCCTGCCCTGCAAAAATTTGTCACCATCTTATATCTGTAATATGATGGCATACAACACCATGATGTTAACCAGTGGACCCATAAGAGAATCATTCCCAAGTTTACAAAGTGCCTTCTTCACAACCTCATCCACCTGTTTTGCCACTTTTCATCCCAAGGTCTCTTTGTACATCAATGTTTCTTTGGTAAGTCAAATTCTCACAGAACAAACAGAGTAAATGGCTGGGACCCAAGCACAACAAGTCGAGCCTTGAGGTGGGTGGGCTACAGCAGCAGGAGACTTTGTGAAGTGGATTACTTCACACTTATCTGAATTAAATTTAATCTGCCCCTACTCTGCCTGACATTCTATCTACTGTATCTGCAGACAATCCTCTTCACTCTCTATGAGACTCCACCAAGTTTTGTATCATCTACAAGCTTACCTATCAGACCACTGACATTCTCATCTAAGTCTTAATATATGCTACAACCAACAGAGGTCCCAGCACTGGTACACAACTTTTTATTCAGAAATCTCTCACTTTTGAACTCCAGCTATCGTAAGCCTAGACTATCCAATTTTTATTTATTGGACAACTTGTCCATTTTTGGTATTAAAAATTAAAATGTAAAACTCCCAAGGAAACTTGCCAATGCTAGAAACTTAAAATAAAAAAAGTACTGGATAGACTCATGTCAGTCCACATTTCTGGGAAAATAAAAATATCAGTTTGAAGACCCTCTGATCAGAATTTGGACCCTTTTCTTTTCTCCCAGATGGGATCTGAGAGGTTAACTAGTCTAGGTCTTTATTCCTTGGAACATGGAAGAACGAGGGTGGCCTTATTGAAATGTTTAAATCTATGAGAGGAATAGATAAGGCAGATGGTAACAGTCTTTTACTCAGGGGAGGGGAGACCAAAGCTAAAGGAGTGGGGAGATACTTAAAATGAACCTGAGGGGCAACGTGTGTATGGAAAGAGTTGCCAGAAAAGGGGTTGAGACATGTAAAATAGTTTCACTTATGAAGCACTCAATGTCCAATGTCAACACATCTTTTCTTAGATTAGAGGCCTAAAACTGCTCACAGTACTACAAGTAATGCCTCACCAGTGCTTTATAAAGCCTCAACATTACATGCTTGCTTTACAGTGTCTATAAAAAGTATTCAACTTCCTTAGAAGTTTTCAAGTTTTATTGTTTTACAACATTGAATCACAATGGATTTAATTTGGCTTTTTTTTGACAAAAAAAAACCTCTACAATGTGATCTAAATTAATTACAAAAATAAATACAAAATAATTGATTGCATAAGTATTCATTCCTTTTAATATGACACACCAAATCATCACTGGTGCAGCCAGTTGTCACATAATTAGTTAAATGGAGATCTGTTTTTAAAGACCTGTGTACAGTCAAGGTGTTTCAATCAATTGTAGCAAAAGTACACCTGTATCTGGAAGGTCCAACTGCTGGTGGGTCAGTATCCTGGCAAAAAGTACACCATGAAGACAAAAGAACACTTCAAGCAACTCTACAAAAGGTTATTGAAAAGCACAAGTCAGAAGATGGATACAAGAAAATTTCCAAGTCACTGAATATCCTTTGGAGTACAGTTATGTTAATCATCAAGAAATGGAAAGAATATGGCACAGCTATAAATTTGCTTAGAGCAGATAGTCCTCAAAAACTGAGTGACTGTACAAGAAGGGGACTAGTGAGGGAGGCCACCAAGAAACTTATGACTACTCCAGAGGAGTGGCTGAGATGGGAGAGATTGTGCATACAACAACTGTCATCTGGGTGCTTCATCAAGCAAAGCTTTATAGGAGAGTCACAAAGAGAAAGCCACTGGAAAAAAACTCACATGAAATCTCAGAGTAGCCAGAGGCACGTGAGAGACTCTGAAATCAGCTGGATGAAGGTTCTGTGGTCTGATGTTACCAAAATTGAGCTTTTTGGCCATCAGATTAAATTCTGCACATCATCAAAAACACACCATCCTTACCATGAAGCATGGTGGTGTCTGCATCATGCTGTGGTGATGCTTCACTGCAGCAGGCCCTGGAAGGCTAGTGAAGGTAGAGGGTAAAATGAATGCAGCAAAATACAGGGAGATCCTGTAGAAAACCCTGATGCAGTCTACAAGAGAACTGTGACTTGGGAGAAGTTTTGTTTTTCAGCAAGACAATGACCTCAAGCATAAAGCCAAAGCTACACAGGAATGGCTTAAAAAGAACAAAGACAATGCCCTGGAGTGACCTAATCAGAATCCAGACCTCAAATCAATTGAGAATTTGTGACTGGGCTTGAAAAGGGGCTGTTCACTCACAATCCCCATACCATCAGACAGAGCTTGAGCAGTTTTGTAAAGAAGGATGGGAAAAAATTGCAGTGTCCAGATGTGCAAAGCTGATAGTGACCTATCCACAAAGGCTCAAGGCTGTAATTGAATTGAATGATCTTTATTGTCATTATACATAGGGGTACAATGAAACTCTGTTTGGCTTCCTCTCAGGCAATTAAATAAAGCGGTAGATAAAAAGACAGTAATAGAAAAACAGTATTAAATAGATTAGCAGAAAATAAGTTGCAGCAGCACCAGAATATCACAGTAATGCACAAAGTGCCATTAGTGCAAGTAATTGCTGCCAAAGGTACATTTACTAAATACTGACTTGAAGAGGCTGAATACTTCTGCAATCAATTATTTGTGATTTGTATTTGTAATTAATTTTGATCACTTTGTAGAGATCTGTTTTCATTTTGACAACAAAGGTCTTTTTCTGTTGATCAGTATCAAAAAAGCCAAATTAAATCCACTGTGATTCAACGTTGTAAAACAGTAAGACATGAAAACTTACTGGAGTGGGGGTGAATACTTGTTATAGGTACTGTATATTCTATCTTCTCGAAATGGATGCTCATATCACATTTGTCTTCCTCAATTCCGTCTTGTGAGATAGGTGATAAGTGTCTGGAATCTCAGCAGTTCTTTGCGGCTCACCCCAATATCTGAAAATACGCATCATGTGGAAACCCAAATTGATTATTATTTAAAAATGGAATATATACAGTAAGGAGAAATAAAAACAAATATGTGAGTTATGTGTGGGAAAACAATTCAGGAAATATGAATAATATTAGTAGTAAGTAAGAAGCGTGTTTTACTCAGGTACCCATGGGATTAGGAGGAACTTTGCAGAGCTTTTCCTGAAAAAAAGGTTGTGTAATTTCCATCTATTGTGCTAACACAGACTTAATAATCTGAATGTCCTTTCCTTTGATCCCACCTAAATAAACTTGTTCTACAATTCAAAATAAATTGCTCTCTTGGGATGAAAGGAAATAAGCTCTCAGATGGAAGTAAAGGAGTACCAGTTTTCCCCCTAAAGGTAAAGAAACATTTTTATTGCCATCGATAATAACAACTTCCTTCCCAAACCTGGAAACCAGATGTCCATCTGACATAGTCTCTCTCTTTCCCAGTAACTTCAACTCATTGTCTCCCCCTGGAGCTTGAATGCTTGTGCTACCCTACTGATGGAAATGTTCAGGGAATATTCCAATTTCAAAGCCAGTTTATTGTCAAAGTACATATATATCATCATATACTACCCATGGAGGTATTCACATTAGATACACGAAACACAATAGAGTCAATAAAAGACTGCACCCAATGGGACAGACAACCAGTGTGCAAAAGACAACAAACTGTGCAAATACAAAAATTTTAAAAATGAAATTGCAATAATAAATAAAAACGCAACAAATTTCGAGAACAAAAGATGAGGCGTCATTGAAAGTGAGTCTGTAGGAACAGTTCAGTGAAGGGGCAGGTGAAGTTATCCCCTTTGGTTCAAGAGCCTGATGATTGAGGGTTAATAACTGTTCCTGAACCTGATGGTGTGAGAACTGAGGTTCCTTCACCTTCTTCCTGATGGCAGCAGTGAGACGAGAGCATGACCTGGGTGGTAAAAGTCCATGATGATGGATGCAGCGTTACAACGACAGCGTTTCATACAGATGAGCTCATTGGTGGGGAGGGCTTGACCTGTGATTGACTGGGACATATCCACTAATTTTTGTAGATTTTTCTGTTCAAAGGCATTGGTATTTCCATACAAGACCATGATGCAACCAGTCAATATACTCTCCACCAAAGATAACATGCTGAATCTTCACAAACTTCTAAGAAAATAGAACTGTTGGGGGAATGTTAAGGGTTTCTTCGTAATGGTGCTTACGTGCTGGACCCAGGACAGATTCCCTGAAATGATAACAACAAGGAATGTAAAGTTGCTGACCCTCTCCACCCCTGATCTCCAATGAGGACTGGTTCATGGACCTCCTGTTTCCTCGCCCTGAAGTCAATAATAATAAAGGTTACCACAGATGTAACCTTTCTCCATTATGAATAAGCATTTTGTGGCTATATATTTTCATAATTACCTTCTGAAACTTCCAATCAATTTTCCAGCTATCATATGAAAACAAGGGTAGATACTGAGAGGTGAAGAACACCATGATTCCAACAGTGAAGTGGATTAATTTACATTTAAATATAATAATATGTGTAGAGAATGTCCTAAGTGACTCATAAAACCCGAGATAAATTGATCTCATGCCCACAGAAGAGCCACTTAAACAGATACCGATCTATTTTTCGTGTCAAACAGAGAAATCATGGTGCCCATTACCATTTGTATAACACGACTTGTTTAAAAATCAAAAACTGAATCTGTTGGAAATCTGTGGAAAGATGTTAGCTGAGTATTTCAAGTATTCTGCAGAACAACTACGCTTAATAATTAACAATGGACAGGGCCTAAATGCAGCCACTTGGATCGGTTGAAATCTGTTCTTTAATGCAAGAAGTATTGAGAGTAAGGGTCATGAACTTAGAGCTTAGATCAGTACCTGGAATTACGATGTTGTGGCCATTACAGAGACCAGGCTGTTGCAAATGTAGGGTTGGCCGCTTGATATTTTGAGTTTTGGATGTTTCAAAAGCGATAGGGAGGGAGGTAAATCAGAGGTAATATCACAACTGCAGAAAGAGAGGACATTGTAGACAGAGAGGGTCTGGGTGGAAGTCAGAAACAGGTGGGGAGCAGTCACTCAATTGGGAGTATTCTGTAGGCCCTCCATTAACGGGACACCAAAGAACAGATAAATAGGCAGATTTTGAAAAGATGATAAAATAACTGGGCTGTTTGTCATGGGTACTTTAACTTCCCTAATATTAATTGACACCTCCTTACAGCAAACATGTTGGATGGGATTGAATTTCTTTGGTGTGTCCAAGAAGAATTCTTGGTACAAAATGTAGAAGACCAACTAGAGGAGAGGCCAAGTTGGATCTAGTATTTGGCAATTAACCTGGTCAGGTGATAGGCCTCTCAGTGCACAAGCATTTCAGAGATAGTGACCACAATTCTCTGGCCGTTAGCATGGCCATGGACAAGAACAGGAACAAACAATGTGGGAAAGTATTTAATTTGAGGGTGTCTAATCATGATGCTATTAGGCAGGAACTTGGGGAATCATTTGGGAGCAGGTAAAATTAGGGAAATGTACAGCAGAAATGTGGAGGTTGTTTCAGGAGCGCTTACATGGGGTTTTGGATAGAGTAGTCCCAGTGAGACATGGAAAGGGTGGTAGGGTAAAGGAACCATGGTTGCCAAGAAAGGTGGAACATTTAGTCAAGAGAAAAAGGGAGGCATATTAAAGTTTAATAAGTAAAAATCAGGCAGGGCACCTGAGAATTATAAAGTAGCCAGGAAGGAGCTTAAGAAGGGATTGAAGAATGCTAGACGTGGACATGAGAAAGCCTTGGCAAGTAGGATTAAGGAAACCCAAAGGTATACTATACCTATGTAAAGAACAGGAATATGACTAGAATGAGGGTAGGGCCAATCTGTGATAAAGGAGGAAGCATGTGCCTGGAAGCAGAGGAGGTAGTGGATGGCTTAATGCTTTACTTCAATATGTGAATGCTTCAAAGTGAATGCTTTACTTCAATATTCACCAAAGAGAGAGACTTTGACAAATGTAAGGATACAACAGGCTATTATCAAGATTAAGGACGAAGCAGTGTTGGAGCTTCTGGAAAACATTAAGATAGAGAAGTCCCTGAGGCTAGACTGGATAAACTCCAGGTTACTATGGGAAGTGAGGGAAGAGATTTCTGTCCTCCTTGGAATTGGAAGTTGGCAAATGTTCTGTTGTTCAACAAAGGAAATAGGGATAATCCTGGGAATTATAGATCAATGAGTCTTACAGTAGTGGTGGGCAAACTCAAAGAGAAGATTCTTAAAGACAGGATTTATGAGCTTTGGGAAAATTATAGTCTGATTAAGTTTGGTTTTGATTATCAGTATGGTTTTGTGAGGGGGAGGTCATGCCTCATGAAGCTAATTAACTTTTTTGAAGAGGTGACAAAACAAATTAATGAAGGTGGAGTGGTGGATTTTAGTAAGGCATTTGACATGGTTCCCTGTGGGAGGCTCATCCAGAAAGTCATAAGTCATGGGATCCATCAAGTTCAAGTTTATTGTCATTTAACCGCACAAACGTGTACCACTAAATGAGGCAACATTCTTCCGACTAAAGTGTGCAGCACAGTATATATAACTCAGTAAACAGTACAATGCTACTGGCGCTTCATATGTGATGAGTCCTGGGTGATGTCAGGGAGTTCAATAGCTTTACAGAATGGGTGAAGAAGCTGTTTCCCATCACAGTTCTTGTCCTAATGTGACGGTCCTTCCTGCCTGATGCCAGGGCATCAAAGAGATTGTTGAACAGATGGGAGGGATCATTGACAATACTAATACACAGCACTCCTGGTAAGCATCTCCAATGGATGGAAGATAAACCCCAATGATCCTCTCAGCATTCCTCGCAATGCTTTGTTGGGACTTGCAGTCAGTAGCCTTGCAGTTCCTGTACCAGATGCTGATGCACGGAAAATTAGCTGTGTGAATTCACCAATAGCTTGCCCACAGAAGGCAGGGGATGGCAGCTGATGTATATTGCCAGGATGATGGTGACTACTCGTGTTCTGTAAGGATCTGTTCTGGGACCCCTGCTCTTTGTGATTTTTATAAGTGACTTGGATGAGGAAGTGGAGGGGTTGGTGATTAAGTCTGCAGATGGCACAAAGATTAGCAGTGTGGTGATTGCCTTAACTTACCATGGAATGTAGACAGGATACAGAGTTGGGCAGAGAAGTGGCAGATGAAGATCATTCCAGGAAAGTATGAACTGATACACTTTGGAAGATTGAACTTGAAGGCAGGGTTGAAGGTTAATGACAGATTCCTTAGCAGTGTGGAGGAACAGAGGGATCTTGGAGTCCACATCCTTGAATCCCTTAAGTTGCCACACTAGTTGATGGGGCAGTTAAGAAGGTGTATGGTGTGCTGGCCTTTGTTGGTCAGGAGATTAAATTTATGAGCCATGAGGTAATGTTACAGCTCTTTAAAACTCTGGTTAAACCACACAGAATGTTGTGTTCATTTCTGATCACCTCATTATAGGAAGGATTGGAGGCTTTAGAAGGGGAGCAGAGGAGATTTACCAGGATGCTAGCTTTATTAGAGAACAAGTCTTATGAGGAAAGGTTGAGCAATGAGATAGAGTTTAGCTCTCTGGAGCAAAGGAGGATGAGAGGTGATTTGATAAAGGTGTTGAGGTTACATAGTTATGAGAGGCATAGATAGAGTGCTCATACCTTTTTCCAGGATGCCTGTGGCCAACACCGAAGGATATCTGTTTAAGATGAATGGAGGAAAGTTTAGGGGAGATGTCCAAGGTAGATTTTTGCAGAGCGGTGGGTGCCTAGAATGCACTGCCAAGGTGATGGTAGAGGCAGATACATTAGGGACGTTTACTAGACTTAGACAGACAGGAATAAACAAAATGGAGGGTTATGTGCTATGTAGGGAGGGAAGGTTTAGATTGATCATGGAGTAGGTTAAGATAGGTTGGCATAGAGCCTGTACTGTTCTATATTCATTGTTCTTCTTTGTTTAATATATTTTTTATTTGATCTTGTCATATGGGCATTTTTAGCAAGTATGCAATATATATACATGATTCTTGTTAAGAAGCTGATCCATATTTTCTGAATCAAAGCAGTCCTTTTGGAAAATGTCAATTGGAGAAACTCAGTGGGTGAAGCACCTGCAATCTCTTATGTCCCTCTGGGTTTTTAAGGTAATATGGTCAAAATGACTGAACCAAATGTTTATTTTAATTGGAAATTTAAATTTCTTATTCACCTAGATGACCTTCAAACTATTTAGTCCAGATCTTAACCACTGTACAACTGTTCCTGATTAGTGCTTCTGCAATTTCCCTTTTAGCATTTCCAAAGACCTCTTATAGGAAATGATGATATCAAACATTTGTTATTTATGTTTTTATCTGTATCAGTACCAGGGTATTTCCTAATTGTTACACAAATGTTCACATGTTCTTTATATTTCTTAATATGATTGTAATCATATGGAGTTGCCTTGTTGGACTTGTTTAAAGCTCTGTCAACCAAGAGTGTGTACATTTATACAAACTAGTACTGATGAAATTCCTACCCAAGTAGCTTATGAAGAGTAGTAACTCACAATATCAAAAGAATCATTTATCATTGTAACAAATAGGATATCTCACAATTGATCTTTGTTAGGAACAAATCTGTCTTAATTTGTGTTAAACAGGAAGTCAACATTGTTGAATCAGATTGTGATAAAAAACTAAAGCATATGTAAATTGAACGCATTAATAAATGAAGAAGATATGCGTAGGTGTTCCTAGTATCTTAGCAATCAGACAGATGTTTTCAATCATGGTGGAGAGATTAAAAGTTCAAAGTAAATCTACTATCGAAGTACATATATGTCATCATATACAGCCCTGAGATTCTTGCCTCAGATTTTCTTGTGGGCATACTCAATAAATTGAGAGAGTAAGAGCCTACAACAGGATCAATGAAAGACTGCCCAGCTGGTGTGTTCAACCAGAGTGTCAAAGACAACAAATAGCGGAAATATAAATAAACATCGAGAACATGAGATGAAGAGTCCCTTAAAGTGAGTCCACTGGTTGTGATGGAACAAGTTATCTCCTTTGGTTCAAGAGCCTGATTTTGAGAGGTAATTATTGTTCCTGAACCTGGTGGTGTGAGTCCTGAGGATCCTGTACCTTCTTCCTGATGGCAACTGTGAGAAGAGAGCATGTCCTGGGTGGTGGGACTCCCTAATGATGGATGCTGCTTTTTTGTGACAGTGTTTCATGTAGATGTGTTCAATGGTTGGGAGGGCTTTACCCGTGATGGACTAGGTCATATCCGCTATTTTTTGTAGGATTTTCCATTAAAGGACGCTGGTGTTTCTATACCAGGCTGCAATGGAGCCAGACAATATACTCTCCACTACACCTCTGTAGAAGTTTGTCAAAGTTTTTGATGTCATGCTGAATCTCCTCAATCTTCTAAGGAAGTAGAGATGCTGCTGTGGTTTCTTTGTAATTGCAATTATGTGCTGGGCCAAGGACGTCCTCTGAAATACTAACACCTAGGAATTTAAAGTTGCTATCCCTCTCCACCTCTGATCCTTCGATGAGGACTGGCTCATCGACCTCTGGTTTCCTTCTCTTGAAGTCAATAGTCAGCTCCTTGGTCTTGCTGACATTGAGTAAAAGCTTGATGTTACAAGAACATAAGAAATAGGAGCAGGAGTAGGCCATCTGGCCCATCGAGCCTGCCCCGCTATTCAATAAGGTCATGGCTGATCTGTCCGTAAACTCAGCTCCATCTACCTGCCTTTTCCTCATAACCCTTTAATTCCCTTACTATGTAAAAATCTATCTAATTCTATCTTAAATATATTTAGTGAAGAAGCCTCAACTGCTCCCCTGGGCAGAGAGTTCCACAGATTCTCCACTCTCTAGGAAAAACAGTTTCTCCTCATCTCCGTCCTAAATCTTCTCCCCTGAATCTTGAGGCAATGTCCACCACTTCCAGTCTCACCTACCAATGGAAACAACTTTTCTACTTCTATCTTATCTATCCCTTCCAAAATTTTGTATGTCTCTATAAGATGCCCTCTCATTCTTCTGAATTCTAGAGAGTATAGTCCCAGGCGACTCAATCTCTCCTCGTAGGTTAACCCCTTCATCTCTGGAATCAACCTCTGCACTGCCTGCAAAGCCAGTATATCCTTCCTCAAGTATGGAGATCAGAACTGCATACAGTACTCCAGGTGTGGCCTCACCAGTACCCTGTATAGTTGCAGCATGAACTCCCTGCTCTTGAATTCAATCCCTCTACCAATAAAGGCCAACATTCCATTTGCCTTCTTAATAACTTGTTGTCCCTGCAAGCCAACTTTTTGCGATTCATGAACAAGCACTCCCAAGTCCCTCTGCACAACAGCATGCTGCCATCTTTCACCATTTAAATAATAATCTGCTTTTCTATTATTCCTTCCAAAGTGGATGATCTCACATTTACCAATGTTGTATTCCATCTGCCAGACCTTGGCTCACTCACTTAACAAGAAGGCTGCGAGTGAATGGCTGATTTCAGGAGTGAAGGCAGTTTTTACTACATGAGGTAAAAGAGAGGCAAGACTGTGCAGGCGCGTGACGTCAGCCAGTAGAGCGTAAAAGGTTTAAAAAGAAGACCGCCATATTCAGCGGGCAGTGGAATTAGAGGGCTTTGGCTCAACAGGCTTAGACAGTAACAGGACGAGGTTTACCTGTGTTAATTGTGGAAAGGAAGTATATGTGTGAGGCCAGTGTTCTGTGCTCGGTGTCAGATGTGGGAGGTCCTGGAGTCTCCCAGCCTCCCAGACAGACATATCTGCACCAGGTATGTTGAGTTGCAACTCCTAAGGGACCGAGTCAGGGAACTGGAGATGCAGCTCGATGACCTTCGCCTGGTCAGGGAGAGCAAGAAGGTGACAGAGAGGCGTTATGGGCAGGTGGTCACTCTGGTGGCACAGGAGACAGACAAATAGGTCACAGTCAGGAGAGGGAAGGGGAAGAGTCAGATACTAGAGAGTACCCCTGTGGCTGTACTCCTTGACAATAAGTACTCCTGTTTGACTACTGTTGGAGGGAACGGTACTCAACCTGGGGGAAGCAGCAGTGGCCGTGCCTCTGGCACAGAGTCTGCCCCTGTGGCTCAGAAGGGTAGGGAAAGGAAGAGGAAGGCAGTAGTGAGAGGGGACTCTATAGTTAGGGGGTCAGACAAGCGATTCTGTGGATGCAGGAAAGAAACTCAGATGGTAATTTACCAGGGTCCAGGGTGTTTCAGGTCACGTCCAAAATATCCTGCGGTGGGAGGGAGAACAGCCAGAGGTTGTGGTACATATTGGTACTGACGATATAGGTAGCAAAAGGGAAGAGGTCCTGAAAAAAGACTACAGGGAGTTAGGAAGGAAGTTGAGAAGCAGGACCGCAAAGGTAGTAATCTTGGGATTGCTGCCTGTGCCACGTGACAGTGAAAATAGGAATAGAAAGAGGTAGAGGATAAATGCGTGGCTGAGGGATTGGAACAAGGGGCAGGGATTCAGATTTCTGGATCTTTGGGACCTCTTTTGGGGCAAGTGTGACCCGTACAAAAAGGATGGGTTGTACTTGAATCCCAGAGGGACTAATATCCTGGTAGGGAGGTTTGCGAAGGCTACTGGGGGGAGTCTAAACTAGAATTGTTGAGGGGTGGGAATCAAACTGAAGAGACTGGGGAAGAGGCGGTTGCCTCACAAATAGAGAAAGCTTGGAGACAGTGTGTGAGGGAGGATAGGCAGGTGATAGAGAAGGGACACGCTCAGACCGAAGGTTTGAGATGTGCCTATTTTAACACAATGAGTGTTGTGAACAAAGCAGATGAGTTTAGAGCATGGATCAGTACTTGAAGCTATGATGTGATGGCCATTACAGAGACTTGGATGGCTCAGGGACAGGAATGGTTACTTCAAGTGCCGGGTTTTAGATGTTTCAGAAAGGACAGGGAGGGAGGCAAAAGAGTTGGGGGTGTGGCACTGTTAATCAGAGATAGTGTCACGGCTGCAGAAATGATGGATGTCATGGAGGGTTAGTCTACAGAGTCTCTGTGGGTGGAGGTTAGGAACAGGAAGGGGTCAATAACTTTACTGGGTGTTTTCTATAGGCCACTCAATAGTAACAGGGATATTGAGGAGCAGATAGGGAAACAGATCCAGGAAAGTTGTGATAATAACAGAGTTGTCGTGATGGGAGATTTTAATTTCCCAAATTTCAATTGGCATCTCCCTAGAGTGAGGGGTTTAGATGAGGTGGAGTTTGTTGGGTGTGTTCAGGAAGGTTTCTTGACACAATATGTAAATAAGCCTACAAGAGGAGTGACTGTACTTGATTTGGTATTGGGAAATGAACCTGGTCAGGTGTCAGATCTCACAGTGGGAGAGTATTTTGGAGATAGTGATCAGAATTCTATCTCCATTGGAGAAAGATAGGAACAGACAAGTTAGAAAAGCATTTAATTGGAGTAAAGGGAATTATGAGGCTATCAGGCAGAAAATTGGAAGCTTAAACTGGAAACAGATGTTCTCAGGGAAACGTATGGAAGAAATGTGGTAAATGTTCGGGGTATATTTGTGTGGAGTTCTGCATAGGTACGTTCCAACGAGACAGGGAAGTTATGGTAGGGTACAGGAACCGTGGTGTACAAAAGCTGTAATAAATCTAGTCAAGAAGAAAAGAAAAGCTGACAAAAGGTTCATAGAGCTAGGTAATGTTAGAGATCTAGAAGATTATAAGGCTAACAGGAACAAGCTTAAGAATGAAATTAGGAGAGCCAGAAGGGGCCATAAGAAGGTCTTGGAGGGCAGGATTAAGAAAAATCCCCAAGCCATTCTACAAGTATGTGAAGAGCAGGAGGATAAGACGTGAAAGAACAGGGCCTATCAAATGTGACAGTGGGAAAATGTATATGGAATTGGAGGAAATATCAGAGGTACTTAATGAATACTTTGCTTCAGTATTCACTATGGAAAAGGATCTTGGTGATTGTGGTGAAGACTTGCAGCAGATTGAAAAGCTTGAGCATGTAAATATTAAGAAAGAGGGTGTGGGTTCTGGTGACATCATCATCCAGAATGGCAGCTTAAGTCACTTGCTCCTCTGGAAAAATGCATATTTTGCCCCGTCAATCCATCAAATATAAGATCTTTTGAAAATATCTGAATTGATAAGGGGGGCAAGAATGGTGAAAAAGAACAGAGATGAAAAAAGCATCACTGTGGAGCCTGTGGACGAGAGGGGTGCAGCAAGCAGCTCTCCTACCTGAACACGTGGTAGTGAGGCTGACAATATACTTTGTTCAGGCAAAGCAGCAAAAATGATAAAAATTCTGGAAGAGATGCAGGAATTCCAAAAAGATATAAAACAGCAACTAAACAATATTGATTCAGAGCTCGCCAATTTCAATCAAAAAATAGCGGTGGCAGGGACACGAATTGAGAAGGTGAAAGATCACGTGCAAAACGTGGAACAGATACTAAGTAGGACGATAAAAATATTAAATCAACAAGAAAGTAAACTACTTGACCAGGAGGGAAGATCACGGCAGAAAAATATCAGGATATGAAATGTTCCTGAAGGAGCAGAGGGTTTGTCTATGATGGAGTTCGTACAAAAGTTGCTGCAGACTTTCGTACAAAGTCTAGAGATTCTAGAGATTCCTTTGACTATGGAGCTTGAGATTGAGGGCGCATCGTGTGCTTGTCCAGAAGCATACAGGAGACAGAGAAGATAAGCCACGCTCAATAGTAATTAGGTTCCTTCAAAGGGCCTGGGGAAAGAAGAGGGTGTTTTTGAACGGGAAATTAATATATTTCGATTATGATTACAACCCCCCCCCCCCAACCTCCACCCCCTGTGGTCCTGCAGTAAAGTAAAGAATACTCTGAAGTAAAGGAAATATTAAAGAAAGGAAAGATTAGATTCCAAACTCTGTACCCTGCTAAACTACAAGTGTTTTATGAAGATGGGATCCCACTGTATCAGACAGTGGAAGAGGCAACTACAGACATGAAGGCCAGAGGGTTGGCCGTCAGCGTGATCAAACCGAGGGAAAGCCTGGCTGAACAGTTATCCTGCTCTGCTTGGGAAATAGTGAGAGAATGAAGAAAGCAGGGGACGGGAGGAGGGCAAGAGAAGTATATCAGGAAGAGACTGTGAGTTTTCCAAAGACAGCCCTCACCCCCTCCAGAAGAGCCATAAGGTTTGGCTAAATTTAAAAATGCTGATAAGCTAAACGGAAGCAAAAATAGATGGTGCTATACCTATCTGAAGAAATACTTATTATAATGTAGATTTTATATTACTCAATTATTCTTTTTTATTCATTCATTCACTCCTTTTTCCCCACCTAAATGAGAATATTTTATATATATATATGGGAGGAATACACAGGGAAATCTTTTCTGTGTAATAGATAGATTTGTTCACTTACATTTATGGACACTGCAATGGGGGCCCTCAACTCACAGGTAGGAGGGGCTATCCCCCACAGCTAGACGTTTTCTCTAGCTCAACCCAGAGTCATCTACTAGAGACCTCAGCCTTGGAATCAGACCTTCGTTGCCTTTTTAAAAAAAATTATTTGCGTTTCTTGGTTCTTATTTGTTCAGGGAGTAGATCAATTAAGTTTTATTCTGCTAATTTCAATGATATATTGACAGATAAATACACATGGCTAAGGACAAAGTAAAATTCATTTCTTTTAATGTCAGTGGGCTGTTAAATCCAATCAAATGCAGTAAAATTCTATCCAAAATGAAAAAAGTACAAGCCCACATAGTATATTTACAGGAAACTCACTTAAGTGATAATGAGCATAGAAAACTAAAGAGAATGGGCTTCACTCATTTGTTTTTCTCCTCATATAAATCAGGACATAGGAGAGGAGTTGCTATTCTTATCTCAAGCAAGCTAGATTTTAAAAAAAGTATTCAAAATGGGAGATAAGGAGGGCAGATATATTCTGGTAAAGGTGAATATAGACAGAAATTCAGTTACTCTATGGAATATATATATACACACATATATATAGACCCCCAGGAAGTGATATTAGTTTCTTTCAGAAATTATTAATATTAAGGTAATGGAAACAGAAGGTCTCCTGATATGTGGGGGAGACTTAAATTTACAATTACAACCAAAGTTAGACTCTTCCAATAGAAAAGTCTATGAAACAAAATTTTTACATAAGAAAGTTAATACACTTTTTGAGGATGTTGGTTTAATTGATATATGGAGGGACCTTTTCCCTGACAGAAGGGATTACACTCATTACTCTGCTCCCCATTCTGTATATACAAGAATAGACTATTTCATAACATTTGGAAAAGACAAAGACATAATAAACACCTGTAGAATTGGGACAATAGATGTAAGTGACCACGCACCTATATATTTATCTGTTGATTTTGACCTACAACCAAAGAATACTATTTGGAAACTAAATTCAAGTCTACTCAATGATCCGTACTTTAAGGAACAAATTAAAAAAGAAATTGTCTTTACTTAGAATTTAATGATAATGGAGAGGTTTCACCTTCCATTCTACGGGATACTCTGAAGGCTGTTTTAAGAGGGGAAATTATAGTGAAATATTCATATAAGCTGTGTGCATACATCTACTGATGCTTCTGGACACATCATCAGTGATGTTCCTGGAATCATCGGGTGTTTCAGGTCGTTCAACATCAATTTTTTCCTTAAAAAAATAAGGAATAAAACATTAGAGGAATTACAAAATAGTCTGAAGGAACAAGAGAAAAAAACACAAACTGAATTTGGCATAGGATACATTAGAGGAAATTAAAAAAAATTAGGAACAAAATTAATAGTTTGGCTATGCAAGAAATCAAGAAAAATTTAATGTTTCTGAAACAGAGACATTATGAAAGTGGATCTAAGTCTATGAAAATACTGGCATGGAAACTGAAAAAAAAAATAGCAGAAAATACAATTCATAGAATTAGGGATCCAAGAACAAAAATGATAAAAAAAAAAATAAGCTAAGTGAAATTCAAGAAGCTTTTGAAGTGTTTTACAAAACTCTATATTCCAAAGTTCCAGGGGGAAGCATAACCCAAATTGACACCTTCCTGAATTCCCTAGAGTTACCCACTTGAAGCGAAGAACAAAATAGAATGATGACTGCTGACATAACTGAAGTTGAATTAAAAGCTGCAATTAGTAGGCTTAAATTAAGTAAGTCACCAGGATCAAATGGGTATATGGCAGAGTGGTACAAAGAATTTAAAAATGAGTTAATTCCTGTCTTAATTCCCACACTGAACTGGGCTCAAAAAAGGCACAAATGCCACCCAGCTGGAAGGAAGCAATAATCTCAGCTATACTGAAAGAAAGCAAGGATAAAATGGAATGTGGGTCATTGAGATCTGTTCTTAATATAGATTATAGATTATTTACTTCCATCATGGCCAAATGATTAGACGAGTTTAACGATCAGACAGGTTTTATACAACAACACCAAACACAAGACAATATACAAAGGACACTTCACATTATGGATCATCTACAAAAAAAAAATAAAATTGAAGCAATAGTGATGAGCATAGATGCTGAAAAAGCATTTGATTCAGTTAATTGGAATTTTCTTTGCAGAGTTTTACATAGATTTTGTTTCCATGACACAATTATTGAAACTATACAGACACTATATGACAATCCTACTGCTAGGATTAAAATCAATGGATATTTATCAAATAGTCTTACCCTCGAAAGGGGCATGAGACAGGGTTGCGCATGGTCACTGCTACTCTTCACATTATATCTGGAGCCATTAGCTCAATACATCAGACAAAATTAAGACATCAGGAGAATTACTATTAAAGGGACAGAGCATAAATTGGCTTGTTACGCAGATGACATTTTGATCTATCTAGGGCAACCAACATACTCTTTAACTAAATTGATGCAATCTTTTGAACAATATGGTCAATTAACAAGATACAAGATCAACATAGATAAAATCCAGTTACTTTCATATAACTATAACTCACCAACAGAAATTGAAAGTAGATATCCCTGGGCATGGCAAACAGAGTCTTTCAAATATTCGGGCATTATTATGCCAACAGATTTGGCAAAATTATCAGAATGCAATTATCAGCCTATATATTAAAAAATTAAGGAAGATATAACAAGATGGAACCTAATTCCTTTTTATAGTCTCAGTTCAAGGATTGAATCTATTAAAATGAATGTACTGCCCAGACTATTGTATCTCTTTCAAACCCTACCAATAGAGATTAATCAAAATCAATTCAATGAATGGAACAAGATGTTATCAAGGTATATTTGGCAGGGTAAAAGGACTAGAGTTCATCTCAAAACTTTGAAATTAGCCAAGGAAAAGGGGGGATAGGGCCTACCTTCTCTTAGAGATTATTATTTTGCAGCACAGTTGAGAGCTGTGATATGTTGGTGCAAACCATCATATGACACTCAATGGAAAAACATTGAGGAGGGGATACTTCCCATTCCCTTACAGGCAATTTTGGATGATAACAACCTGCAAAGGTACTTAAGTACTATTAATAACCCATGGGTGAAATAGACTCTTAAAATATGGAAAACTATTATAAAAGAATATAAACTAGAGGGAGATATTGCATTTCTTAAATGTTGTGCACATGACTCGGATTTTATGCCGAATAAACTGAATGCTAGATTTAAGGACTGGACAGCTAAAAGAATAACAGTTCTTTGCAATATAATGAAAGAAGAAACACTGTTCAGTTTTGAAATGCTTAAAGAGAAACACTTATTAGAAAAACAAGACTTTTATTCTTATTTACAGATGTGACAATATGTTAATAGGATGGTTAAAAATATAACCAAGGCAAGAACATGTTTGATAGAGCTATTTAGAAATACATATAATTCAGTTAACGGTAGTAGAATCATTTCAAGTGTGTATAAGAGTTTGTGAAATCTTAAAACACATTCAACTTCATACATTCAAACAAAATGTGAGAAGGAAGGAGGGATAATTATATCTGAGGAAGAATGGCCAATAATATGGATGTATCATTGTGTACCAGTTCACAGAAATGGAGGGAAATCGGATGGAAAAACTTGATAAGATATTTTATTACACCCTCTCAGAAATGCCATTATGATAGTAACCTCCCTGTTGGCTGGAGAAATTGTGAAAATCAAAATGCAAACTATTATCATATTTTCTGGGAATGCCCGTTATCAAAGATCCAAGCTGCTTTTCAGGTAGTTGATAGGTTTTGTCCCCTAGCATCCCTTTAGAAAAGAGATGTGGAGGAGTTCCTTTAGCTGAGGGTGGTGAATCTGTGGTATTCATCGGCACAGATGGCTGTGAAGGACAAGTAATTTGGTATATTTAAAGCAGAGGTTGGTAGGTTCTTGGTTAGTTAGGATGTCAAAGATTATGGGGAGAAGACAGGAGGATGGGATTGAGATGGATGATAATTCGCCATGATCAAATGGTGATGCCAGGTGGCCTAATTCTGCTCCTATGAAAACATAAGAAATGGGAACAGAAGTAGGCCATCCGGCCCATCAAACCTGCCCTGCCATTCTATAAGTTCATGGCTGATCTGTCCATAAACCCAGCTCCATCTCCCTGCCTTTTCCCCATAACCCTTAATTCCTCTACTATGTAAAAATCTATCTAACTCTATCTTAAGTATATTCAGTGAAGAAGCCTCAACTGCTTCCCTGGGCAGAGAATTCCACAGATTCACCACTCTCTGGGAAAAACAGTTTCTCCTCATCTCCATCCTAAATCTTCTCCCCTGAATCTTGAGGCAATGTCTCCTAGTTCTAGTCTCACCTACCAATGGAAACAACTTTCCTACTTCTATCTTATCTATCCCTTTCAAAATTTTGTATGTTTCTATAAGATCCCCTCTCATTCTTCTGAATTCCAGAGAGTATAGTCCCAGACGACTCAATCTCTCCTCACAGGTTAACCCCTTCATCTCTGGAATCAACCTGGTGAACCTCCTCTGCACCTCCTCCAAAGCCAGTATATCCTCCCTCAAGTATGGAGACCAGAACTGCACACAGTACTCCAGGTGTGGCTTCACTAGTACCCTGTATAGTTGCAGCATGAACTCCCTGCTCTTGAATTCAATCCCTCTAGCAATGAAGGCCAGCATTCCGTTTGTCTTCTTAATAACCTGTTGTATCTGCAAGCCAACTTATTGCGATTCATGCACAAGCACTCCCAAGTCCCTCTGCACAACAGCATGCTACAATTTTTCACCATTTAAATAATAATCTGCTCTTCTATTATTCCTTCCAAAGTGGATGATTTCACATTTACCAACGTTGTATTCCATCTGCCAGACCCTTGCCCACTCACTTAACCTATCTACAGTATATCGCTCTGCAGACTCTCCACATCCTCTGTACAATTTGCTTTTCCACTCAGTTTAGTGTCATCAGCTAATTTTGCTATGTTACACTCAGTCCACTCTTCCATATCATCAATGTAAATGGTAAACAGCTGTGGGCCCAGCACCGACCCCTGCGGCACCCCACTCACCACTAACTGCCAACCGAAGAAACACTCATTGATATCAACTCTCTGCTTCTATCGGTTAACCAATCCACTATCCATGCCAATACACTTCCTCAGACTCCATGCATTTGTATCTTATTTATAAGTCTCTTGTGCAGCAACTTATCGAACACCTTCTGGAAATCCAAGTATATGACATCCACTTGTTCTCCTCTATACACTGCACTCATTATCTCCTCAAAGAACTCCAGTAAGTTTGTCAAACAGGACCTGCCCTTTCTGAATCCATGCTGCATCTGTCTAATGGAACCACTCTTTTCTAAATGTTTCGTTATTTCTTCCTTAATGACAGCTTCAAGCATTTTCCCGACTACAGATGTTAAGCTAACTTGCCAATGTCGCCCGTCTTTTGCCTACATCCTTTTTAAAAAAGTGTTGAGACATTTGCTGTCTTCCAATCTACCGGGACCTGCCCAGAGTCTAGAGAGTTTTGATAAATGATTATCAACGCGTCTACTATAACCTCCGCCAATTCCTTCAGTACCCTGGGATGCATCCCATCAGAACCAGGGGACTTATCTACCTTTAGGCCCTCTAGGTTGCTCATCGCTGTCTGTTTAGTGACAGTGATTTTATCGAGATCCTCACCTCCCATCTCGTCCATACCATCCTTCTTTGGCATATTAGACGTGTCCTCCACCATGAAGGCTGACACAAATAGTCATTCAATGCCTTAGCCATTTCCTTATCACCCAATATCAATGTGTTGCCTTTATGGCAGTTATTTAGTTTATAATACTTTCGCTTAGTAATTCGTTTGTTAGCATTCTAGTTAAAGTTAGGATTGTTTAAAGTTGTCTGTGAGATATCGCGGCATGCGATGACGTCACATCCGGTTTCGCCGCGTCCTGTGGGAAAATACCGGTTTGGAGAAACGGGAAGGTGGGAGGTCGAGACATGTGCGAGCGCAGCAAGCAGCAACGTTTTCTCTCTACACACCAGAAACATTGTGAAAACAATGCTTTTTCACCATACATCAATGTGGAAGAGTGAACAGTAAACGGTTAATCTTACTGCGATCCTGTCGTTATTGACAAAGGTTTATCTCAGTGTTTAGTTCCGCGTTATCTTACACGCCAAGCGAGAACACTACAATCAATTTCCCCTTCTCATCTTCTAAGGGAGCTACGTTGACTTTAGCCACCCTCTTCCGCTTTATATATTTATAAAAACTTTTGCTCTTTGCTTTTATTTTTTGTGCTAATTTACTTTCATACTCTATCGGCCCTTTCCTTATTTCTTGTTTAGTTGTTCTTTGTTGCTTTTTAAAGTTTCCCCAATCCTCCAGTCTCCCACTACTCTTTGTGACTTTGTACACATGTGCTTTTAGTTTGATACTATCTTTTATTTCCTTAGTTACTCAAGGCTGGCTCTCCCCACACTTACTGTTCTTACTTTTGATTGGAGTATACTTTTGCTGAGTGCTGTGAAAATCTCTTTGAAAGTATTCCATTGTTCCTCAACTGTCCTACCAGATAGCCTGTGCTCCCAATCCACATTGGCCAACTCCTCCCTCAACTCTCCCTTGTTCAAGCATAATACACTAATTTTAGATCTAACTATTTCATCCTCCATCTGCATGCAAAATTCCAAGAGGATCCCTGACTACAAGATCGTTAATCTGACCTGTCTCATTGTACTGGACAAGATGCCACTGTTCAGCCAGATTTTCATGCTCCCTCCTAAATGCTGACTCATCACCACCTTTGATTCAGTCCATGATGGTGGAATCATCAACAAACTTGAATATGGCATTGAAGCTGTCCTTAGCTACATAATCATAGGTGTAAAGTGAATAGAGCAGGGGACTAAGCACACAGCCTTGTGATACACCTTTGCTGATGGAGATTGTGGAGATGTTTTTGCTAATCTGAATGAACTGGGGTCTGCAAGTGAAGAAATCCAAGATCCAATTACACAATCAGGTATTGAGGTTAAGGTCTTGGACCTTATTGATTAGTTTTGAGGGGATGATGGTATTGAATGCAGAGCTGTAGCTGATAAAGTTCATCCTGATACATGCATCTTTGCTGTCCAGATGCTCCAGGGTTCAGTGAAATGTCCATGAGATGGCTTCTGAGGTGGACCTGTTGTGCAGGTAGACAAATTGGAGTGGATCTAAGTCATTTCTCAGGCTAGAGTTGATATGTTTCATCACTAACCTCTCAAAACACTTCATCACTGTGTATGTAAGTGCTACTGGGTAATAGTCATTGAGGGAGGTAACCATGTTCTTGCGCACTGATATAATTGAAGCCTGCTTGAAGCAGGCAGGTACAACACTGCTGAAGCAAGAGGTTAAAGATCTCAGTGAACACTCCAGCCAGTTTATCAGCACAGGTCTTCAGTACTTGGTCAAGTACCCCTTCTGGACCAGGTGCTTTTCGTGGGTTCACATTCCTGAAGGGTGCTCGGACGTCAGCCTCAGAGACTGAAGTCATAGGATCATCAAGGGATGAGGGGGTTTCTGATGGCTCGCCATGTTTTGATGGTTAAAGAGTGCACAGAAGGGAGTGAGCTCATCTGGAAGAGAAGCCCTGCTGTCTCCTATGTCACTTGGTTTAACTTTATAAGAGGTGATTGTTTTCAAGCCCTGCCACAACTATTGAACATCCTTCATTGATTCACGTTTGGTCCGGATTTGCCATTTTGCCTGTGAGATGGCTTTCTGGTGATTGTATCTGGACCTTCTGAAACTTTCTTTGTCACCAGACTTGAATGCCTGTTAACTGGCCCTCAGCAGATTTGGGATCTCAAGATTCATCTAGGGCTTCTGATTGAGGAAGACTCTAATCTAGTGAGTACACTAATAAAGTCCATTATAACCATGGTATATTCATTCAGATCCCCAGATGAGACCTTGAACATGGCCCAGTCTACTGACTCAAAACAAAACCCGACGCCATTGCTCAGCCTCCCACGACCACCTCTTTGTTGTCCTTATCTCTGGAGTTTTGCTCTTTAGCCTCTGCTTATGCAGGACAAGCAAGTGATCCAATTTACCGAAATCCCGTCTGAACACATAGAGGTAGGCATTCCTTATCTCAGTATAACAGTGATTCAGTGTGTTGGGACCTCTGGTGCTTCAGGTAATGGGGCAGAGATTTCTTCAAATGAGCCTGGTTGAAGTCTCTGACTAGGATTTGAAATGTATCAGGATGGACTGCTTCTTGTTTGGAGAAGGTTTCACACAGTGCTAGACTATAGTCAGTGGCTGGTGGTAAGTAAACTGTGGTCAGGATCATGGATGAGAACTCCCTCAGTAAATAGAATGGACAGCATTTGACTGTTGGGTGTTCCGAATCGGGGAGACGTGAGCTTGACAAAACCACCACATTGGAGTTATAACCACACAGAGTTATCAGGAAACACATACCTCCTCCCGTTGCCTTTCCTGAATCAGCAGTTCGGTCCATTCTGTAAATCGAGTAGCCTTCACTGCACCTGGCATGCTTGGAGAAAGCCATGCCTCAGTCAAACATAGAAAATGACATTCTCTCATTTCTGATTGGTGCAACAATCTTGCCCTCAGGTCCCCATACCTGCCAGATCTGCCGAACCCTTCAGATGATTGTGAGATCTGCAGACAGTTGTTAGTTTAAATTGCTTAGAGGGAAGTTTCATGCCGCAGATTTCAGTAATTCGAAAGAGGTATAATTAAAAGTATATTAAGTACTATTGCCTGCAGACCACAGAACGTTGTCGATGATCACCACCTTGTCATGATTAGCAAAGGTATGCTTCCAATGAATGATCACGTAGAATATTCAAACAGAATTTGTTGTAGTGGGTTTTTGCTATGTGTGCTTAATTAGTTAAATATATTTCCAGGGCCCCTTTGTTCCAAAATACACTCTTCGGTCGCTTTATTAGGTACACCTATACACCTGCTTGTTAGTGTAAATATCTAATCTGCCAGACATGTGGCAAGTTTTGGTGCATAAAAGAATGGGCAAGAGGTTCAGTTGTTATTCCACCCAAACATCAGAATGGGGAAGCAATGTGATCTAAGTGGCTTTGATTGTGGAATGATTGCTGGTGCCAGACAGGGTGGCTTGAATATTTCAGAAACTGCTGATCACCTGGGATTTTCACACACAAGTCTCCAGATTTTATAAAGAATGGTGCATAAAACAAAAAAAAAACAGCCAGTGAGTGGCAGTTCTGTGGACAAAAATGCCTTGTTAATGAGAGAGGTCAGAGGAGAATGGCCAGACTAGTTCAAGCTGACAGGATAGAGATAGTAACTCATATAACCTTGGGTTACAACAGTGGTGTGCAGAAGAGCATCTCTGAATGCAGAACACGTTGAAGCCTTGAAGTGGATGAACTACGGCAGCAGAAGGCCACACTGAGTTCCTCTGCTGTACCTAATAAGGTAGATTCCCCCTGAATGTAGATTCCCCTACAAGTTACTGGAATTGGTCAAGCAATGCTGCAACATCAGCGGTGGATCTGCGATTGGGGTGAATGGCCACAAGGCTCCATAACTTATAGAATTTAAGAAATGAGAAAAGGGGTAGTAGGCTGAACACAGGTTTCCTGGCATGAGACTTTAGAAACACTAACTGATTTAACCTGATCCAACGTGCAGTTCCAAATGCACAGACTTGTTTAATTTCACTTGCTCAAAACATCATTGTCTCTTTGGTTCTCAACCTCTATATTTGCTGTCAGAAGATATCTTACCATCTCTTTTCTAATGTTTTTGTGCACCTTCCATTTTTGTTGAATCTGGGCTTCTTGCCTCCAATGCCACCCAGTCCCTCTGCAATGCCATTCCTCCGCTGTGCTTCCATTTTGTCGCTCACTTTGGTCATCAAAATCATCAAGATATTAACCTTTCAAAGCAGCGGCTCTTTGCAACATTCTTGTTTCATCTTTTGAGATATCATTGAACAAGAAAATTATTTCAATTTTTGAATTCATGTATTTTTCCCTTCTAAAAGTACCTCAAATAATATAATAATTATTATAATAATTCAAATAATTAATAGCTTTGATCATTTTTCAACCACACCTGTTAGATCATTTTTAACTGTCTTGTTACGGATGAATCTCAAACATATTAACCTAAAATTTATCCCAATTGGCTTTCTAGGTCAGATCAAAACACAACTTTGTAAAATCTTTGGGGATGAAGGTGATCTTATTTGGCATTACCTAACATTACATCTCCTTTCTTTCCTCTTCTCATGACTGACAGATCAATGATCTCTTTTTTGCCAGTCAAAGCTCGTGTAGTACAGACACTGCATGGGTTAGTGCATTTCTGACTTCTGTGCTTGCATGTTGCAGTGGACTATAGTGTGCATTGAAGACCAAACCAATCGTGCTGAACTGAGGGGCAAGATAAACTCCATGTCCAACTACCAGAAGCTCAGAAGGTTGGCCTGAGGGAGGGGGCACCAGATTCATCGCCTGGCTGTTGTTCATGACGCTCCCTGTGGAATGGCCACCGTAGCAAGGCCTCCAACTCATTTGGAACCGTGGGGTTGCAAAATGATAATGAGTTGGTGGGGATTGTACGTACAGGGTCACGAACACCAGGTCAGATTGGCTCTAATCTTAAAGTAAGTGTTGCCTACATCAGCAACACAGTGAAATTGTCAATTCGTACAAAGTTATATATTACAATTTGAACTAATTAGCTAAAACAATTTACACTATGCAGAATTAGTTAAATACATGTATAGTACTGTGCAAAAGTCTTAGGCACACATATATATATAGCTAGGGGGCCAGGACCTTTGCACAGAACTGCAGTAATTTCATGTAACACACTATACTGCTGCTATGAGAAAAAACAAATTTCCTGACTCGTGAGTGATGATAAACCGGATTCCAATATGGGTCTCTACTGTGGACTGAGTGGGAAGGGGCAGGGGAAGGGACTTGTGGCTGGGGAAAGGGGAAGGGAGACAGAAGGGAGTGAATGAGACATTCTCTAATGATCAACAAAGTAATTGTTTGGAGTCAGATCAGCTTGCTTGGTGCCTCAGGGCTAGGTGTGTCTGCACCTGTGTCACCCACCATCCCCAGCACTCCTTCTCTACCAATTGTCCTTCACCCTTCCCGCAGTGCTCCACCCTCACCATTCCCAACATCCTTTGCTCCCTCCAGATTTACAAACTCACTCTCTGCTCCATGTTGACAAATACAGTACTGTGCAAAAGTCTTAGGCAACCTAGCTAAATATACATATTACATATATATGTGCTTAAGACTTTTGCACAGTATTCTGTGTCACATCAAATGTTCTCCTTAGAACACTGGACGAATATCAACTGAAGCTCCATAGATTCGTTAATGAGTCACTATAGATAAACGGGAACAGCTTCACATAGCATTGGGCCTGTCGGGCATGATTATTTTATTACATGTGTAACACACTGTAAGGTTTCACTGCTAATGTAATGGTTTCTCTGTAGCAGCAATGTTTGGGTTATGACTAGAGATAACGGGGCATGATAGCCAATGAGTGGGACGTTGTTCTTTCTTGTGTGTCTGGGAGCAGGGATTTTATGGTCTTTTGTCGGGGAGAGATGAAGAGAGAGGATGCAAATGGAGAGAGTTGGAAGACCGCCGGATGGAGAGGACTGAGGAACGAGGGTCCGAGGGTCGGCTACACTTGGAGGAGGTCGACGGGAACAAATAATGAAACTGTGAGCTCCATCATTTGCGTATTAGACTATTTCATGAGAATGGGCCCTTTTTTTGTTTCTTTACTATCTATATAGTCAAATTAAGAATTAAAAGCCCAATCGCTTAATCGCATATTGTGTAATGTTTGTTATTTCGTGGTACTGATTTGTAACAGGGGACACATCGCAAAGCATCCACCCAAACAAGATTTTTTAAGCTTGGCTGGGCTAGGGGCTATCACCCCCTATATTAAGCCACTAGCCGAACCGAGGGTTACATATGGATAAAGTTCAAATTGCTGATTCTCAGAAATTCTTCCAAGTGATCATGTTTTAATGTAAATTACTTTAATATTTGTCATTCTTCTGTAAGATATATTCCCACTCACATCCTACCCCATCATTTAACACTTGTGATTTCCAGTCAATCTGTTTAGATTTGTATAGAGTGTGTAGGAACTATGCATCTGTTTTCTACCTGCATTGCATTCTATGTTTATTATGGTATCTACTCCCATAGGTAAAAATAAACGGCTTTGTTACATAGTCGTGCTTTGTTCAGTACTAAGGGTCGACGGATGTTATATTTTTTGTTGAGTGCTGGATTACGTTTACTTTCCCTTATTTCAATTGCCTCAAGATTGTACGTTTGCTAATTGCTAATCGAGGATCAAATACACATCTTCGACTTTGGAACTACCATTGGAGCTGAGGGTGCTTCTGTGAGGGTCACAGCAGCGGCACTTGGCTTGGTTAGAATTGGCTGCTATGGAGTGTATAGTACATAAACTGGTAATTCGCTCCCTACTTTAACATACAAGTGTTTATGCTGCCTCCTGCATATTTTCAATGTTCTATCTGAGACTTCTCCCACATTATGGTAAAGGAAATATTCCTGAATTCCTTTTTGGATTTGTTAGTATAGAGGCTATTGATGGTGCTTCCAGGCGGAGGCACCTTGCCATTCCGTCAATTACTTTCATAACCTTGTGACTTCCAATCGGGTCATTTCTCACCGGAAGCATCAGCTGTGTTGAAGATAGAGGCAGGCAGGAGGACGATGAGTGGAGACATAAAGGCGACGACAGCTGGAGTCTGATCAGCTGCTCTCGATTGCAGCACCTGCCATCTCCTGAGACTCTTCTCCACTCAGTAGTCTCTTCTGCATTGGAGAAACCAAACACACCAGACATTCCAGGGCTGGCTGAAGAGCCAATGTAGACCTTTTGCTTCGGTAGGCAAATCTGAGTGGATCCAAGTTGCTTTTCAGGTAGTTGATAGGTTTTGTCCCCTAACATCCCTTTAGAACAGAGATGTGGAGGAGTTCCTTTAGCTGAGGGTGGTGAATCTGTGGTATTTACTGGCACAGACAGCTGTGAAGGACAAGTAATTTGGTATATTTAAAGCAGAGGTTGGTAGGTTCTTGGTTAGTTAGGATGTCAAAGATTATGGGGAGAAGACAGGAGGATGGGATTGAGATGGATGATAATTCGCCATGATCAAATGGTGATGCCAGGTGGCCTAATTCTGCTCCAATAAGAAAATAAGAAATGGGAACAGGAGTAGGCCATCCGGCCCATCGAGCCTGCCCCACCATTCAATAAAATCATGGCTGATCTGTCCATAAACTCAGCTGTCCGTAAACATGGGGATGGTCCCTGCTTTTCCCCATACCCCTTAATTCCCCTACTATGTAAAAATCTATCTAACTCTATCTTAAGTATATTCAGTGAAGAAGCCTCAACTGCTTCCCTGGGCAGAGAATTCCACAGATTCACCACTCTCTGGGAAAAACAGTTTCTCCTCATCTCCATCCCAAATCTTCTCCCCTGAATCTTGAGGCAATGTCTCCTAGTTCTAGTCTCACCTACCAATGGAAACAACTTTCCTACTTCTTTCTTATCTATCCCTTTCAAAATTTTGTATGTTTCTATAAGATCCCCTCTCATTCTTCTGAATTCCAGAGAGTATAGTCCCAGACGACTCAATTTCTCCTCACAGGTTAACCCCTTCATCTCTGGAATCAATCTGGTGAACCTCCTCTGCACCGCCTCCAAAGCCAGTATATCCTTCCTCAAGTATGGAGACCAGAACTGCACACAGTACTCCAGGTGCACCTCACCAGTACCCTGTATAGTTGCAGCATGACCTCCCTGATCTTGAATTCAATCCCTCTAGCAATGAAGGCCAACATTCCATTTGCCTTCTTAATAACCTGTTGTATCTGCAAGCCAACTTATTGTGGTTCATTCACAAGCACTCCCAAGTCCCTCTGCACAACAGCATGCTACAATCTTTCACCATTTAAGTAATAATCTGCTCTTCTATTATTCCTTCCAAAGTGGATGATTTCACATTTACCAACGTTGTATTCCATCTGCCAGACGTTGGCCCACTCACTTAACCTATCTACAGTATACCCCTCTGCAGACTCTCCACATCCTCTGTACAATTTGCTTTTCCACTCAGTTTAGTGTCATCAGCTAATTTTGCTACACTACACTCAGTCCAATCTTCCATATCATCAATGTAAATGGTAAACAGCTGTGGGCCCAGCACCGACCCCTGCGGCACCCCACTCAGCACTGACTGCCAACCAGAGAAACACCCATTTATACCAACTCTCTGCCTTCCAGACGTGTCCTCCAACGTGAGGATTGATGCCTCAGCCATTTCCTTATCACCCGATATCTATTTCCAAGGGACCTACGTTGACTTTAGCCACCCTTTTCTGTTTTATATATTTATAAAAACTTTTGCTGTTTTTATATTTTGTGTTAATTTACCTTCATACTCTATCTTCCCTTTCCTTATTTCTTGTTTAGTTGTTCTCTGTTGCTTTTTAAAGTTCTCCCAATCCTCCAGTCTTCCACTACTCTTTGTGACTTTGTACACAAGCTTTTAATTTGATAAAATCTTTTATTTCCTTAGTTATCCAAGGCTGGCTGTCCCCACCCTTACTGTTCTTGCTTTTGACTGGAATATATTTCCGTTGAGCCCTGTGAAAAATCTTTGAAAGTATTCCACTCTTCCTCAACTGTCCTACCAGATAGCCTGTGCTCCCAATCCACATTAGCCAACTCCTCCCTCATCCCATTGCAGTCTCCCTTGTTCATGCATTAATACACTAGTTTTAGATCGAATTATTTCATCCTCCATCTGAATGCGAAATTCAATCATACTTTGATCACCCTTTCCAAGAGAATCCCTGACTACAAGATCATTAAATCTTACCTGTCTCATTGCACTGGACTAGATCTAAGATAGTATTTTCCCTTGTACATCTGTGGTCTCGTGGTCAATGGTAAATTGGGTGATTATGTAGAGGACCTGCACTAAGTCTGGAGGGGAGATCCTTAGTTTCTAGTTATCTACCACTTCATATCTCCATCCCATTTGCACCATGACCTTCTGCACTTTAGCACTGTTATAGTGAGGCCCAGTTCATGCTTGAGGAATAACATCTCGTTTCTGACTTCTTGGCTCAGTATTGAATTCTCCAACTTTAGCTAATTTATCTATCTGTATCAGTTAACAATTTTTTTTTGATATTACCTTAACTTGTTTGTTTCGTTTCTTTCTGGAATTGGAGGTCATGCATAGACTGAACCTCCGGCACTGCATTTCACAACTATGTTCTTGATAGTTCTCACTCTCTAACTGCTGCCATTCACTTCATGATCATTTAGTCTGTTTACAGTTTATATCCAGTGTCACCGCAGTGACATCCCCTGCCCTTTGCACTCTCTACAGCTTAACGTGCTTCTTTTATCTCCTTCCAAGTTCTGATGAAAGGTCTTTAGCTTGAAAAGTTAACTCTCTTTCTCTTCCCACAGATGTGGTCTAATCAGTATTTTTGGTTTTTATTTCACATTTCCAACATCAGCAATTTTCTCCCCCTTTTGATTTTCATTTTCAACTTCTGCTTCTCAGGAGAAAACGTCTGTTATTATCTTTATAAATATATTTTTATCTTCAGCAAATTCACTATATTTTAATATAATCTAGAGATTATTGCAACCTCATTCTTCAGAAATGAAAACAAAACAGAGGATGCTGAATTCTACACTGAAAAATTCTATTTCTACAAAGCTACATGTAGCACTCTGACAGAATCTTGAATTGAGTTGAGTTCACAAAATATTATTACTGGATTTATGTTCAGATAAGCACGGTCTTTGGAAGAGGAAGCAGTTTTCACAAACAGTTACAGTGTATTTCAAGTAAGTTAACTGGGTCATTGTACTGAATTTTTTTCTGGTGGTGAAATCTGAAGTCTGGTATGCTGAGTATTTCCAGCATTTTGTTCATTTTTTTGTGTGTTCTTTTTAAAGCAAAGCAAGCAAATAATATTGCGACAATTGTGTCACAACTTGTTCTGTTAACTTTTCGAGATGAGTCCCGATTTACTTTAAGCCATCAGAGTCTTCAACTTCCTTCAAACTATTTGACACTGCACAATATACAGAAGACAACTAACTGCAGTGGAATTGAAGATTCAGATTCTTTTCTTACTGGTAGCTCTTCAGAACTTTATTTCTATCAAGCTTCTCAAAGATAACAAACATGAAATTTCTGCAGCTGCTGGTAGTGCAGAGCAACACACACAAAACGGTGGAGGAACTTGGCAGGCAGGTGATGGCATCCGTTAGTCTTGCAAGAGCATGGATCTGCGCCTGTAAAGTCTTGCGAGTGTCCTCTCCAGGGCGCAGGCCTGGGCAAGGTTGTATGGAAGTCTGGCAGTTGCCCAAGCAGCAGGTCTCACCTCTCCATGCCACCGATGTTGTCCTAGAGATGTCACTTGGCATCAGTGACGTCGCATGAGTTGCCAGAGCGAGATTGAAGGCAACGCCGGACTGCCTTAGGGACTCCAGCTCTGGATTTGTCCTCAGGATTTACTCCTGAAGCCTTTCCCATGAGTGGGCACAAAGTATGCTGAAGCTGCTGTAGTCAAATCAACACACAAGCGAGCTGGATGAACTCAGCAGGTCGGGCAGCATCCGCTGGAATGAGCAGTCAAGGGTCTCGGCCTGAAATGTTGACTGCTCATTTCATCGGCTGCTGCCCGACTTGCTGAGTTCATCCAGCTTGTTTGTACATGTTGATTTTCCCATAAGTAGGTATGGCTGCAAGGCAGTGAAGATTTGAAATCAGAGTTTTCCCTCTCTTAGATGGACTGCCTTCCCAGGCTGATGAGCTCCATCTACCCGAAAGCAGTCAGGTAGCAACTGATGCACCATCAATAACTCACTCTGAGACGTAAGGTGAGATATCGGCTTTTATTGACTGGAAGAAGGAACAAGCAGTGAGTGACCACCATATTACATACTCAGACCTCAATCGCCTTTATACCTGGGTCTGTGGGAGGAGCCACAGGAGCAGTCAGCAGGGGGCGTGTCCAGACAGGTATAAGTAGTTCACCACAGCAACTATGGAAATGAATAAACAGTTGACATTTTGGGCTGAGACCACCTTCAAGACTGAGAAGGAAGGGAGAAGATGCCTGAATTGTGTGTGGGGGGTGGGGAGTGACTAGCTGGAAGGTGATAGGTGAAGTTAGGATGGTGGGAAGAGTCAAGGGCTGGAGAGGAAGGAATCTGATAGGAGAGTGGACAATGGAAGGGAATGAGGAGAGGACCCAGAGGGAAGTAATAGGCAGGTGAGAAGGAATAGAGGAAGGGGAAGGGGAGATTTGTTCGCTGACAGGAGAAATCAATATTGATGCTATCGGGTTGGAGGTTACCAGAGTTCTGCCAGCGTTTTGTGCGTGTTACTTCTCAAAAATGGATACTGTTTTTACCCTGCTATGTAATGCAACCCTGTAAAAGGATCAGCAGCAACACACCTAGAGTCTGGTTTTGCTGTTAACAAATCACTACTTTATTGGTAACTACGTCATAGAGTAACTTAGACCAGGTAAATCAAGAGTTAGCAATGCTATACATATAAATGTGTGTAAATATAACTCCCAAACTCATTCAAGCTTGGGTGGCAAGAGTTACATAAGAAAGTTCAGTTTAGTTCAATCTACAGAATTTGCAGTGAGAGAGATTTGTAATTCAAACAAACAGGTGTTGTTGATCTTCCCGTTGTCCTCTGAATCCTCACACAAAGTATCACCAACAGCAGATTATCACAAAGGGGACCATCTTCAAGGGAACCACCACCCAGGCAAGGGTCGACACACTGGTAGATTCCACACGGTTACCCCAATCACACAACGTGATAGCCACATATCCAGTTCCACGACATACAAAATAACCCCAACAGTGATTAGTCACAGGGGTGCCTTTCTTCAGTAAACTACCACGCCCAGACAAAGGGGTAAACACACATGTGGTATTCACAAAGGTTTCCCCTCACCAGAGAACCCACTCCTGTGGATTAACTACGTGACAATCACATTTTCGTGTCTGAATAGAAACAAACTCACCCGTACAGGCTACTTGAAGTGAGAGTCTAAACAGTGATCTCTTTGTCACTAAATTTCTTCTGTTTCAAACCTTCCTCTCCTCTCCACTCTGCAAACTACTTCTAGTTGCAGCACTTGTGAGAGTTATTCGTCAATCCTCTGGATTGATCTCAACTCACCCCTTTTGGGCTACTGGAAGTTTAAACCAGTGACTGACTCACTGGTGTCTTCCATTGACTGAATACATCTTGACTCTCATTGTGTGTCTGTGACTGTCCTTGTAAAAAGTAAACAGGCTACCATAACATTCGATTGTCCATCAAATTACTCCACTTCTCTCCACCATAGTAACCAAGCAACTCTGCAGTCAGCAGAAATCCAACAATGTCTAAAGGTCAGTCTCATTCTCTCGGCATTTTAAAGTGACAGTCCACAGAAAAAAAAAATTAACCCTAGGGGTATGTAACAACCCCAATACAAGATACTCTAAACCTTGGACCACCTGAGGTATAGAAAACATTGATTATAAATCTGCTCTGCATAGATATTGTTAGGTTAAATTTTAAACAAGTGTGTAGGGGGGGATCTATCAAGCAAAATATATCTGATATTCATTATTTTTTCATTTCTAGCGTAGCATGTTTCTTTTGGAAACATTTGGTCAATTTCATTACATTTCAATCAGAGATCAGTTGGGAAGATTTAAATCTGAGGTAGCTATGTTGGCTGGAGTCAGGGCGTTCTGCTTTGGTAGGATTACCTGGGCCAAGCAGGTCAGAGGGTAGACTAAGAGGGGTCCACAGGTCCTCCAAGTTTGGGGTTCAGCTCAGGGCTAACAACTTGACTGGTCAAACAAAATTGTTATGGAAACAGCAATGATGAGTCCTTCTACATCTGAGTGTGATGGCTTTCCTGACACTCCACCTAGAATTGACGCTAGTCAAAACCGAGCTACTGACATGATGAAGGAAACCCTGAACACCACCAGAGGTGGAGGACTTTTATTGCGGCCCTAAATGCCAGTGATGTAACTGGCAGAAAGTGCTTTATACATCTCCCAAAATATTTCCCTTAAAATATTACCATAACAGAACTGAGCGAGGGACAGGACCGGAAGCTTAATGTCCCGGAGTGTTGGCGGTTTATAAAAGATAGAAAAGGAAATCAGGATTTTGGGTGAGGGAAAGGGGTGTTGGGTAGTCATGCTATTAATCAGGAACAATATCACAGCTGCACTTGAGTGGGACGTAATGGAGCTCTTGTCCACTAAGGTATATGGGTAGACCTCAAATGTAAGAAATGTGCACTCACTCTGATAGGATTATACTATAGATCCCCATAGCCACCAGCACATAGAAGGGCAGATATGAAGGCAGATGAGGGAAAGGAGTAAAACAGCATTGTTGTAATGGAGACTTCAACTTTCTTAATATAGACTGAGACCACCTTACTGCAAAAGGTTTAGATGGGGCAGAATTTGTTAGGTGCATCCAGGACAGTTTCTTAAATCAATATGTAGACAATTCAACAAGAGGAGGAGGGCATACTGGACCTGGTGCTGGGTAATGAACCTGGCCAGGTGACCAACCTTTCAATCCGAGAACGGTTAGGGAACAGTAATCGCAACTCCTTAACTTTTTAGGTAGCTATGGTTAAGGATAAGTATAGACTTTGCGTAAGAGTACTGAACTGAAGCCGGCAAATTGTGAGAGCATTAGGCAGCAACTAGGGAGAGTTAATTAGGTACAGCTGGTTTTGGGCGAGTGCACAGAGTACAGGACAGGACAGTGTCAGTAAGAAGGAAGGGCAAGGGTGGCAAAGTCAAAGGACTTCGGATGCCAAGATAGATGGTGAATTCAGTCAAGAAGAAAAAGGATTTATATGCAGATTCTTGGAAATTAATAGAAAACAGAACCCTTGAGGATTATAAAGAAGCAAAAACAAAAACTCAAAGGTAATTAAGAAAGCCAGGTTGGGCCATTAAAGCCCTTAAGAAGTAGCATTACAGTGAATCCCAAGGCAATCTATACATACATCAAGAGCAAGAAGATACCCACAGAGCAGGTAGGACCTCTCCAAAATGGAGAGAACATATGCTTGGAGACAGAGGCCCTAAATGAGGGCTTTGCATTAGTGTTTACTAAGAAGAACATGGAGGATAAGGAGATCAGTTTGGAGCATGCTAATTATCTAGAGCATTTGGAAATAAAGAAGGTGGTGGTGTGGGGCCTCTCAGAGCATTAAGCTTGATAAACCCCCAGGGAGTTATAGAATATACTCCAGGTCAGGGGTGGGCAAAATTTTTGACTTGAGGGCCACAAAGGGTTCTAAAATTTGACAGGGGGGCCGGACCAGGAGCAGATGGACAGAGTGTTTTGGTAATACACCTCATGAGAGAAAATAAAATATCATGGGATATGTAGAAAACATGTGCTTTGATTTCAATTGAAAATGAACAAATGCATTACAACAAAATATCTGTCTTTGAAGTCCCATGGTATTCAGCTATTTATTGAAATGACTTTTAAAACACTGAAAATTAAATGAATAAAATACAGCTTTTTAAAATAGTAACAGTTATTATTTTAAAGCACTGAAAATTCTGTTATCCTTCAAGATATTATCATCATCACTCTCCTCCTGACTGTCTTTATTTCAAAAACGGTAGGAGATGCAGGTCTACTTGTCCTGCTCCTTCTTATTCAATTGTCCCCTGTGCCAAAACTCAACAACGACCCGCACAATGACAGAACAGTGAGAGCGCGCCAGTATGCGGAGCGCGTTATTTGATCTGGAGCACATTTTTTATTTTGAGAACGTACGTGCACCTGCGCACTACTCATGTCCATCACTTAACAGAAATGACATGAAACATGTAAGGCTTATTGAAAAAAATATTTTCAAATGCATTTTTTACATTACACAACGAAGAAACTTATTTTTAATTTCAGTGGGAACAGTGTTGTTGGTCTCCCTTTTTAGCCAGCGCATCAAAGTCTGGATTTAGTTTTGTTGTGGCGATTCTCAGGATGGATCTGAGGTGTTGGTCAGTTAACTTGGATCTGTGGCTGGCTTTGTTGATGTTCATGACGCTGAACGCCTGTTCACACAAAAAGGTCGAGCCGAACAAAGAGTAAAGCGCAAATGTGGAGTAATACGCTGCACCTCAACAAGGGTCAATGTGTAGCGGTGTGCTACATGCAGTGCTAAAATTACGACACGGAGTTGGTAACTGCAGTCGAAGAAAAAAACTTTATTCGAAATCCTCAGCCTCACTTTTAAGCCTCCCTCAACCTGCCCCCCTGCGCAGAGGCTCCAAAGCTCTGTGCTTGCAAATCCCCGCAGGCTATCTCTCTTAGCCGGAACACTGGCTAATTGTGAGCCGGTTCGGATGTGCCAGGAAATGGGTTGCCACAAAAGTATATAGAGTGCATCATCTATTGGGAAAACGCCAGAATTGCGGGGAAAAAACGTTAACAAGGTTTATTAATATAATTTCATCAAGTTCTGCAGGCCTGATTAAAAGCTTAACGGGCCGCAGTTTGCCCATGCCTGCTGTAGGTTATTGAGAAAGGCATGACAAGAGATTACTGGGGCCTCTCTAACCAAAAAGGTCTCAGAAGACCAGTAAATAGCAAATGTTGTTCCATTATTCAAGAAGTAAACAGGGAAATCCCCTGGAAACAATAGACCAGTAAGTCTCATGTTAATTACTAGAGAGGATTCTTGGGGATAGGATTTATGAGAAATTGGAAAACTGTGGCCTAATTAGTTCATGGTCAAATATACATGAATACGGCCAAACAAAAGTGTTACGTCAGGGCCATGGTGCAAACCACAGTGCCAACATTCACACACAGCACAAGGCACATGTAAGATAGCAGTAGAATACAGTCACACACAAAAAAACCATTGTCCAGGTCTCCGAGTCCATGAATGTTGTAGCAGTCTGCTTTCAAACACAATACAGTTTGTCTTCTGCCCAGAGAACAGTAGGGGGTAACACCGACACTGCTGGAGCACCTGAGTCTGACCCCACCCACTGGGTGGCTACAAACAGCTGACACTGCTGCTGAGGCCTAGTCCTTGCTATGACTGAGGACACAGCTGACCTGCCATCTGCTAATAAACCAATGAGTTGGACTGGCAACATTCCGCACCACCAATGTCCAAACGGGTCTTGCGATCACAAGAAAAGTGACCAAGAATTTTACTGGCTGCTAGACCGCACACCTCCTTCGTGCAGCGACTTCTCCATTGCTAGCAGCATCACGTTCGGCACCAAGTTCAGCTCCTTCAGTTTCTCTGCCAATGAGCAACTCGCAGATGGGGTGTAGACCTGCAGTACTTTAGCTCCTTAATGTCCAATAGAATCTTGCAATCGTTAAAAAGTACATTAAAAAAAGGCAATAAGACCTTTGGTTGACCCCGTAGAAATCACTGCGTGCAAGCATGCTGCTATCTTACCGGAAGTAGCAGTCAGCATGGCTTTGTATAGAGCAAGTCATATCTTACTAACTTGACTGAGTTCCTAGGAGGTTATGAAAGTGATTGATGAAGATGCAGCTGCGAACATTGTCTACTTGCATTTTAGGAAGGTGCTTGACAAGGTCCCTCACACGAGGCTCATTCAGAAGATTAAGATGCATGGGATCCATGGTGAATTTGCCACTTGGATTCAGAATTGTATTTCGAATAGAGATGGCCGATGGGATTCATTCTAGCTGGTGACTAGTGGTGCTCTGCAGTAATCTTTACTGGGACCATTGCTGTTTGTGATATTTATCAATGACCTGGATAAGGACACTGATGGCTGGGTAAGTAAGTTTTCAGATAATATGAAGATTGGTGGTGTAGATAGGGTAACCATCTGGCAAAGGATTGATAGGAATATCGATTAGCTGCAGATATGAGCAGAAAAGAACAGATGGTCTCTAATCCAGACAAATGTACAGTGCTGCACTTTGATAAATCAAATGTAAGGGGTCCATACAATGTTCAAAGTAAATTATTGAAGTACACATGTATCGCCATATACAACTCTGAGATTTATTTTCTTGCAGATATTTTCAATAAATCCATAGAATAATAACCATAACAGACTCAATGAAAGACCACACCAACTTGGGCGTTCAACCAGTGTGCAAAAGACAACTGTACAAATACAAAAAGAAAGAAATAATAATAAATAAGCAATAAATATCAAGAACATAAGATTAAGAGACCTTGAAAGTGAGTCAATTAACTCACTTTCATTGGAATATTTCAATGATGGGGAAAGTAAAGTTAAATGAAATTGTGCCTTTTGGTTCAAGAGCCTGATTTTTGAAGGGTAGTATCTGTTTCTGAACCTGGTGGTGATGGTCCTGAGGCTCCTGTACCTTTTCCTGATGGCAGCAGCAAGAAGACTGTGTGTCCTGGGTGGTGGGGGTCCCTGACGATGGATGCTGCTTTCTTGCAACAGCGTTTCATGTAAATATGCTCAATGGTGATGGACTGGGCCATATCCACTACTTTTTGTATGATTTTTCATTCAAGGGCATTAGTGTTTCCACACTAGGTTGTACCGCAGCCAGTCAATATACTCTCCGCTGCATATCTGTAGAAGTTTGTCAAAGTTTTAGATGTCACGCTGAATCTTTGCAAACTCCTAAAGAAGTGGAGTCGCTGCTTGACTTTCTTTGTAATTGTAGGAAGAAGACAAATGGCATGCTTGCATTTACTTATTTATGTAGGGATGCAGCACAGAACAGCCCCTTCTGACCCAGTGAGCCACACCACCCAGCATCTCACCCATTAAAACACTAGCCTAATCACAGGACAACTTACAATGACCAGTTAACCTACTGTGGGAGGAAAGCCTCGCAGTTCATGGAGAGAACATACAAACTCCTTACTGATGGCACCGCCATTGAATTCTGAATGTAACAGTCACGCTAACGACTACACAACTGTGGCTCAAAAATTATTATTGAGGAATTGAATTCAAGAGCAGGGTAGTTATGATGCAGCTTTATAAATCTCTAGTTAGTCTACATCTGGAGTATTGCGTACAGTTCTGGTCACCCGATTATAAGAAGGATGTGAAAACTTTGGAGAGGATACAGAAGGGGTTTTACCAAGAGGGCATGTGCTAGCAAGGACAAGTTGGATAAACTTGAGTTGTTTTCTCTGGAGCAGTAGAGTTTTAAGGGAAATTTGATAGATGTTTATAAGATTATGAGAGGCATAGATAGACAGCCAGTATTCTTTTTTCTCAAAGTTGAAATGACCAATACAGAGGGCATGCATTGACAGTGAGAGGAGTTAAGTGCAAAGGAAATGTACAATAAAGTTATTTTTAAAAGCACAGAGTGATGGGTACCTGGACTCTGCTACCTGGGGTGGTAATGGATGCAAATATGATAGTGACATTGAAGAGACTTTTAAACACATGGAAGTGAAGGACCTGGAAAGACACGGACATTGTCTACGCAGAAAGGAGTAGTTTAATTGGGCACTTGGTTACTAACTTAATTAGTTTGGCACAATATTGTGGGCTGAAGGGCCCGTGCCTGCGCTGTACTGTTCCATATTTTATGTTCTAAAATATGCTGTGAAGTTTTGTATTGATTCACCTGGGTACCACTGGTGTCAGTGAAAGCTTAGCTGGCCGTTCGAGCAGTGCTCCGATTACTCTCCCCAGGATGAGCTGGGGAAAATTGTGGTACTTTCAAGTGGATGAAGATGGTTGTGGAACAGTGTTTCTGGATTCTGCAGACTTGCTGTCCCAAATCCAAGCTGTACTTCCTGTCCTGCCACATCTCTGAAGCAGATCATGTAATAGTCCGAAATGTTATTCTAGTAACCCACTTGGCATCACCTCTCATCTACTATCTAACCTCTTTCCCCTCCACCCCACCTTGCTTTTCTGGTGTCTTCCCCCTTCCTATCCAGTCCTGATGAAGGGTCTCAGTCCGAAATATCAACTGTTTGTTCATTTCCTTAGATACTGCCTGGCCTGCTCAGTTCCTCCAGCATTTTTTTCTACGTTGCTCTGGATTTCTAGCATCTGCAGAATTTCTTGTTTATCATATTCTAGTACCTCATTTTTCTTGTCGTGAATGCGGCCTTCGGTATGTGGCCACTCCCATTCTGCAAGTGTTTAATTGTCTAAATAATGAACACTATTTCTGACATGAGGCTAAACAACCAACAGTGAAGACTATGAACTCAATAATTTTTTGAACCACTCTATGTTCAGTTTAGAAGAATTCACTAACTCGCTAATTTTAATTATTTATTGAGAGAAGCTGAGGGACAAATTTTTCTGGAAGTTAGAATAACATTGGTGACTAAACATATTAGGCATCCTGATGCATCTTGTAGGATTCCTTGCAAAACTGGGAACAGGCACCCAATCTGTCAAATGTGGGGGTGGGGGGCATGGATGGTATGCATCACTTAAAAACATTGTTTTCCACATGCCTCTGAGTCAGGGGTTCCCAACCATTTTTATGCCGTGAACCCTTACCATTCACCAAGGTTTGGGAATCTTTGCTCAGAGTTCATGAGAATGCCAAATACCCCCTGCAGAGAAAGCTTTTCTATACAGAAAGCTGGAACAGAGGTCCAAATATATGTTCACATCCTACATTCATGAGTTGGGGCATTTAAATTCATGTAATTAAATAAAAACTGTAATTATAAACAAGTAATGGCCACTGTGACACTATTGAATTACTGTATTAAAACGCATTTGGGTCAGTAATATACAGGAAAATTTCTAACAGTACCCATTTTGGCTAGATTTAACATGAGGCTGCCAATGTGGTTGACTCTTGACTACTATTTCTGTTTTTCTTGTTAAAATCTTTTTTTTTTGGTTAAAATAATCCCTCTCCGCTATGCTGTGGGGGGAAAAAGAATCAGACTGGAATAATTATGATGGAATGAAATTGTGCGCTACAGTGGATTTGAGATTTAAATCATTCCAGAAATCAGCTCCGTTAATATAACCCCTGAATTGGTTTTGTACCTGTAAGATGTTATGATGCTATATCACGTCTGTGACGGTAACAAGAATGCCTTCATCTTTAGTAAATCAGCATAGCCTTTAGCCAACTGAGAGTCTGACGGTCAGGGCCTCAGACTGAGCACTGAACTCAATCTACTGGACAACAGTGATCTCTGTCTGTCAAAATCCCGGACTCTACTGCCCAGTTTACGCGCCCATGCAGTTGGGGAGCAGAATAGGTTCAGCAAGCTCACTTGTGAGTATGCACATTAATGTTGAATTTTGATGGTATTTAACTTCCTTCCTTTCGTTCTAGTCTTGTTGAGAGTTGACCAAAAGCACAGTAACATTACCCTCCCTGTTTACCCTCATCCTTGTCCGGGAAAGAAGACTACCATTTTGACTGGTGCCTTCAAAGTGCGGTATCCATTTGGTATTCAGTTATTGCTTCGGCCGCAGTGTTGGCATTTAACTTTCAGCTTGAGAGTTTTAGTTAATGACCTTGTTGGCCTAGTGTTTATTGTTTTTCTTTTCCTTTAAATTCTGCTGCTGTTCTCATTAAAGTCAGTGAACTGTTGACCTACTTCAGTCTCTCTCTCCCTCTCTGCCCTTGGGCCATATCCAAGTGCTGTGTCACTGTACTCCTACATGATTTGGACTGTTCACTGCAGGCACCTCAAGTGACTGGAAAGAAAAAACCACCAACAGTGTGGACAAGATTAATCAAAACCTTCCGTAAGATGACGTCAGAGATTGTTTTCAGACCAACGTGCTCAGCACTGAGGTCTCAATGATACTTGTTGACTCTATTTGCCAAGCTATACTGATCAGACTCCCAAGGCATGCACACTGTTCTGAGATCTGTCGAGGGAAGGGATTCTTCTGATGTTCTTCAAGTCTCTTTGAAAAGGTGCAAATTCTTGAAATGAAGTAGGGACATTTGGGAAGACATTGAGAACCCCAAGCCCATGTGATGGGAGTACAGAGTTTAGCATAAATGGTGGAAGGGGCACAATACCTGACAAATATCCACCCATCCCATCAATTATCTCCTGGTCTGTGGCGCTTGTTGGTCATCTCAGAAAGTGGATGCAAACCTTCCTCAATCCGAAGAAGATGATGTTATAACAAACAGAGAGAACAACAATAAGATGGTTCTCAAAAGGTGGCAACACAACTACATATTAATGCAATTATAAAGAGGACATGACAGTAGCTGCACTTCAATAGGAGGTTGAGGAAATTTGGTATCTCACCAACGATACTCACAAATTTCTATAGATGTATCATTAAGAATGTTCTAACTGGCTGCATCACCATTTTTATATGGGGTGGGGGAGGGGGCTACTGCACAGGATTGGAAGAAGCTGCATAAAGTTGTAAACTCAGTCAGCTCCGTCATGGACACTAGTCTCGGCAGCATCCAGGACATCTTCACGAGTGATGCCTCAAAAAGGAGGTGTTCATCATTAAGGACCCCATCACCCAGGAACATGCCCTATTCTCATTGTTACCTTCAGGAAGGAGGTACAGAAGCCTGCAGGTGCACACTCAGTGATTCAGGAACAGCTTCTTCCCCTCTGCCATCAGATTTATGAATGGACATGGAACCCATGAACACTACCTCATTACTTTTTTCACTATTCATTTATTCTAAATTCAGTTTTTATTATTACAGTAGGTATTGCATTGTACTCTTGTTGCAAAGACAACAAATTTCACGAAATATGCCAATGATATTAAACCTGATTCTGATACATAGCTCGACAGGATGGTGAAGTAAGTGAATGCTGTGTTTGCCTCCATTGGCAAAGGCATTCAGTACAAGAGTTGGGATATCATGTTATAGCTGATATCTAAATCAGCTGCAGTGATGCCTGGCTTTGTGAACTTCATCCTGAATGCTGTTTGCTTCCATTGTTTGTACGATTTGTTCTTCTCCTCTGCAGATTAGATGTTTTGATGGTCTTCTTTTGTTTTAATGGGTTCTATTGGGTTTCTGTGTTTTGTAGCTGCCTGTAAGAAAACAACTATCAAGGTTGTATAAAGTACATATGCTTTGATAATAAATGTAACTTTGAACTTTATACCACACGTTTGTGAGATCACACTTGGAGCAATACGTGCAGCCCCAGTCATGTGTAGGAAGGATGGCACGAAGCTGAAAAGAGGGCAGGAAGGATTTATCAGCATGTTGCTGGGAGTGGGCAGATTGAATTATAGGAAGGCACTGGATAGGCTGCGGTTGTTTTCTTTGTAGGAGGCGGAGGGGGTGACCTGAGAAAGGTTTATAAAATCATGAGGAACATAGATAAGATGGACCGTCACAGGGCAGGGGAGTCTAAAACTAGAATGCATATGTTTGAGGTGAGAAGGGAAAGACATAAAGGGGCCCTGAGGGAACAAGTTATTCCATACACAGGGTGGCCATCATTGTTATTATGCACTGTATCGTATGACGTGGGCCATCATGGGCTTTCCATGGTTTGCCATTGCCTTCTTCTGGCAGTGTCTTTACAAGACGGCTGACCCCAGACAGTATCAGTACTCAGAGATTGTCTGCCTGGCGTCAGTGATCACATAGCCAGGACTTGTGACGTGCACCAGCTGCTCACTCAACCATCCATCACCTGCTCCTATGGCTTCACGTGACCCTGATCAAGGGACTAAGCAGATGCTACACCTTGCCCAAGGGTGACCAGCAGGCTAGTGGAGGGAAGGAGTGCCTTACACCTCCTTTAGTAGAGACATATCTCCAGCCCACCACTCAAGGTAGATGGTAGGTATTGGGAATATCTATTTCTGGATCAATGGTTCAGAATTCCAATTAGAAATTCCATAATAACCAATATGCGGCCATATCAAAAATATATCTCTAAGAAAAATTATTATCAAAGTACATATATTTCACCATATACAACCCTGCAATTAATTTTCCTGTGGAAATACTCAATAAATCTATGGGATAATTTCTATAACAAAAATCAATGAAAAAACACTATCTTGGGCATTCAGTCAGACCACAGATAAACTGCACATAAATCAAGAAAGAAATAATAATAAAAAGGAATACCAAAAACATGAGATGAAGAGTCCTTGAAAGTGAAACCATAAGTTGTGGGAACATTTCAGTGATGGGGCAAGTTCAAGAGGCTTATGGTTGAGAAAGTAATAACTGTTCCTGAACCTAGTGATACGGATCTTGAGGCTCCTGTACCTTCATTCTAATGACAGCAGCGAGAAGAGAGCCAGATCTATGTGGTGGGGGTCCCGGATGATGGCTGCTGCTTTCCTGCAACTGTTTCATGTAAATGAGCTCAATGGTGGGGAGGGCTTTGCCTGTGATGGACTGAAATATATCCACTAATTTTGTAGGATTTTCCATTCAAGGGCATTGGTGTTTCCATACCAGGCTGTGATACAGACAGTCAACATACTCTCCTCTACACATCTATGGAAGTTTGCTGAAGGGAATCCCTGGCCATGGATCACTCAAAAAGGAGGAACAGTTGGGATGATATGGAGTACCTTGAGTTTATTCTTTGGAAGTCCAAAAATAAATTGATGGTAAAGCACACACCGACCATGCTACCTATCCATCAAGCACATTTGTCTCACCTGTGAAAATGTCTCTATCTCCTGTCAGTAACCAGCTGAGAGACCACAGAGTGGAAACAGCTCCTTCTGCCAAAGAGAGAGGAGGAGATGGTTAAGATTAAGGACTCTCTGATTAAAATGTAGATACATTTGGCCTTCAAATAATAATGACCTTCAAAGGAGAATTGGATATGTTATAACCATATAAACCATATAACAATTACAGCACGGAAACAGGCCATCCCGGCCCTTCTAGTCCGTGTCGAACGCTTACTCTCACCTAATCCCACTGACCTGCACTCACCCCATAACCCTCCATTCCTTTCCTGTCCATATACCTATCCAATATTACTTTAAATGACAATACCGAACCTGTCTCTACCACTTCTACTGGAAGCTCATTTCACACAGCTACCACTCTCTGAGTAAAGAAATTCCCCCTCGTGTTACCCTTAAACTATTGCCACCTAACTCTCAAATCACGTCCTCTTGTTTGAATCTCCCCTACTCTCAATGGAAAAAGCCTATCCACGTCAACTCTTATCTATCCCCCTCATAATTTTAAATACCTCTATCAAGTCCCCCAACCTTCTACGCTCCAAAGAATAAAGACCTAACTTGTTCAATCTTTACCTGCAACTTAGGTGCTGAAACCCAGGTAACATTCTAGTAAATCTTCTCTGTACTCTATTTTGTTGACATCTTTCCTATAATTCGGTGACCAGAACTGTACACAATACTCCAAATTCGGCCTCCCCAATGCCTTGTACAATTTTAACATTACATCCCAACTCTTATACTCAATGCTCTGATTTATAAAGGCCAACATACCAAAAGCTTTCTTCACCACCCTATCCACATGAGATTCCACCTTCAGGGAACTATGCACCATTATTCCTAGATCACTCTGTTCTACTGTATTCTTCAATGCCTTACTATTTACCACTGTTACGTACCCATGACACGTGACAGTGGTGTACTTGTCACGTGACTGGTGTTGAAGCTATACTGGACTTGAGGTAATGGTCTTGTGATGGTGGAGTGACATCATTTTCCCACCAGTAGAGGTCATGTGACAGGTTTTTCTTAACAGGGTATAAAAGGAGGACCCCTCCCTGTGAGGAGGGACAGTTCGTGGCTGGATTTGCCATGTTGACTTCATGCCACTGCGTGATTTAATGTTATGACGCAGTTTAGTTGAAGGATGAAGTTTTGTTTAATGCCTAAAGTTTAAAAGGTTATTGCCAGCAGTTTCTGTATAATACTGCTAGTTGAGAATCAGTGGAAAGTGAAGATCGGAGTTTGGGAGTTAAAAGATCGAGGAGAATCGATTTCGATGGTGCAACAGGTTCGACCTTGTTTGATCCTTATTCGGAAGGAATTCGTTGACTGTTCTCGTGTTAATCCCTGTGAAATAGCAGAAAGGATTGGGAACAGTTCTGTAAAGGAAAGTTCAGTGCCTTTAAGCCGTTTCATTTGTCCACCTTCGTAAAATTCTTCGTGGGAAGAGTTCGATTTGGGAACCGAAACAACATGACGTGAAAGAGAATTTAAATCATCTTAAAAAGTCTCTCCATTAAATGGATTGTGAGCATTTTGAACTTTTGCAATACTTCTTTGAAGAACTGTTTTTGCAACATCGCTTTAAAACTGTTTAAGCAACATCGCTTTAAGAACAGTTTAAGCTGCCGCATTGCAGCTGATTTCCAGTTACGTTAGTGATTTGTTTATTTTTGGGCGGTTTGTTTTCAGTGTTTAATAAATGTGTTATTTGTTATAAAAACCCCTGCCTAACTCATATGTTTATTGTTGCTTGAATCTGTAACACCATGTATGGCCTATTATGATTACTCCTACCAAAATGTAGCACCTCACACTTATCAGCATTAAACTCCATCTGCCATTGTTCAGCCCAATCTTCTAACTGGCCTAAATCTCTCTGCAAGCTTTGAAAACCTACTTCATTATCCACAACGCCACCTACCTTAGTATCATCTGCATACTTACTAATCCAATTTACCACCCCATCATCCAGATCATTAATATATATGACGAACAACATTAGACCCAGTACAGATCCCTGAGGCACACCACTAGTCACCGGCCTCCAACCTGACAAACAGTTATCCACCACTACTCTCTGGCATCTCCCATCCAGCCACTGTTGAATCCATTTTACTACTTCAATATTAATACCTAACAATTGAACCTTCCTAACTAACCTTCCGTGCGGAACCTTGTCAAAGACCTTACTGAAGTCCATATAGACAACATCTACTGCTTTACCCTCGTCAACTTTCCTCGTAACCTCTTCAAAAAATTCAATAAGATTTGTCAAACATGACCTTCCACGCACAAATCCATGTTGACTGCTGCTAATCAGACCCTGTCTATCCAATAATTATATATACTATCTCTGAGAATACTTTCCATTAATTTACCCACTACTGATGTCAAACTGACAGGCCTATCATTACTAGGTTTACTCTTAGAACCCTTTTTAAACAATGGAACCACACAAGCAATAGGCCAATCCTCCGGCACCATCCCCGTTTCTAATGACTTTTGAAATATTTCTGTCAGAGCCCCTGCTATTTCGACATTAAACTCCCTCAAGGTTCTAGGGAATATCCTGTCAGGACCCAGAGATTTATCCACTTTTATATTCCTTAAAAGCGCCAGTACTTCCTCCTCTTTAATCGTCATAGTTTCCATAACTTCCCTACTTATTTCCCTTACCTTACACAATTCAATATCCTTCTCCTTAGTGAATACCAAAGAAAATATATTGTTCAAAATCTCCCTCATCTCTTTTGGCTCCACACATAGCTGTCCACTCTGATTCTCTAAGGGACCAATTTTATTCCTCACTATCCTTTTGCTATTAATATAACTGTAGAAACCATTCGGATTTATTTTCACCTTACTTGCCAAAGCAACCTTGTATCTTCTTTTAGCTTTTCTAATTTCTTTCTTAAGATTCTTCTTACATTCTTTATATTCCTCAAGCACCTCATTTACTCCATGCTGCCTATATATATTGCAGATATCTCTCTTTTTCCTAACCAACTTTCCAATATCCCTTGAAAACCATGGCTCTTTCAAACTTTTAACCTTTCCTTTCAACCTAACAGGAACATAAAGATTCTGTGCCCTCAAAATTTCACCTTTAAATGACCGCCATTTCTCTATTACATCCTTCCCATAAAATAAATTGTCCCAATCCACTCCTTCTAAATCCTTTCACATCTCCTCAAAGTTAGACTTTCTCCAACCAAAAATCTCAACTCTGGGTCCAGTCCTATCCTTCTCCATAATTATATTGAAACTAATGGCATTGTTATCACTGGACCCGAAGTGCTCCTCAACACATACCTTCGTCACCAGACCTATTTCATTCCCTAACAGAAGATCCAACACTACCCCTTCTCTAGTTGGTTCTTCGATGTATTGCTGCAAAAAGCTATCCTGCACACATTTTACAAACTCCAAACCATCTATTCCTTTTACAATATGGGCTTCCCAGTCTTTGTGTGGAAAATTAATATCTCCCACAATCATAACCCTGTGTTTACTACAAATATCTGCTATCTCCTTGCAAATTTGCGCCCCCAATTCTTGCTCCCCATTAGGTTGTCTATAATACACCCCTATAAGTGTTACTACATCTTTCCCATTCCTCAATTCCACCCAAATATGCTGCCTAGTCGAGCCCACTAATCCATCCTGCCAGAGCACTGCTGTAATATTTTCCCTGACAAGCAACGCAACACCTCCCTCTCTTGTCCCTCTGATTTCATCACACCTGAAGCAATGAAATCCAGGAATATTTAGTTGCCAATCACACCCCTCCTGCAACCATGTTTCACTAATAGCTACAACATCATATTTCCAGGCATCAATCCATGCTCTTGTGGAGACCCATTTCCTGGCACATCCGAACCGGCTCACAATTAGATAGCCTACGGGGGTTTGTGGAGCCTCTGCGCCACGGGGGGCAGGTTGAGGGAGGCTTAAAAGTGAGGCTGAGGATTTAGAATAAAGTTTTTCCTTCGACTGCAGTTACCGACTCTGTGTCGTAATTTTAGCGCTGCATGTAGCACACTGCTACACTCTAAGCTCATCCACCTTTTAATGCTCCTAGCATTATAATAAATGCATTTAAGAAATTCTCCACCTCTTCCTCTCTGTTTAGCTCTAACAGTACAAAGAACTTCATTGTCTTCTTTTTCTTCCTTCTCCCATACATCTGTTCCTACACTCTGGTTCCCCTCCCCCCTTGTATCTAGTTTAAATCCACTGCAGCCTCTCTAGCAAACCTACCTGCAAGAATATTTGTCCCCCTCCAGTTCAGATGTAAACCATCCCACTGGAATAGGTCCCCCTATCTGTCCTCCAACTATTGAATCCCCTATCACTACTGCTCTTCTCCTTTCCCTCCTTCCCTTCTGAGCTGAGGGTCCAACTCAGTGCCAGAGATGCAACCACTGCAACTTGTCCCTTGTAGGTCGTCCCCACCAACAGTATCCAAAATGGTATACTTATTGTTGTGGGAACGGCCACAGGGGTGCTTTGCTCTTCCTGTCTATTCCCCTTCCCTCTCCTGACAGTCACCCAACTACCTGTCTCCTGACTCCTAGGGGTGACTATCTCCCTGAAACTCCTGTTTATTTCTGCCTCTGCCTCCCGAATGAACCGAAGTTCATCCAGCTCCAGCTCCAGTTCCCTAACATGGTTTGTCAGGAACTGTAGCTGGGTGCACCTTTTGCAGGTATAGTCATCAGGGACAACAGAGTTGGCCCTGACTTCCCACATACTGCAAACAGAGCACTCAACTGCCCTAACTGCTGCCTCCATTACCTACTCCTAAGCTAATTAGATTAATTAAAGGAGCTTACCTGGCTTTACCTCACCTGGAGTGAAGCTCGTATTCAGCCTCCACTCGCTTTTTAAATTCCCCCACTGATCTCAGAGGCTGACTTCCACGCGCTTGCGCTGTCATGCCCCATTCAAACCTCGCCTCTGCCTGTTCTCGCCGAAGCCTGATTGAGCCAAAGCCGACCCACTCTGCCTCAGTCCACTCCAACGATGGCCGCTGTATATGGTGGTCTTTCTTTTAAACCTTTGGCATGCTACGTCACGCGCCTGCGCAGTCTAACCTCTTTGCCGTGATCAGTTTAAAAAAAAAACAGCTTCTCTCCAAGCTTCTTTTACCTCTTCCCTCTCCACCTCTTGCTGTGATTTAAACAGGTGAAAAAAAATTGTGATCTGGGGAAGATGTACAGGAGTGAGACTGTTTGGATTGTTCCGAAGGAGGAATGGCATACTCAATGCAATGAACTATTAATTATATATTTGAATAATTTGAGGCCACTAAGTCCAATTCAAACACAGGAGAGCTGGAGAGCATTGATAAAGGGGGATGATAAAAATGATTAAAAGGAATGCGATAGAAGACAATATAATTCCATACAGATAACAGAAATCGCTAAGATTGTACAGGAACTTTCATCTTTGGCAATATCAACTGGGGGGGGGGGGGGATAGAGAAAAAGAAAAAATTGGGTTAAGGATGCCATAAGGAGTAGCTGATCTCATCTCTTTGTAGGGTTAGAATTTGCATTTGTGTCTACTCTTCCGGGATTTTCAGTCTCACATTTGACGCTGATCTGGTTAGTGTGTAAAGGTAGAAGGATGGATGAATTCAGGGTAGACAATTTTGTGCTCCTTCAGATCTGATGTGGAATTGTTTACTTCCATCTGACCTGGTAGAAGGAGCTGCAGTTTAATGTTTCATCCAAAAGATGGCATTCCCAACAGTGCCGAACTTCATCAATGACATTACTATTCTGAACTATATATCTTTTAAAATCACTACAATCTGACACAATGTACCTATCACCTTAAAGCAAATAAGATATTTGCATATATTGTGTATACATGGTCATGCTAATGCTTTCCTCTTTGAAGCATATTGGAACTAAATTTCTCCCAATTCTGAATTATTTTTCTTAGAGCCTCTTAAATGGTTACTTCCCCCTTACAAAATCATTTTGCAGAAGCAATTGAAATTCATTTCAAAATTGTCTATTTCAGTTTGACGTTATATACACGTAATTTAAAAATAAGCCACCAAATATTTGTGATAGAAAATCGTTTTTTTGTCACTTGCAAATTGAGCTTGCTTTAATTGAATTATTTTTAATATTTAAACAGAGGTTTCATTCCAAAACACATCCTAATGAACCTTAATGGACACTATTTTGATTGCTTATTCAGGCGGATAGGTTATCTGAAGTTCACCACTGATATGAAGTTATTAATTATCATAACTGAAATAATTGAGGGAATTAGAAATGTTTTATTATTGTCACAAACTAAGAAACTTATCTTGTATACTGATCATACAGATATAAGTCAGTCATTACACAGTACTTTGAGACACAAAGTAAAACAATAACATATTGCAAAACGAAGTGTAATAGCTACAGAGAAAGTGCAGTGCAGATACACAATAAGGTGTAAGATTCTACAGAGATAAACAGTCCATCTATAGAACCAGCAAACCATTGAATAACCTTGAGAACAGAGTAGAAGCTGTCCTTGAGCCTGGTGGTACGTGATTTCAGGCTTTTGTATCTCCTGCCTGATGGAAGAAGAGAGAAAGTCCAGGGTGGGAGCAGTCTTTGATTCTGCTGGCTGCTTTACTGAGGTAGTGAGAAGTATTGACAGAGTCCATGGAGGGGAGATTGGTTTCCATGATGTGTTGGAACAGAGCCCCACAAATCTCTACAGTTTCTTGAGGTCACCTGCAGACAGGTACCTTACCAAGCAGTGACACAAGACAGGATGCTTTCTATAGTGTGTCAATAAAATTGGTAAAGATTACAGCAGTGCTCAGGCAGGACAGATTAGAGGGCTTGTCTACTGAGGCCATATGGGTGGAGCTGAGAAACAGGAAAGATATGACCACATTAATGGGGTTGTATTATAGACCTCCCAATCAATAGTCAGCGAGAATTGGAAGAGCAAATCTGCAGAGAGATAGCAGACAACTGCAGGAGACAGAAAGTTGTGATTGTAGGGGATTTTAATTTTCCACGTATTGATTGGGACTACCATACTGTTAAAGGTCTAGACGGTTTAGAGATTGTAAAATGTGTTCAGGAAAGCTTTTTCCTCTTTAGCTGATGCTGGAATTTTAGAAATTTGGAGGTTTTTACATCCTAATGATAGTTCTCTTTCTTTTCTCATGTTTATCATAATTACTTTAGAATAGATTACTTCTTTATTGATTCTCAACTAGTTTCGTCACTCACCACCTCTGAGAATGATGTAATTGCCATTTCCGATCATGCACCTTTGAAACTATCAATTAAATTTAGTGATGCAACTTTTAGTACTAGACATTGGTGGTTCAATTCTATTTTGCTTCAGGATTTAAATTTTTTTAATCTCATTAAAGAACAGATTGCTTTTTTCTTTTCATCTAATTGAATGGAAAAAATTTCCAGTGGGATATTATGGGATACCTTTACAACATATATCTGTGGACAAATTATTTCATACTCTGCCGGATTGAAAAAATGAATTACTAGTGAGATACGTACATTGGTTGATAAGATTAAAGAAATTGATAAAAAAATTTATTGCTCCCTATTTGGAGCTTTAGAAAGAGAGAGAGTTGAACTTCAAATGCAATATAGTTTGTTATTAACATCCCCAATTGAAAACCAATTACTTAAAACTAGGGAGTCATTTTTATATACATGGTGATAAATCAGGTAAATTGTTGGCTAACCAATTGGAAGCTGCTTTGGCAAAAAGTCAGATTAATAAACTTCATAGACGGGATGGTACTTTTACGGTTAACCACGATGAAATTAATATACCTTTCAAGAATTTTATACCAATTTATATCAATCAGAATTTCCTGATGATCCTACCATAATGCATGAATTTTTAAAGAAACCAAGTATTCCAAAATTACCGGCTGATGAACGTTTAGCATTAGAGGCACCCATTACTGAAGAGGAAATAAAGGCGGTAATATTTTCGATAAACTCTGGTAAAACACCTGGCCTGGATATACAGCTGAATTTTTAAAATCTTTTTCAGATTTACTTTCTCCCTGATTATGTGGAATTTTTAAAGATGCTTTATTAGTAGATATATTATCACAATCCTTTTATGAAGCATCTGTTTCTTTAATTCCTACAAAAGCTAAAGATCCCACTGAATGCGCATCATACAGACCATCTTTGTTAAATGTGGATTCTAAAATCTTTTCCAAAATATTAGCAATTAGATTAGAGAAGGTGCTGCCTCAAATTATCTCTGAGGATCAGACAGGATTTATTAAAAATCATTACTCACATTTTAATATTGGGAGGTTAATGAACATTGTATACGCTACTTCATCTAATACTCCAGAATGTGTTATTTCGTTGGACGCTGAGAAGGCGTTTGATGGACTTGAATGGGAATATTTATTTAATATACTTGTGAAATTTAGTTTTAGCTCAAAATTTATAACTTTGATCCAATTGATATATCATACACCCATGGCTGCTGTATTTACCAGTATTCAGAGATCTTTTTTTAAAAGGCTTTTTTGAGGTACTAGACAGGGCTGCCCTCTAAGCCTTTACTATTTAATAATGCCCTGATGCCCTTGGCAATTGCTATTCATGACTCACCTAATATACTTGGCATTATTTGTGGGAATGGGACATAAAATATCACTATATGCAATTGACCTGTTATTATATATTTCTAACCCAGAGAAATCCATTCTTGCAGTAAAAACACTACTTACTCAGTTCAATAGTTTTTCTGGTTATAAATTGAATCTTGATAACAGTGTTATGTTCCAATTAAATATGCAAGTTCCAATTTGTAGACAATCACCATTTAGATTAGTTACTGATTATTTTACTTATTTGGAGGCTAAAATTACTAATAAGTATAAGGATCTATTTAAAGTTAATTTTTTTACCTTTAATTGATCATGTTAAACAACTGCTTACTAAATGGTCCCCACTGTCCTTATCTTTGATTGGCAGAATTAATGCTATTAAGATGTTTATTTTACCTAAATTTCTGTATCTATTTCAGACAGTATCAATTTTCAATCTTAAATCTGTTTTTGATATTATTGATTCTAAAATTTCTTCATATTTATGGCAGTATAGAAATCCCAGGTTATGTAAGAAATATTTATAGAAATCAAAAAAGGAAGGCAGTTTGGCTTTGCCCAATCTTAGATTTTATTATTGGACACAAGAGTTGGATAAAACTCAGACTCCATGATGGATGAACCTTGAGTGGGAGTCTGCACATAGGTTTTCACTGGCTTCTATTTTAGGAGCTGTGTTTCCTTTTGCAATTACTAAATTGAATAAACAAATGATAAATCCAATAGTTAAACATACAATACTAATATGGTTTCAATTTCATATTTTTTTTGGATTGAATAAATTTATCCTGTCAAGTCTTATTATATCTAACTTTTTTTTCCAATCATCTAGAATTGATCAAGCTTTTTAAAATGGAAAACAAAAGGAAGCAAAAGGCAAAAAGGAGGCTGGGTTCGACGGAGCTTTCATTGTGTGCTGCGTCTTTGAGGCTGAGTCCAGGGGCGCCGTGGAAGTCCATAGCGGGGGTATTCCCTTCTGCCGCCTGCATGGGATGACGTCTATTGGGACCCTGAGGTCTTGTGGAAACTGTGTGGTGGTTTCTTTCGAGCTTATAGTCTTTTAACATCTTTGGACTATTTTTACTGTGCCCATGGTCTGTTTTTTTTTAAAAATCAATTATGCTATTGTTTGCACTGTTGTAACTATATGTTGTAACTCTGTGGTTTTGTGCAGGTCTTGTAGCTTTAGTTTTTGGTCTTGTTTGTCTGGTGGGATTGGCGAATGCAATAAGATGGTAGCGTGATATTAATACACAGCAGACTCTCTGGACTCTGGATTGGGGATTGCCAAATGTTATGTGGATTTTCTAGTGTAGTCTGTTTTGTCATATGCTTTTGTGATACCATTCTGGAGGAACATTATCTAATTTTTTAACTGCATTGCATTTGTGTGTAACACTTACCCAACAGGCTGGTATATGTCTCGGGGAAAAGGAGATCCAGCCACACACCAACCCCACCTCCTGTACATGCAGGTGCTGCGAGAATCGAGTTTATGCCTTGCGCCCGCCCACAGTATCAAACCCAGAACAAATACCGTTATGAAATACACTTTAAAGAGTTTACTAAAATTAAAAGTGTATTAGGCAATACAATATATATGCAAGGAAAAAACAAAAAGGCGCCAACTTATCAAAGTTCAGTCAGTTTAGTGCACGTCGTTGGAGCTCAAACATCAAACCATTCGACCCCTCGTCGCTTGCCTCCAACCTCCACGTCTTCGCAACCTAGGACCACGCCCAGTGGTCTTCCGAGCAGTGCAGCGCACGTCCACCTTCCTCGACATCTTCCTCCCGACTCTCCACGTCTTCGCACCTAGGACCACGCCCGGTGGTCTTCCGAGCCATGCAGCGCACGTCCACCTTCCTCGGGGTCTTCCTCCCGACTCTCTCCCAAAAGCCCACCAAAAACCCCTCCCCCAAGTTCCCAGCCTCACAAGAAAAAATAACATTCCCCATTGGTTAACAAGTGAATACAATTACCATATACAACAAGTATAAAGCAAAACAACTGCGAGAGAAACACTTATCAAAGAAGCATTCCTACTCTTAACAAACCAAAAAACCCATTTTGAGTAACATACACAGGACATTGTACATGTGGTTTCTAAATGACAATAAACTGAATCTGAATAATATGCTTTCACGATTGTTTCATGGATGATTGTTTTATGTCTTTTGAACAGTTGTCTAATATAATTTGCCTATATCACATTTTTTCTGATATTTACAAATTAGAAACTTTCTGAATGCTACTTTATCTGCCTTTCCGATATCACATCAAATCAAAGTTACAGAAAAAAATTTAGGTTTAACCCCTATCAGAAGAGTTCAATAGCAATTATTTATGATCTGATTATGAAAACGTGTCTAGGTACATCTGATAAAATTAAGAATGAGTAAGAAAGAGAACTTCAAATATCTTTATCTGCAGAGAAATGGGAGAAAATTCTTAAACTAGTTAATACTTCTTCAATGTGTGCCAGACATGCTTTGATACAATTTAAGGTGGTTCATAGGGCTCATATGTCTAAGGATGTTAGCTCATTTTTACCGTCATATAAATCCTGTTGGTGATAGATGTAATTCTGAAGTAGCCTCTTTGACAGATATTTTTGATATTATTTCAGTAGTTCTGCGTGTTGATTTACAACGTCATCCTACTACTGCAAGTTTTGGACTACTAGTGATAGACTCCAGTCATTTATCCTTATCAGCTTGTCATTTAATTGCATTTGTCACATTAATAGCCAGATGATCCATTTTACTTAAATGGAAAGATTCCAATCCCTCTACCACATTTCAATTGTTTTCCCCAAACGATAGCATGTTTAAACTTGGAAAAAAATTAGGAGCGGTACTATGGACCCTTCAGTTAAATTTGAAGAAACTTGAAGACCACTTATTCAACATTTTCATATGATATAAGTTGACCCTTTCCGAGTCCTTTTTTTGGTAACTTTTTTGTTCATGTATAGTGGAGTGGAGTTAATGACAAATTATAATTTTAACTGATGAAACATGGCAGCCCAATTTTTCTTTGCTTGTCCTTTTTAGTTTAGTTTTTCTTAGTTTAGGGTTTTTTTTCTCTTTCATAAATATCTTTTTCATGATTAATTATTCAGAGATTGGGAGGCTAAACTCTATTTGTTACTTGAAATATGTGTTTTAACATATTACTGTTATTAATGTAATCCCGATCTCTCAAAATATTTTTAAAATTATTTAATTAAAAAACGAGAAAATCTTTCAAAAACAGGGAAAGCTTTCTAAATCAATATATAGAGGTATCAACTAGAGATGATGCAATGTTAGATCTCCTATTAGGAAATGAGTTAGGACAGGTGATGGAAGTGTGTGTAGGAAAACACTTTGGTTCCAGTGATCATAACACCATTAGTTTCAACTTGATCATGGATAAAGATAGATTTGGTCCTCAGGTTGAGGTTCTAACCTGGAAAAAGGCCAAATTTGAAGAAATGAGAAAGGATCTAAAAAGCATGGATTGGGACAGGTTGTTCTCTGGCAAGGATGTAATTGGTAAGTGGGAGGCCTTCAAAGGAGAAATTTTGAGAGTGCAGACTTTGTATGTTTCTGTCAGGATAAAAGGCAAAGTGAATCAGAACAAGGAACCTTGGTTCTCTAGGGATACTGGAACTAAGAATAAGAGAGAGATGTATGACATGTATAGGAAACAGGGAGCTAATAAGGAGCTTGAGGAGTATAAACAGTGCAAAAAAAAACTTAAAAAAATCAGGAAGGCTAAAAGAAATGAGGTTGCTTTGGCAGTCAAGGTGAAAGATAATCCAAAGAGCTTCTACAGGTATATTAAGAGCTAAAGGATAGTAAGGGATAAAATTGGTCCTCTTGAAGATCAGAGTGGTCGGCTATGTATGGAACCAAAAGAAATAGGGGAGATCTTAAATGTTTTTTAGTGTCTGTATTTACTAAGGAAACTGGCATGGAGTCAATGGAAATGAGGCAAATAAGTAGTGAGGTCATGGAACCTATACAGAATGAAGAGGAGGAGGTGCTTGCTATCTTGAGACAAATCAGAGTAGATAGGCCTGGGAAGGAGGGAAGATATAAAAAGGAGAGAAAGAGTGAGGTAGTTCTCTTTTGGAAGAAGACAGCGAGGCTTTGAGAAGAAGTGCGGCGGCGGCCATTTTCAAATTGCTTCTCAGATCGGAGTTCTGAGAGGCGGGACTGCGCAGGCGTGCGCAGGAGGCCTGGGAAGGAGGGAAGGTATAAAAAGAACACAGCCTTAAGCAGCAGGCAGCTTCGTTTGCGGGCAGCGGAGTGAGCCGGGAGCAGAGTGTAGGGCTTGGGCTCAGAGGGCTTAGGCAGAAGAGGGCACAGTAGGCTTATCTTTTAGTTCTCCTTGTTACTTTCAGTTATTTGGGAAGTATGAGTGTGAGGACAGCTTGTTGTTCTCGGTGTCGGATGTGGGAGATCCTGGAGTCTCCGAGCCTCCCGGACGTCCACATCTGCGCCAGGTGCGCCGAACTGCAGCTCCTGAGGGACTGAGTTAGGGAACTGAAGCTGCAGCTCGATGACCTTCACCTGGTCAGGGAGAGTGAGGAGGTGATAGAGAGGAGTTACAGGCAGGTGATCACTCCAGGGCCACGGGAGGCAGATAGGTGGGTCATGGTCAGGAAGGGGAAGAGGCAGGTACTAGGGAGTACGCCAGTGGCTGAAACCCTTGACAATAAGTACTCATGTTTGAGTACTGTTGGGGGGGGGGACAGCCTACCTGGAGGAAATGACAGTGGCCGGGCCTCCAGCACAGAGGACGGCCCTGTAGCTCAGAAGGGTAGGGATAGAAGAAAGAGGACCATAGTAATAGGGGATTCAAAAGTCAGGGGTTCAGACAGGCAGTTCTGTGGAGGTGATTGGGAGTCCCGAATGGTAGTTTGCCTCCCTGGTGCCAGGGTTCGGGACATTTCTGATCGCGTCCAAGATATCCTGAAGTGGGAGGGGGAGGAGCCAGAGGTCGTGGTACATGTAGGTACCAATGACATAGGTAGGAAAGGGGAAGAGGTCCTGAAACGAGAGTACAGGGAGTTAGGAAGGCAGTTAAGAAGAAGGACCGCAAAGGTAGTAATCTCGGGATTACAGCCTGTGCCACGCGACAGTGAGAGTAGGAATGGAATTAGGTGGGGGATGAATGCATGGCTGAGGGATTGGAGCAGGGGGCAGGGATTCAAATTTCTGGATCATTGGGACCTCTTCTGGGGCAGGCGTGACCTGTTCAAGAAGGAGGAGTTACACTTGAATCCTGGGGGGACCAATATTCTAGCGGGGAGGTTTGCTAGGGCTACAGGGCAGACTTTAAACTAGTAAGATGGGGGGGGGGGGGGCGGGAATCAATTTGAGGAAACTGTGGGACAGGAGGTTAGTTCACCAGTAGAGCAAGTAAGTAGACTGTGTGTGAGGGAGGAAAGGCAGGTGATGGAGAAGGGATGCGCTCAGCCCGAAGATGATGGGGAGAAGAAAGAAAAGGATAATAAATTTGAATGCATTGTTAGGGATGAAAAGAGAGGAGGAGGTGGAGAGTATCTTAAATGTATCTATTTTAATGCTAGGAGCATTGTAAGAAAGGTGGATGAGCTTACAGCGTGGATTGCTACCTGGAATTATGATGTTGTAGCTATTAGTGAAACATGGTTGCAGGAAGGGTGTGATTGGCAACTAAATATTCCTGGATTTAGTTGCTTCAGGTGTGATAGAGTAGGAGGGGCCAGGGGAGGAGGTGTTGCATTGCTTGTCTGAGAAAATCTTATGGCGGTGCTTTGGAAGGATAGATTAGAGAGCTCCTCCAGGGAGGCTATTTGGGTGGAATTGAGGAATGGGAAAGGTGTAGTAACACTGATAGGAGTGTTTTATAGGCCACCTAATGGGGAGCGTGAGTTGGAAGAGTAAATGTGTAAGGAGATAGCAGATATTTGTAGTAAACACAAGGTGGTGATTGTGGGAGATTTTAATTTTCCACACGTAGATTGGGAAGCTCATTCTGTAAAAGGGCTGGATGGTTTAGAGTTTGTGAAATGTGTGCAGGATAGTTTTTAGCAACAATACATAGAAGTACCGACCAGAGATGGGGCAGTGTTGGATCTCCTGTTAGGGAATGCGATAGGTTAGCTGACAGATGTATGTGTTGGGGAGCACTTTGGGTCCAGTGATCACAATAGCATTAGCTTCAATATAATTATGGAGAAGGACAGGACTGGACCTAGAGTTGAGATTTTTGATTGGAGAAAGGCTAACTTTGAGGAGAAGCGGAGGGATTTAGAGAGAGTGGATTGGGTCAAGTTGTTTTATGGGAAGGATGTAATAGAGAAATGGAGGTCATTTAAGGGTGAAATTATGAAGGTACAGAATCTTTATGTTCCTGTTAGGTTGAAAGGAAAGGTTAAAGGTTTGAAAGCACCATGGTTTTCAAGGGATATTAGAAACTTGGTTCGGAAAAAGAGGGATGTCTACAATAGACAGCATGGGGTAAAGGAATTGCTTGAGGAGTATAAAGAATGTAAAAGGAATCTTAAGAAAGAGATTAGAAAAGCTAAAAGAAGATACAAGGTTGGTTTGGCAAATAAGGTGAAAGTAAATCCGAAAGGTTTCTACAGTTATATTAAAAGCAAGAGGATAGTGAGGGATAAAATTGGTCCCTTAGAGAATCAGGGTGGTCAGCTATGTGTGGAGCCGAGGGAGATGGGAGAGATTTTGAATGATTTCTTCTCTTCGGTATTCACTAAGGAGAAGGATATTAAATTGTGTAAGGTGTGGGAAACAAGTAAGGAAGTTATGGAACCTATGACAATTAAAGAGGTGGAAGCACTGGCGCTTTTAAGAAATTTAAAAGTGGATAAATCTCTGGGTCCTGACAGGATATTCCCCAGGACCTTGAGGGAAGTTTGTGTAGAGATAGCAGGAGCTCTGAAGGAGATCTTTCAGATGTCATTAGAAACGGGGATTGTGCTGGAAGATTGGCGTATTGCTCATGTGGTTCCATTGTTTAAAAAGGGTTCTAGAAGTAAGCCTAGCAATTATAGACCTATCAGTTTGACATCAGTGGTGGGTAAATTAATGGAAAGTATTCTTAGAGATAGTATTTATAATTATCTGGATAGACAGGATCTGATTAGGAGTAGCCAGCATGGATTTGTGCGTGGAAGGTCATGTTTGACAAACCTTATTGAACTTTTTGAAGAAGTTACGAGGAATGTTGAAGGCAGTGGATGTAGTCTATATGGACTTCAGCAAGGCCTTTGACAAAGTTCCATATGGAAGGTTAGTTAAGAAGGTTCAGTCGTTAGGTATTAATGCTGGAGTAATAAAAATGGATTCAACAGTGGCTAGATGGGAGATGCCAGAGAGTAGTGGTGGATAATTGTTTATCGGGATGGAGGTCAGTGACTAGCGGGGTGCCTCAGGGATCTGTTTTGGGCCCAATGTTGTTTGTAATATACATAAATGATCTGGATGATGGGGTGGTAAATTGGATTAGTAAATATGCCGATGATACTAAGGTAGGAGGTGTTGTGGATAATGAGGTGGGTTTTCAAAGCTTGCAGGGAGATTTATGCCGGTTAGAAGAATGGGCTGAACGTTGGCAGATGGAGTTTAATGCTGAGAAGTGTGAGGTTCTACATTTTGGCAGGAATAATCCAGAACATACAGGGTAAATGGTAGGGCATTGAGGAATGCAGTGGAACAGAGCGATCTAGGAATAACAGTGCATAGCTCCCTGAAGGTGGAGTCTCATGTAGATAGGGTGGTGAAGAAGGCTTTTGGAACGCTGGCCTTTATAAATCAGAGCATTGAGTAGAGAAGTTGGGATGTAATGTTAAAATTGTAGAAGGCATTGGTAAGGCCAAACTTGGAATATTGTGTACAGTTCTGGTCACCGAATTATAGGAAAGATATCAATAACTTAGAGAGAGTGCAGAGATTTACTAGGATGTTACCTGGGTTTCAGCACTTAAGTTACAGAGAAAGGTAGAACAAGTTAGGTCTCTATTCATTGGAGCGTAGAAGGTTGAGGGGGGATTTGATCGAGGTATTTAAAATTTTGAGAGGGATAGATAGAGTTGACGTGAATAGGCTGTTTCCATTGAGAGTAGGGGAGATTCAAACGAGAGGACATGATTTGAGAGATAGGGGGCAGAAGTTTAAAGGAAACACAAGGGGGTATTTCTTTACTCAGAGAGTGATAGCTGTGTGGAATGAGCTTCCTGTAGAAGTAGTAGAGGCCAGTTCAATTGTGTCATTTAAGGTAAAATTGGATAGGTATATGGACAGGAAAGGAGTGGAGGGTTATGGGCTGAGTGCGAGTAGGTGGGACTAGGTGAGATTAAGAGTTCGGCACGGACTAGGAGGGCCAAGATGGCCTGTTTCCGTGCTGTGATTGTTATATGGTTATAAATTCTCAGCACCAGACAGGGTATTCCCTCAGACCTTGAAGGAGACTAGTGTTGAAATTGCAGGGGCCCTGGCAGATATATTTAAAATGTCGGTATCTATGGGTGAGGATTGGAGGATAGCTCATGTTGTTCTGTTGTTTAAAAAAGGCTCAAAAAGTAAGCCGGGAAATTATAGGCCGGTAAGTTTGATGTCGGTAGTAGGTAAATTATTGGAAGGAGTACTAAGAGATGGGATCTACAACTATTTGGATAGATAGGGACTTATTAGGGAGAGTCAACACGGCTTTGTGTGTGGTAGGTCATTTTGAACAAATCTATTGGAGTTTTTTGAGGAGGTTACCAGGAAAGTGGATGAAGGGAAGGCAGTGGATGTTGAATACATGTAGTTCAGTAAGACCTTTGACAAGGTCCTGCATGGGAGGTTAGTTAGGAAGATTCAGTCACTAGGTATACATGGTGAGGTAGTAAATTGGATTAGACATTGGCTCAATGGGAGAAGTCATAGACTAGTAGTGGAGGATTGCTTCTCTGAGTGGAGGCCTGTGACTAGTGGTGTGACACAGGGATCAGTGCTGGGTCTGTTGTTATTTGTCATCTATATCAATGATCTGGATGATAACGTGGTAAATTGGATCAGCAAATTTGCTGATGATACAAAGATTGGAGATGTAGTGGACAGTGAGGAAGGTTTTCAAAGCTTGCAGAGGGATTTGGACCAGCTGGAAAAATGGCAGATGGGAGTTCAATACAGACAAATGTGAGGTGTTACACTTTGGAAGGTCAAACCAAGGTAGAACATACAAGGTAAATGGTAGGGCACTGAGGAGTGCAGTAGAACAGAGGGATCTGGGAATACAGATAAAAAATTCCCTAAAAGTGGCATCACAGGTAGATAGGGTAGTAAAGAGAGAGATTTTGGTACATTGGCCTTTATGGATTAAAGTATTGAGTATAAGAGTTCGAATGTTATGTTGAGGTTGTATAAGGCATTGGTGAGGATTTGGAGTATTGTGGTTTGGTCACCGATTTATAGGAAGGATATTAGTAAGGTTGAAAGAGTGCAGGGAAGGTTTACGAGGATGTTGCCGGGACTTGAGAAACTAAGTTACAGAGAAAGGTTGAATAGGTTAGGACTTTATTCCCTGGAGTGTAGAAGAATGAGGGGAGATTTGATAGAGGTATATAAAATTATGATGGGTGTAGATAGTGAATGCAAGTAGGCTTTTTCCACTAAGGCTCGGGGAGAAAAAAACCAGAGGACATGGGTTAAGGGTGAAGGGGGAAAAGTTTAAAGGGAACATTAGGAGGGGCTTCTTCACACAGAGTGGTAGGAGTGTGGAAATGAGCTGCCAGATGAAGTAGTAAGTGCAGGCTCACTTATAACATTTAAGAAAAGCTTGGACAGGTACATGATGAGATGTGTATGGAGGGATATGAGCCAGGTGCAGGTCAGTGGGACTAGGCAGAAAAATGGTTCGGCACAGCCAAGGAAGGCCAGAGGGCCTGGTTCTGTACTGTAATGTTCTATGGTTGAAGGGAATATGCCAAATTTCATTAACCTCCTGAGGAAGTAGTACCTGTCTGGTGCGGTTTCTTGCCCATGGTTGGTCTAGGACAGACTATTGGCAATGTTTACTCCTAGGAACTTGAACTTGGTCAGGAAGTTTAAGCTAAAAAAAAACAAAATGCGTTATTTGCCAATAATGCCCATGCTCACAAGTACAGAATGCCATTGTAGAAGGTAAAGGAAATGCAGAAACATCATGATCTTGGTAATTTAGGTACACAAAATGGTGCCAACAGAACAAATAAATTAAGAAAAATGTTGAACAGCATTTGAAATTTCTGGCTTTATTAATGGAAAAACAAAGACATTCTACTAAAGGTTTCTGTTAAGTCAATTGATTTACCATAAATCTGTGGGTCTAAGGAGGGGATAAAGGATCAGCCATGATTGAATGGCAGAGCAGACTCGACAGGCCAAATGGCCTCATTCTGCTCCTATGTCTTATGGTCTAACACTATGGACTATTCTTGGCATGTCAGATCTTATCTCAACATTTTGAGTATCGTATCCAGCCCTTAGTACTACATCTGAGGAGGAACGTCAAAGGGGGTATAAATATGGTACCAGGAATAAAGACTTTTAGTCATAGGGTTGAAATACTTTCTTATTTTAAAGACAGTAGCTATTCACCCCATGAGATCTACCAGCAGAATAATCCCATCAGTACTGCTATGCTTTGTAGCTTTAAAACATTAAACTAATTCAAAGGAAGATACAGGAGTCTGGGAATGTGGGTCTAACTTTGTGTTTTACTTTAAGTGAAGCATGCACGTACTACATGGTAGCATGATGATGTAATCAATTAACTTATTTATACATGTAACATGTAATTATTTAAACAACCATGAATGCTTAATCAAACAATATATTTACCAGATTACTGAAATATTAAATACAGAACAAGTATCATACTCCATTTCCCTGGAGCCACTCTCTCACATGCCCATTGACCCCCACATCACCAACCTGGAGAAATGAGATAATACACTTAAGAAGAGCAGCTTGGCAAGGCACAGTTGGAGATATAGAGAACCTCAGGCTTCTCCACAGATTCATAAAGGTAGCATGACAGGCCAACAAGGTATCTATAAAGCCAAATTGAATGCCTTCCCTCTTTAGCCGAGGCATAGATTATAAGATCAGAGGCTTCATGCTAGAACTACATAGGCAAGTGTTGTGCCATAGTTTCAGTACTGCATACTGTTATGGTCGCCACATTACAGGAAAGATGTGATTACATAAAGTCTGCAGAGAGGATTTGCAATGATGTTGACAGAACTGCCCACAAGAAAATGAATCCCAGGGTTGTATATGGTGGCGTATGTACTTTGATAATAAATTTACTTAGCACTTTGATGTTGGTACGAATATAGATCAATACTAATTGCTAGTTACCTCGACATTGGTAGAGTACATAATTAGGACCATGCTCTCTTCTCACTGCTGCATTCAGGAAGGTGGTACAGGAGCCTCAGGACTCACATTACTATGTTCAGAAATGGTTATTACCCCTCAATCATCAGGCTCTTAAACCAGATGGGACAACTTCACTCACCCTATCACTGGAATGTCCCACAACCTATGGACTTACTTTTAGGAATTCTTCATCTCATGTTCTCAATATTTATTGCTTACTTATTTAATTTTTTTCTTTTGTATTTATACATTTTGCTGCCTTTTTTTGCACATTGGTTGTTTGTTCACTCTGTTGGGTGCAGTCTTTGTTGATTCTATTATTCAGAATCAGGTTTAATATCACTGGCATGATTCATTAACTTTATTGTAGCAGTAGAATGAAATACACAATAAATATAGAGAAAAAACTGAATTACACTAAGTATATAGATGTCTATTAAATAGTTAAGTTAAAATAAGTAGTGCAAAGATAAAACAGAAATAAAAAACAGTGAGGTAGTGTTCATTGGTTCAATATCCATTCAGAAATCCGATGGCAGAGGGGAAGAAGCTGTTCCTGAGTTGTGAGTGTGTGCCTTTAGGCTTTTGAACCTCCTTTCTGCTGGTAACAATGAGAAGAGGTCATGTCCTGGGTGATGGGGTTCCTTACTGATGGATGCTGCATTTCTAAGGCACTGCTCTTTGAAGATGTCTTGGATGCTACGGAGGCTTGTACCCATGATGGAACTGACTAATTTTACAAGTTTCTGCAATTTACTTCGATCTTGTTCAGTAGCGCCACTCCCATACAAGATTGTGATGCAGCCTGTCAGAATGTACTCCACAGTACATTTGTATAAGTTTGAGTGTTTTAGTTGACAAACCAAATCTCTTCAAGCTCTAGATGAAATATAGCCACTGCCTTGCCTTCTTTATAGCTGCACCAATATGTTGAGCCCAGGTTAGATCCTCAGAGATACTTGAAATTGCTCACTCTCTCCACTTCTGATCCCTAAATGAGGGAATTGGTTTGTGTTCCCTCATCTCACCCTTTCTAAAGTTCACAATCAGCTCTTCTGTCTTGTGGAGGTTGAATGCAAGGTTGTTGTTGTGACACCACTCAACTAACTGCTATATCTCGCTTCTGTATGCCCTGAAATTCTACCAACAATGGTTGTATCATCAGCAAATTTATAGATGGTATTTGAGCTATGCCTAGCCACACATCTCTTGGATTTACTGGGTATGCCCACAAGAAAACAATCTCAGTGTTATAATATGTCTACATATATGTACTTTGACAAAGATGTTGCCAGAACTGGAAGCTCTGAGGGAATATTGAATAGCCTGGGGTAATTTTGTTTGGACCAGAGGAGGTAGAAAGGAGTCTTAATTGAATATAAAAAAGGGCCTAGAAAGAAGATACAGGAATGGAATATTTAGTTTAAGCAGAGGTGTCAAAATTGATTGAGTTTCAAAGTATTGGGAAAAGGATTAGAATGGAGATGAGGATTTCTTTCCCCATTCTCATGATGGCAAGGGTCTACAACTTAAACTGTTCTTAAGTGTGACAGACACTTAAAAACACTTGGATATGAATGACAAGATATACAAGGGTTGGAAAGTAGGACTAGGCTGGAAGAGTTTTTTAGATCAGCACAAGTATGATTAATTTTGAATGATTTATGTTCAATTTGTGTTTTATTCTTGTTAATGTTGTGTCTCTAATGCTATGTGCTGATGCAAGTGTCAAATACCTATGCAAATAAGTATCTGTACATGTAAATAAATTTGACTTTGGCAGACTTCAGTGTCATAAATTTTCTAACAGTTCAATAAACTCCCTCTTTTTTCCATATTCCATTATTATTTTCAGTGTTATTTCTTTCATTTCTGCTTTTTTTTACTGCACTAGATGGCAGTCTATTCCATAACCACATCAAGATAATTACATTAAATTCATCCAGTTTCCCCATGCTTACTTGTTCTGTGTAGTCAATGATCAGGAGTCATCAAGTTTAAAACTAGTTAAGGAATTCTTGGCAACAGCTTTTTTTGTTAGCAACTTTTCATTCCCAGCATTCTCACTGTCCCATTATGTCACTCTCATTAGATTGTCTGCATGTAAGAAATAAACGATCCTCACAGATTTTAGACTCTTCCTTTGCTGCCTCTGTTATCTATCAATGTTTCCTCTTGGTCAATTTTCTCTTCTCTATATTTAAGTTCAAGCTTACTGCCATTTAACACCAAATGCAACAACATTCCTCCAGACCAAGTTGCACAACACAGCAGATAAAGTAATAGTCCCACAAATAAATTAATAATAAGGTGCATTTATAACAATCAAAAAGAAGCTGTTTCCCTTCCTAACAGTCCTTATCCTAATGCTACAGTACCTCCTGCCTGATGGTAGTGGGTCAAGGAGAAAAAGTAAAGGTCACGGCTGATTCTGAATACATTACTGCATCATCATCCAGCTACAAAATGGCTGGTTGGTTTAGGAAATATTTCTGGCCACAGACCCACCAATTTACATCAAAAATAGAATCCTTGGGCAACATCTAATCTTACGTAACAGTGTTTAATAAACATTTTGTCAGAAACCTGCAGATTGAACCTGATAATCTGATACATTTGCTGTTTAATACTGGACAGTTGATTTGGTTAATGTGTAAGGATGAAGGTCATTCTCTCCTGGTGGTTTTAAGCATATTCCATGTTACGTCCTGTAACAACCTTGATCAATTGACATAAATCCAAGTACCATGATTATCATTTAAGGTGGTGCATTTGATTATTTCACTAAAAGAAACAGAAGCTCTCTTAGAGTATGCCCAACTTGTGTTTGTGGAAGCCTAACTAGGTAAAATGGCCTTCATGAATCCAGAACAGTTGAATGTCTGATTTCAATGAAGCAAGACATCTTGTACATGGCTGAAGGTCCAGAACTGATCCTCGTGGTTTCCCATCCGAAACTATCTGACAACAATTTGTTCTCTGCATATGCTATTAACCCAACTATGTTCAACAACTTCAAAATACGTGTTTGCAATTTTGTTTTTGAAGTGTATGTTTAATAGGTTGCTAAGAGAAATAATCTAAGGTTTTCTGTCCTTACCTGCAACATTAGGCTGTCCCTCAGTGGAGTTGATCTTTCAATCAAATTAAGTAGCTTTTGTAGATATCCAAACACATACAGTATATACAGGAATGCTCCCAAGATGTCTGGATTCCTGGTAAACTTAGAAATATGCTTCACCAATGGCTCCAAGTATAACTAGGTAAAAAAGTAATTGAGTTAACAATCAGATCATAAAAGTAATCAAAACAAGGGCCAAAGTAGAACAAGTGGTTTTGGTATCTTCATCCACTATTGTAATTGAACACATCATTGCTGAGGACAAGCAGTCTCCACCACTATCTACACTTCTGTGGCAATTGGGCTTGAAAAATATTATTGGTAAAACACTTTTGGATCACAGAGGGCAGCTGCATATGAATGCAATTTTTAATTATAAGCCTCAAACTTTACAGTCATTTCTAGTAACCCTTTGTGTAGAACTAATAGGTTTGGCCAAAAATGCTTTGTTAATAGAAAGCAGAGAGTAATAACACAAGTGCGTGGTTCCAGCTGGGTAACTGACTCACAGAATCCTCAGGGAATGGTCCTGGGGCCACTGTTCTTCACACATATTAACATCAGTGAGGAGGGAATATGTAGAATGTCTACATTTATTGCTGAACATACTCTGAAGGAATGACAATGACTATAAAGAACTACAATGATTCAAAGATTGATAGGATTATTACCTTAAGGGAGTGTGTTTCAAAATAATGATGAAGGAACTGCAATAAAAACTTATCAGACATTGGATAGAAAATTTACAGCAAAAACCCAAGATCAATTTCACAAAGAAATATGGCTATTTGAATTAAGCACAAAGAAAAGACAAAAATGTTTGATGAATATTTGGGAAGAACCAATAAAAAAGATGGAAATAAAACACATGGATAAGTATTAAAAAGTAAATTACAGAGAAGTGTCCTGTGTAACTGACAAGTTATTGTAAAGAAATAAACAGAAAAAATTTGATGTAGGTTTTTAAATACTTTTGTAACAATTGCAAAAAGATAGTTTTCAAAAAAAAGGCACAAAATGAAATACTTTAAGATTTGTTAAAATGTTAATTGAAAATTATATTATTTGTTGTTTTTAAATGAGTGACTGCTGAATGGCATTCCATATCGGATTGGCCTGGGCTCTTTGTGGTTTACCAGAAACAAAACTTTAGTCTTGATCAATTTGTAACCAAATAATTTCCATCCTTAAGGCACAGTTCCATCATCACCATCCCTTTCTAACAAAATCTTTCATGTTTATATTTTTGATTACATTTTCTAGATTAACAAAGACTTAATTACAGAATCGTAAGCCTCCTTTCATCTTATGGAGACTAAAGTTTAAACCCTTGCTCTGGGATCATTTCAGTTTGATTTCTCTTCCCACCCTCATTCCTTTCTGACATTTGCATGAAACAGTATCGGGCTCTTTAAGCTTGATGGCATATTTTTCCAGATGACGACTTTTGAATCAGATATCCATGTCAATACCACTTATTTCCACCTCCAGAATAAAATAACATTAATTCTGCTATATCAAAGGTGATTATCAATACATATAGTGTTCCTGTGACCCAATGTGACATTAAATGCAAGCTGACTTGGCACCTGGACTTTTGTAAATGGATGTCAAGATCACAATCACTTCCTGTTTCCTGGCCTCAGGATTATTTAGACTGCTGGCACCAAACCATGCAACATCTCAGAGCTCACCGCTTTAGATAGGTCATTAAACTCAGCATTTAAGCAGAGAAGGCAGGACCAGGCAGTACTGACATGCAGTTTGCTACACCTGTGTTTTTTCCAGATGCCTTATTTCTAGATAACGTACGTTTTTAAACTCACTCTTCTGGAAGGAGGCATCGGTGGTAATGATGCTCATCTTTAACTTCCAAGGCGATGGTAAACTCCTGCTGTTCTTCTGGAAAAGACACTTTCTATAAGGCAAAAAGGTTCCTAGATTTAGACCAACAAAGTTGAAGAAGGTATAATATAATCCCCATTCAGAATGATGTGCACTTGAAGATCATGGCAATTCCATAGAGCTCGAGGTTGCAGAGTTTTAGAGTCTTGGTATGCAAGTACAGTGCAGTTTGTAAATGCCACACACTGCAGCCAAAGTGCAGCAATGCTGGAGTACCAATTAAGTATTCTGCTTTGTCCTTACTCATCAGCCTTGTGTAATTGTAGTAGACACTCTAAGTGGCAACACACTCTGCTCACTGGCAGCAATGCTGGCTAATTGAGATGAGAGATGCTAGTCCAATGTAGTTACAGCTTCAACTAGTCCATAGATCAGTACATTAATGGATACTGAAGCAGATTATTATATGGACAAAATGTTCTTTGAAACTCAAAATTAAAAATTATAGTTTTTATAATTTATAAAATACAGGGGAACTTATTTCAGCAACATTAGGGTGGTACAAAATAATGTTCTAATACCATTAAAAGGTAGTAAAGGAACTGCTAGGGTTTGACCTCAATTATTCCTTATGCTCTGCCTCTAAATAATGAGTGGAAAAACAACACATATTGGAAAAAATGAAAACACTTTGATTGACCCACCTATCTTTGTAAATTCCCAAGAACTTATTTTTTCTTCCTCTAAAGCATAGGTGTCAAACTCAAGGCCCGCGAGATCATTTTAGATAGATCTATTATTTTAATTATTAATGGCCCGGCGATATTGTGCCACACCTGAGATTATCTTTAGGACAGCTTTGTGCAAGATCTTAATTACAGAGACATTAGTCTTTGCTAAATGACTTTTTCTGATATGACGTGAGGGTATTTTCAAGACTTTTACTCAACAGATCCCAGGATGGTATTGGGGGGGGGTGGGGAGGGGGTTAGGGGTTGCTCATAGTTACACCTTTGGCTTAAACAAAAGACAGGAGTTGCTCATTTTTAGTCAAAGGGAATGGTCATGGAAGGGAACCCATCTGGTCTCTATTTATAAAGTGTTGGCACTGGAGAATTGGACATTCATGGTGAGTTCATCCATTCCCACCATTCTGAACAAACAGTTATTAGGTTCACCAGATTGATTCCTGGGATGGCAGGACTTTCATGTGAAGAAAGACTGGATCGACTGGGCTTATAATTGCTGGAATTTAAAAGATTGAGGGGTGATCTTATTGAAACGTATAAAATTCTAAAGGGATTGGACAGGCTAGATGCAGGAAGATTGTTCCCAATGTTGGGGAAGTACAGAATGAAAGGTCACAGTTTAAGGATAAAGGGGAAGCCTTTTAGGACTGAGATGAGAAACTTCTTTACACAGAGAGTGGTGAATCTGTGGAACTCTCTGCCACAGGAAACAGTTGTGGCCAGTTAATTGGCTATATTTAAGAGGAAGTTAGATATGACCCGTGTGGCTAAAGGGATCCGGGGTACGGAGAGAAGGCAGGTACATGGTTCTGAGTTGGATGATCAGCCATGATCATACTGAATGGCGGTGCAGGCTTGAAGGGCTGAATGGCCTACTCCTGCACCTACTTTATGTTATCTTTCACCTCTCTTTACTCCATACCCATCTTCAGCAATCAACCCCTCTCACACCACTCTGCTGTGCAACTGAAGATTCAGCACCTCTCCCCTTCCCAATATCCACCCTACCTTGACAGATTTTTCCTGGACCCTCTTGCGGACATCTTCTGTTCTCTCTACACCTGGTTCCTTTTGTGACTTACCACTTATTTTCTCTTTTTCATGTTTAGAGAAGGCCTCATGAATCAAAACATCGACTGTTCCTCTCACCATTGTTGCTGTTTGACCAGCTGTGTACATCCAATATCCTGTTTTTGTTCTGAACTTCCAGCACCTTATTTGCTCCAGAATCGCAATGGTTACAAAGGACTCAAAATGTAATATCCAATAGTAGCCACAGTGCCCTGAAAATGATTTAAGATAATAGGCTACCAATATTTGAAAATTTAATTTTAAAATCTTGAAGTTATGTGTATCGTAAAAATAATTTTATATTTTAAGATCTTATGACGTTCACCATTGTTCTTGACAAAATCTATGCACAAAGATGAAATGATCTCAGGTTCATATATACACAATTCATCAATGCTGTCATCATTGGAGATCATCATCATCCACATGATATCAAACTGGCTGAGCAGCCTAGCACAATTGAAGAACACTCAAAAAAAATTTCTAACATTTAAAAAATATTTTATAGAGAAGATAAAGGCACATGTATGCACAATTAGTGCAGCACTTGAAATATCAAATATTTTTAAATAATAAAAAATAAAATCCATTAGTTTTACAATTACAATCTGAGGGAATTACAATCTGCATAAAATTAGCTCTTTAAAGGGACACATTTTTTTTACTAAGCAGTAATAATAGTTTAGTGCACATTAAAAGTTCATAGATTCAACAATGAAGTATACTTAAGATGTTTTATAGTGATAATAATTCAAATAATTTAAGTTAATATGTTTTCATTGAAACTTAATATTTTGCAGAGGAACACTGCAAACTGCAGCCTTTAGAAGAGCAGGGAATCAGGGAGTCACTGACAAGAAGAGCCAGATTTTTTTTTTTGTTTTCAATTGCACACATGCATCCGAGGGAAGTAGCTGAAACTGGACTTTGCCTTCAGAACAACTGGGCTTGGCCTACATGCTTTCAGGTTAAACTAAATGAAGTAAGAGCTAATGAAAACCTGGACTACCATCAGTGTTTGTGCTATCCATGAATCCACTCTCTTCCACCAATTCTGCTGCTCTCATTTGTACTTGAATTCAGTAACTGGTTCACAAAAGCTTTGAAAAATTAGCAAATGCCCTTGGCCAATTCACTACCAGGGAGGAAAACAGTTAAACTAAAAATCCAGTATTTATTTGATATTACCTTTCATTTGCTAGGCCAAGAGGTTCAAACAAGTAAATCATTACACAAAAAATACTCTTTTGTACTTACTTTATGAAATAGTTTACTCAGTGTAGAAAAAAATGTGATGACCATCTCCAAAAAGAAATATAATTATGACCTTTATAAACAGGAAAGGTTAAAAAAATCATGGAAAAAGTAGTCAAAATTGGCCTGCCACACTGCATTAGGATTTCTATTTCACCTTGAAATGTTGGTAAAGAATGGCTCAACAAGCAGAAATTCAAGTATGAGTGACCAGTTTTTAATTGTAAAGTAGGTGCAACATTATTAAAAATGTTACAACACTGCACGACCTGTAATGTTCACAATATTTACAATTACTGTCCTTTACATGAAACCATAAAACCCTACAGAACTTGCATGGACTGGAATAAACTAGTCCTATCACCCACATAAATGCCATCAACCAATTAAAATCAAGTGCACAACATACTTTACATGTTCTACTAATGTAAAGTATACATGGGAAAATACAAATCAATGTCAAAACAAAGAGCAAAGTTGGTCATTACAAGACAGTTCAGGAATAAAGCAAAGAAAAGCAAAATTAAATATAAAAGCACACATTTTTGATGAGTAAAACATTTGTTTTGACATAAAACAGCAAAAATGTCGACTGATAAGAAAACACAGACAATTCCATTAAAACAGTACACACCAATTCAGAATGGTGAAAAAGTGAGGGAATAGAGACTTAATTTTACATGAAGTTTGCATGTAGGACTGCAGCAGACCTTCATGCCATTGCACAAAGGACAGAATTCTAAACAGAACAGAAATGAACATTGGTGGTGTGAAGTGTCTGCCATTATCAAATTATCACATAACCATGCCTCATCTGCTGTTAAATACAAAAACAGCATCTTGCATATAAAAGCTTTAAGCGGCATTTTTTATTTATCCTCTTTACACTGGTAATCTCTTGTATGTGTACTCAATAGAAACCAAAGATTTTGTACACTATTTTGTACAAGAAAAAGATAAACTGTGCATTAAGTATGCTTGTACATGACGACTTTATACAGTATTTACAATTTGATATTACCATGAAATTTTGCATAATCTATATACATTTGAAAATTTGTCAGAAACATTTGGACTGTTCAACTTTCGATATTCTTGATTTTAGTATTGTAGAAAATGTCATTTTGTTTTAGGCAAGCAGTAGATAAACTGTAACCATGATCTCACAAGGTTTCTGATGAGCTATCCAGCATATAATCTTTGCTCATTATTGAAGAAACACTGTACCACGGTTCATTAGCACCTTGTAGCGTCGTGGATAATTAAGACTCTATATACATACAGTTCCACCCTATAACTATAGCAGTGATGAGGACATTGAACGTTATCTAGAAATTTTTCGCCTCTTGGCTTTTGGTGACTTGACTTGTCTCTCCTTCTGTTGTGTCTGGTGGACCTATTTAATGCAAAATAAACTGTAGATTAACTCCATGAAATGCAACAAGATTTCTGAATGACATTAAAATAAGATACAAAATTATATATCAATATTAAAAACAAAATTATTTTGGGTGCCCGGATTAAGTCATGATCCTGTGTATTGTGACCAATTTTCAGTAGTTAATTGGAACAATAGTTCACTGCCTTTGATTTTCAAACAAATTTTGAGATGGTTGCATTGTCAAAAGCATGGTCTCAAATTTTCTGCAGATTGTGGATGAGAAGAGGCTAGACACCACAAATCTGAAGCATGCAATTCTATATTCTGTAGCCAACAGTTCACAAATAATTTTTTGAAGGCAGGTACAATTCCTGGCCCAAACATTAAATTAATTTCTCATCAATTTAAGTATTAAATAATTTGATTATGGTTATACATCCAGGAATCTATTCATTTTGCATTATGATTTTTGAACAAAACTGTTGAATTGGGAAAAGTATCTGAGACATCAGCTGTTTTATCAAGTTTAATGAAAATCTTGATCCAAGCAAAACAAGTCTTGAAAATTTAACACTTACTAGAATTAAAATGAAAACAAGGTACTTAAGGTATCTGCTTAAGATGAGTGAAATCAGCTTCATAACTCAATTTCACAATTTACAAGTGAATGAAGCATTAATAATAAGATGAACAGTTTTCTATTCAGCAGGCAACAATTATGCCATTATTGTAGCTTCAGATGGACCCCTGTGGTTTCCTTGCACCCAGCTCATGTTTAAAAAGGCCATTCAGTCCATCCATTTCATGGATTCTATATTACTGGATGAGCATCATGAATCAGTCAGAAACAAAATGCTGATACGAAGGAAATAGCACTTGGGTGTACTCTGATGGTGAAAGGAATCAAATACACAACTTTTACATTCTTTTTCTGGACTTGGAGAGATAACATATCCAAAGCAGTAAAGTCAGACTTGTTGATTTATTATCAATCTGACAGAATTCAAAATGAAGTATTACTTTAAAGGATAAATGTTTATGACAACAACAAAACTTTGTAAACTGGAAGAACTTGCAATCGACAATGGTAAGACACATTATTTTGCTTTTGGTTAAACTGTGAGGCTGACCATCTACTGGAAATTCTTATATTAAATGCTTAATCTGTGAATCATTGAAACAGCTAGATAAACTCTTGGTTGAACATACCAACACAATAGCAACTTGTAAGCTTACATAGAGTTAGGAGTGGAGCTGAATTGAACTATAACAAATTTATGACCTGGAGTAAGCTGCACAAACAATCCAGGATGACCAAGGTATATAACCTGTTATCTATGACTATTACAAAAATAATAAAACAAAAAAAAAGTCATGATTGCAATATTTTAGATAGCTTTATGAATGATTTTGTCTCAGTTACTTGGCTGTCTTTTTGATTTTATAAATGGTTTCCAAATGACAATACTGTCTAGCTAGAGCCATATGTAACTGGAAGAAAAGATGAAATATTTCCTTCAATGACTTACTGATATGTTTGAAATAAGAATTGGCACTCTTCGTTATATCAAAGATGCATATTTCAGCAAACAGAAGTTTAAAAATGTTTATCTTTTTATTTAGAGATGCAGGACACTAACAAGCCCAGTGAGCTAAATTACAAGCAAGTGACCTGCTAACCTGGAATGTGGAGGGGAAACTGGGACACCTGGAGGAAACTCAGCTGGTCACGGAGAAAACATACAAGCTCTTTAAACTCAGCAGTAGGAATTGAATCTTGGTCACTTGCTCTGCTGTCGTGTTGCCTTTAGCTTAAAGCTGAGTTTTCAGAATATCACAAGCACATTGCAGAATGTCCGTGTCCTGCATTGGCTAGCAGCGTGGCGCTGAACTGAACTAAACTAAATTGAAAACTGGACTCCTGGTTTAACCTTTGATATTCTATGTGTTGTTCATGTGGTTTCTGCTGTTTGTACAATGTTTTTTCTTCCCCCACATATTAGATGCTTGACGTTTTCTTGAACGGGTTCCATGATGTTTGTTTTGTGGCTGTGGGAGGCCAAATCTCAGAGTTGTATTCTGTATACATACTTTGATAATAAATGTACTTTGAATCTTTGAATAAACAAATTAATTTCACATTCCTAAGTATCAGGTTTTTCTCTATTGGTGTGGTGGGGCGGTATGGTAGTGTAGAGGTTGGCATAAGGCTTTAAAGTACCAGTGACTTGGGTTCAATCCCTATTGCTTATTATAAGGAGTTTGTATGTTCTCCTTGTGACTGTGTGGGTTTCCCCTGGGTGCTTCAGTTTCCACCCACAGTTGAAAGACCTATCTGTTGGTAGGTTATTGGTCATTATAAATTGTACTGTGATTAGGCAAAGGTAAATTGGGGTTTGCTAGGCGACATACTTCGAAGGGCTGAAAAGGCTTACTCCCTGCTGCATCTCAATAAATACATAAACAAACAAACTTGCTTTTAGCAAGCTTGAAAGTGAAATAAAACAATAAAGACGAGCACATTTAGGCTATGACTCAAACATAAAGAAGAATGTGTAACATTCCATTACAACGCAAAGTTGAATACACATTTTAAACATTAGCAGATATTTCTGAGTTTACATTATAAATACCATGGCCAGCAGCATGAAGCATTATACGTCTAGTTTACAGGTCTTGTTCCTTAGAAGAACTTCCTATATTTCAAATCAATAGATTTGGTATGTTTCATTTTGTGAAAATATTTGCAATCTTCTAATTCACTTACCATATAACTGAATGAATTAATACTCCCAGCATGACAGAAATTTTTTCACATTGTGGAAATCCAGGTGCTAACCTTTCACCGCTTATCCCAGAAAAATCAGAGGAATGCGTCAGTCATAGCACACTTAATTTATCTGCACACTTAGTTTACTTCTTAAATTTACTTCTTATAAAGGTTCATTTCAATTCAGCTACAAAAATGTATCTCAGGAGCAAGGTCTTTTTTTTTTGATAGGTAGCTCAGTTCATTTCAGGCTCACAATCTGAAGCCAAGAATGTTGAAATTCAACTCAGCATCATCATTATGTGCTGCGTCCTATGATGCGGGAGATCATAGTCTTTGACCATGTTTGTCCTTAGCAAATAAATTCAACTACCACTCAGGAAACCCTGAGATTTTACCAATAGTGGTATCATTGGCAAATTTATAGATGCTGTTTGAGTTATGCTTACACACACACACACACACACACAGAGTCAAGAGTATAAAATAAGAGTAGAGCATTGTTGAAGCATGCATCCTTGAGGCACACCTGTGCTGATAGTCAGTCGAGAGGTGATGTTATTATCTGTGATTTCCCGACAGGAAGTGGTGGATCCAGCTGCAGACAGAGGTACAGAGGCCCAGGATTTGAAGCTTGATTGTTAGCACTGAGTTAATGGTGGTGCAGAACACTGAGCAGTAATCAAAAAAACAGCAGTCCGACATACATCTTAAGGTGTTCAGCTGCTCCAAAGTACTGAGATACAGTGAAGATTGATTTGCAAAATGTTCATACAAATAAATCAATACACAGAGCATTAGGTAGAATAAGGTAAAGAAAATAAAAATACAGAATAAAGTGTAACAGCTACGGAGAAAGTGCAATGCAGGTAAACGATAAGATGCAAGTTCATCGAGGTCAAGAGTCCATCTTATCGTACTGGGGAAATGTTTAATAGTTTTATAACAGCTGAGGGGAATGAATTTTCATTGAGACTAGTGTAAGGAATTTCAAGCATTATTATATTTTGTCTGATGGAAGGGGGTGAAGAGATAATGTCCAGGGTGGGTAGGGTTGCCTCTGTTGTAGACTCTATCCACAATGTTAATGAAAGGAAAAAAAATTGAGTTTAACATTACAGTTCATCAGAAATGGCCAATTCTGATACAAAAAGAACAAAATGAAGTACTGGTTCTCAAGCATACGATGGTCAATGTCCAAACAATTTAGACAATCAGCAAGGGAGTGGGAAGGAAAATAAAAATAATGCATATCTGACACTCATTTGCCCTTACAGGTGCTCAACAAATGTGCATGTAGGGAACACTACATTGAAGCTCTTTCCACTTTACTGTGGTATACGTGACCATAACACAACCAACTCCAAGCATGAGCACCAAATACAGCACCTTGGAGGGTGGGCACTGTGGTTAGCACAGGACTCATCGGGTGGGCCAAGTGGCCTGTGCACTGCTTGATGGCTTTCTAACTGGGGAAGTGCAAATGAATGCAGAGATAACACTGCTCGTAATGTAAGGCAGGAATGGCAATTGAGTAACAATTTAACATTACTATTCTTTCTTTATAATATCGCATTTGCAATGCAAGCAACCCATATTTGATGGATTTTGTCCCTAAGATTTGTTTATTGTAAGAAGAACTTTCCCCACCACCCAGGTGAATTTGACTGCCCTGGTTACTAGTTCTATGCAGCATTCTCTTGTGAAAATGCATTTATGGACACTTTCATCAGTTCACATGAGTTCATAAATGCTTCCTTATCTTTTGGTTAAGAGGACGGGAGGCACAATGGCTGTGATTACAGAAAGAATCATCTGCTCATTTACATGATAGCTGTGTTCACAGTTTTAAGCTTTTCTACACTGGTTTCTTTAAATAATATTTTTATTGCTTTATGAGCCCTTTTTAAGTCTTGCCCAAAAATTGTTCAAGCAAATATCTGATGAAATTACATTTGGTAAAGTATTCTCAGAATTAATGTGTAGTACTTCGTCTTTATTGGAAGAAGACTTAATTACAACAAAACTGAAGTGTGATGACTAGAAAAATACAGATATGTTAATGTCACTGTAGCTAAAAATATTTGAAGCAAGCATACAATTAGGCAGTGAATTCAACTGAGATTTTCTTTCACAACTCAATTAAAAATTTTCTACTGTAGAATCTATTAATTCATTTTAAGGATAGAAAATTAAGAGATCAATGTAATTTAGAGGAATCACAGTAGGTTCAGAAGGTGGAACCCAAGGATTAGAGAAACTCAAATGTTGCAGCCTTTTTTAAATAAAGGATGTAGGACAAGCCCAATTACAGAAGTCATTTTCACTTGAGTGACATAGAAAATTCTTAACAATAAACATATATGAAGGACAAAATTCATCATTACGGATAAGTGACCAGCATTTCATATTGTCTTATAATCAGAATGTTTAATATCACCCCCATACATCGTGAAATTTGTTAACTTACAGGCAGCAGTACAATACATGATAATATAGAAAAAAGTAAATAAAGTACAGTAAATACATGTATGCTAAATACTGAAATTAAAAATAGTGCAAAAACAGAAATAATAAGTGATGGCAGAAAGGAAGAAACTGTTCCTGAATCGCTGACAGTAACAATGAGAAGAGGGCTTGTTGTGGGTGATGGACATTACCTTTCTGAGGCACTACTCCTTGAAGATGTTTTGGATACTACAGAGGCTAGTACTAAAGATGGAGCTAACTAGCTTTACAACTTTCTGTAGCTTCTTTTGATTCTGTGCAGTAGCAACCTCCCCCCCACCCCACCACACCAGTGATGCAGCCTGTCAGAGTACTCGCCAGGGTACATCTGTAGAAATTTGTGATTGTCTTAAGTGACAAGCCAAATCTCCTCAAACTCCAAATGAAATATAGACGCTGTCTCACCTTTAGAGTGTCCCTTTGTTCATGTTCCACCTTCCCATTATCTCAGCCCTTTGTCACTTACAATGGTCACCTCCCAGCTCCCTGCATTATTTCACATTCTACTTCCCCCCATCTGCCAATCAGCCCCCTCATCTGAATCCAGCTATCATGTGGCAGCTCACCTGCCAGCTCATGCTCCACCCTTCTCTCCACGTTTTTACACTGGCCTTCTCCCCTCTTGCAATCCAGATGAAGGATCTTGGCAGGAAACACCAACTGACCAATTCCCTCCATAGATGAAGTCTGACTCGCTGAGCTCCTCCAGCATTTTGAGCATCAATGGGACAAGCATGGATTGATTACAAAAGGATAGCTTCAATTTACTTATAACAAATAGTCTCCAATTAAGTGAAATATCAAAAGGCATTTGATGTCATAAAACAGACAAGCCAATTTTGAAAGTGGCAGGAGAAACTGAGAAAGCAGCTACAGAAGTATATAGGAACCAGTGTTTTAAAATAGGATGCAGATTCAGGAACAAGAAAGAGATAAGAGGCTTAGTTATATGTACAGACTAAGTGTAGAATTTGTTCTCCTTGGAAGTGAGGTTGTGAACAGATCTGATGCAAGCATTTAAAACTGTGAGTCCAGATAGGATGAAATTTTTGCTGAGAGGTCAAGTGCCCAGACACATAAATTTATGATGGTAAAAGTTGATAAAAATCACATGATCACATTATTACACAGCCAGCTACAGAATGCACTGCAGGGGCTGTCATGATGGCAACTGAAGTGTGCCAAAGGAAGCTTGATAAGTCTTTGATAGGAAAAAAATCTGCAGGGCCATTGAATGGCCTAAATCGCTCTTATGTAGAACTGGTATGAAACTGAAGGGCTGTCTGCCCTCCTCACATGGTCCATCCATTCTTTGACTGAATTCAAAGGAACAATGCTTCATAATTGAGTTGTTGACCCTTTTAAATAGTGAATACTGGTTAATTAGGATTCATCAAGATGAGTACCTTATCACCCAATTATGCAACTGTCCCATTAGCCAAAGTTTCATGAAAATAATTAAAAAGGTACAAAAAGGGAAACGGAGTAACAAATTATGTATTTAAATGCAGAACACATTAGAACACTACAAATACTACTACAGCACTATAAAACTGTATTGGTTCCTAATAGTTATTGATGGAGGAACCCAGCTGTGTCACACTTTTTTGACCGAAAATGAACAAAACCAGCACAGACTCCTGATAATGGACTGCCTTCGTACAATGCCGTTGGTGATCGCATCCAACAAATCTTTATTTTAATTGTAACATTCAAGGTGATTGCTGATATCTTCAAATTCCCTGTCCTTCCTAACTTGAAGTAGTGAAATCACTTTCACTCATCAATTCTGACAACTCCAAGCCTGAATGCTGAAAACCACAGTGAACAAAACAGTTCTGACTCGTCTTACTGCTTATTTCTCGTCAACTATCAGTGATAAAAATCGATGCTTTTTGAAGCCAAACACATGCAACTGCACATGTCTGACACTAGTTAGAAAATATTTGGCAAAAGTCTGCTGTCCCAATTAAGTGGCATAGTGTCCCAAACAAATGAGTGGAATCTTGGCTATTTTATTTATTTCCAACAAGAGAAAATCTGCAGATGCTGGAAGTCCAATTAACACACACAAAATGCTAGAGGAACTCAGGTCAGGCAGCATCTATGAGAAAAAGTAGTGAACATTTCTGGCTGAGACACTTTGGCAGGACTGCAGAAAAAAAGATGAGGAGTAGATTTAAAAGGTGGGAGAGGTGGGGGAGAGAGAGAGAAACACAAGGAGATAGGTGAAACCAGAATGGGGAAGGATGAAGTAACAGCTGGGAAGTTGACTGGTGAAAGAAATACAGGACTGGAGAAGAGGGAGTCTGACAGGAGAAGACAAGGCCATAGAAGAAAGAAAAGTGGGGAGGAGTACCAGAGAGAGGCAATGGCCAAGCAAGGAGATGAGGTGAAAAAGGAAAAAGGGGTGGGGAATGGTGAAGAGGGCACATTACTGGAAGTTCGAGAAATTGATGTTCATGCCATCAGATTGGAGGCAACCCAGACAGAATATAAGGTGTTGTTCCTCCAACCTGAATGTGGCCTCATTGCAACAATAAAGAAGGCCATCAATTGATGTATCGGAACAGGAATGGGAAGTGGAATTAAAATGGGTGGCCACTGGGAGATTCCACTTCTTCTAGTGGACAAAGTGTAAGTGCTCAGTGAAGCGGACTTCCAATCGGTCTCACCTATATACAGGAGGTCACACTGGGAGCACTGGGCACAGTACAAGACCCCAACCAACTCACAGGTGAAATGTTGCATCACCTGGAAGGACTGTTTGGGGCCCTGAATGGTAATCAGGGAAGTTGTGTAGGGGCAGGTGTAACACTTGCTCCACGTGGCAACCTCTCCATCCTGTGCCAATAACCCCTTCTCCTGTCTTCAACCCTCCTCTTCTTCTTGGACAGCCCGCCCTGGTCTTCTGCCTGCTCTGGACCTTCTCATTGCCAACTGCCAATGGGACATCAACCATCTTGACTTCAACACTCCTCTGCCCAATTGCAACCTTACCCCTTCTGAACAATTTGCTCTCCACTCCCTCTGCACTAATCCTAACCTCACCATCAAACCTGCAGGTAAGGGGGGTGCTGTAGTAGTCTGATGGACTGACCTCTGCCTCGCTGAGGCCCAGTAACAACTCTCAGACACCACCTCTTACTTGCCCCTCGAAGAGGATCCCACTGAGGAGCACCAGGCTATTGCCTTCCACCTGATCACGGTCCTTATTAGCTCTGGGGATCTCACATCCACTACCACCAACATCATAGTTCCCACACCTCCCGTTTCTACCTCCCACCCAAGATCAAACCCGCTTGTCCAGGTAGGACCATTGTTCCTGCCCCACTGAACTCCTATCTGCATACCTCGACTCTGTTTTATCCCCTCTAGTTCAGTCCCTTCTGACCTATATCTGTGACATTTCTGTAGGATCTTTTCCAATGATTACAAGTTCCCTGGCCCCACTCAATTTATTTTCACCATGGATGTCCAGTCCCTAACACACTTCCATTCCCCCACCAGGAAACCTCAAAGCTTTCTGTTTCTTTCTGGACACCAGACCCAACCAGTTCCCTTCCAAAACGACTCTCCTCTGACTAGCAGAACTCGTCCTCACTCTTAATAACTTCTCCTTTGGATCCTCACACTTCCTTCAAACAAAAGGTGTAGCCAAGGACACTCACTTGGGTACCAGCTATGCCTGCCATTTTGTCAGCTACATGGAACAGTCCACGTTCCAAGCCTACACTGGTGTCCATTACCCACCTTTCTTATGCTACATCAATGACTGCATTGGTGCTGCTTCCTGCATGCATGCTGAGCCACTGATTTCATCAACTTTGCCTCCAACTTCTACCCTGCCCTCAAATTCACCAGGTACATTTCTGTAGAGACAGGTAATCTATTTATGTCCATTATAAACCTACAGACTCTCACAGCTACCTGGACTATACCTCTTCCCAGTCTGATGCTTGCAAAAATGCCATTCTCTTTTCTCAATTCCTCCATCTCCACTGCATCTGCTCTCAGGATGAGGCTTTTCAGTCCAGATCAAAAGAGATGTTCTCCTTTTTCAAAGAAAAGACCTTCCCTTAGCTGACCATCAACACTGCCCTGAAACTCATCTCTTCCATTTCACACACGTCTGCTCTCACCCTTTAATGAACAGTATTTCTCAGGGAAAAATTATTTTTGGTGATAATTGGGCTCACAGTACAGCCAGTTTGCTTAAAAAAAGAGGTTTGCTTGATTTAGCTTTTAGTGAAAATTAAAAAGTAATGCAACCACAGTTTGAGAAATTTCTATACTTAAAATATTCAAATGCTTTTTTCCTATTAATCATCTACAGTGTATAATTTTACTTATTTGCAGTTAAACCTATACAATTATTCAATTGAAAATTGTTGATTACTAAACTTAAATTCTGCAGTTATTTATATTGTTTAATTCAAATAACTGGCTAAAATTATTTAAGTTACTAATAATGTCATCATTTATATTTGTTGACTGACTGTCTTTTAAACTAAGTACTTCATCAATGCAGAAGATGTGTATACTTAAAATACTCAGGTTAGTGGAGATTTTTTCTCAATGTACTCAATCGTAAGGGGTACTCAAATTTTACAAAGTCTAGCGTTAAGGCAAGCTGTGTGTAAATAGAGCCCCTAGTTCACCCAGTGAGAAAACAATTCACAAGGCTGATTCCAGGAATGAAAGGGTTACCGCATGAGGAACGTCTGGTAGCTCTTGGGCTGTATTCCCTGCAATTCAGGAGAATGGGGGGCGGGGGGGGGTGGGATCTCAGAGAAATATTCTGAATGTTAAAAGACCTGAACAGATCAGATGTGGTAAAGTTATTTCCCATGGTAGGGTATTCTAGGACAAGAGGGCATGACTTCAGGATTCAGACGTCCTTTTAGAACTGAGAAGCGGAGAAATTACGTCAGTCAGAGGGTGGTAAAGCTGTGGAATTTGTTGCCACGAGTGGCTGTGGATGCCAAGTCATTGAGTATTTTTAAGGCAGAGATAGATAGGTTCTTGATTAGCCAGGGCATCAAAGGGTATGGGGTGAAAGCAGGGGAGTGGGATGACTGGAAGGATTGGATCAGCCCATGATTGAACGGCAGAGCAGACTTGATGGGCTGAATGGCCTGCTTCTGCCCTATATCATACGGTCTTATGGTAATTCAGAAACCTGAGAAATGCCCTACGAAAAACTTAACTCTTATAAGTTACAAAAACCTGTCATCTCCATATACAGTATATTTACTAAAAGAATAAGATGTCCATTTTAAAATATAAGTGATAGTCTAAAATGATCAGTAGAGCAATTATTAAGATTTCAGTCTAATGGGATGTCTCCCAGTTATTTAACTGCTATTGGATTAGAAATCTAATTCTACATATGAGAAAAAGATTAAAATTGAAAAGATGGTGACTGTGGGTCAATTGAATCTCAATCTCTGTCCACAAAATCCACCATATAAGGACATGGAAAGACAAGAAACTTCATCTCCTGATCCTATCCATGCTAATCCTTTTCAATAGATCAGCTTTGCATGCAGTTGTGTATTTATTTTAATCCACAACACAGGTAGATTATTCTAACCACTTACTCCTTTTTGATTACTTCTGCTCAGAAACCCAACTCAAACTTATTGGCCCAGCTTTCAAAATAACACTATCCATTATACTATTTATGTCACTTGCTTCGTAATCCCTGCTCCCACAAATTGGCTTAATTATTTTTTTAACCTTTACACACAGACAATACACAACACTACAGAGTATTACATGATCTTCCCTTTGTGAGAATGACCAACGCTATCAACTGGCTGACTAGTATTAGTGAAGTAGAAGTTGGAAAAGTTGTGGCATACCTACTAGCAAATAATTGTTGCAAAAATAACACTTCTTTAGAACATTTATAGAATGAACAAAATGATTAATGGACTCAACTCAGTCTAAACAGTCACAAAATGCTGGAGTAACTCAGCAGGTCAGGCACGAAATGCTGATTGTTTATTCATTTCCATAGATGCTACCTGACCTGCTGAGTTCCTCCAGCATTTTGTGGTATTCTGGATTTCCAGCATCTGCAGAAATTTGTGTTCAGTCTAAACAGTGGCCATTTAGTAATCACATTGAACACTGTTGAAATTCAGTTTAGTAGATCTTTTCAAAAGAACTGTTCTCAATAACTTCTTCCACCTTTAGATTGCTCTATCTCTCTTATACATGCAGAGAAATAGAAAATGCTGGCAATATTAAGAATCAATGACCATTGAGGTTGATGACATCAATAAACTGAAATGTCAACTCTTTCTGTACAGATGTTGCTAAACCTGCTGAGCAGTCACAACATTATCTGCATTACTTTTGATTTCTAGCATCACCAGTGCTTTCACTTTTTGATTATGGAATTTGTTGCACAGCAAGAAAGAAAACTTTTCTGGATGGAGTATTCATAGATTAGGTGGCAAACCTGATTAATCATTGCAATCAACAAGACACACACAATATTAAACCGTGGACAAATTAGCCTGCAAATGACAAAATACACATTGCTAAATGTAGATGCACTTGCATACTGTATAGTTCTGGATATAAAGTCATATTTAAAAACACAGAAAACCTACAGCACAATACAGGCCCTTTGGCCCTCAAAGTTGTGCCGAACATATCCCTACCTTAGAAATTATTAGGCTTACCCATAGCCCTCTATTTTTAAGTTCTATGTCCCTATCCAAAAGTCTCTTAAAAAACCCTATCATATCCACCTCCACCACTGTGCCGGCAGCCCATTCCACGCACTCACCGTTCTCTGATTAAAAACCTTACCCCTGACATTTCCTCTGTACCTACTCCCCAGCACCTTAAACATGTGTTCTCTTGTGGCAACCATATTAGCCCTGGGAAAAAAGCCTCTGACTATCCACACAATCAATGCCTCTCATCATCTTATACACCTCTATCAGGTCACCTCTCATCCTCCGTTGCTCCAGGGAGAAAAGGCCGAGTTCACTCCACCTGTCTTCATACGGCATGCTCCCCAATCCAGGCAACATCCTTGTAAATTTCCTCTGCACCCTTTCTATGGCTTCCACATCCTTCCTGTAGTGAGGTGACCAGAACTGAGCACAGTACTCCAAGTGGGTCTGACCAGGGTCCTATATAGCTGCAATATTACCTCTCGGCTCCTAAATTCAGTTCCACAATTAATGAAGGCCAATACGCCTTATGTCTTTTTAACCACAGTCAAACTGTGCAGCTGCTTTGAACATCCTATGGACTCAGACCCCAAGATCCCTCTGATCCTCCACACTGCCAAGAGTCTTACCATTAATATGATATTCTGCCATCATATATGACCTACCAAGATGAACCACTTTACACTTATCTGGGTTGAACTCCATCTGTCACTTCTCAGCCCAGTTCTGCATCCTATCAATATCCTGCTGTAACCTCTGACAGCCCTCCACACTATCCACAACACCTCCAACCTTTGTGTCATCAGCAAACTTACTAACCCATTCCTCCACTTCCTCATGCAGGTCATTTATAAAAACCATGAACAGTAAAGGTCCCAGAACAGATCCCTGAAGCACACGACTGGTCACTGACCTCCATGCAGAATATGACCGCCAACAACTACTCTTTGTCTTCTGTGGGCAACCCTGCTCTGGATCCACAATGCAAGGAGCCCTTGGGTCCCATGCCTCCTTACTTTCTCAATAAGCCTTGCATGGGGTACCTTATCAAATGCCTTGCTGAAATCCATATACCTACTGCTCTTCCTTCATCAATGTGTTTAGTCACATCTTCAAAAAATTCAATCAGGCTCGTAAGGTACAACCTGCCCTTGACAAAGCTATGCTGATTATTCCTAATCACATTATACTTCTCCAAATGTTCATAAATTCTGCCTCTCAGGATCTTCTCCATCAACTTTTCACCACTGGATTAAGACTCACTGGCCTATAATTTCCTGGGCTATCTCTACTTCCTTTCTTGAATAAAGGAACAACATTCACAATGCTCCAATCTTCCGGGACCATCTCACCCAGCCCCGGTGTCTTATCCAACTTGATGCTTTCCAAAAGCTTCAGCATGTCCTCTTTATTAATATCTACATGCTCAAGTTTTTCAGTCTGCTGCAAGTCATCACTACAATCACCAAGATCTTTTTCCATTGTGAATACTGAAGTAAAGTATTTATTAAGTACCTCTGCTATTTCTTCCAGTTCCATACACACTTCCCCACTGTCACACTTGATAGGTCCTATTCTTTCACGTCGTATCCTCTTGAGCTTCACATACTTGTAGAATGCCTTGGGGTTTTCCTTATTCCTTCCCACCAAGGCCTTCTCACGGTCCCTTCTGGCTCACCTAATTTCCTTTTTAAGCTCCTTCCTGTTAGTTTTATAATCTTCTAGAGCTCTAACGTTACCTAGCTCTCTTGAACCTTTTGTAATCTTTTCTTTTCTTCTTGACTAGATTTATTACAGCCTCTGTACACCACAGTTCCTGTACTCTACCACAACTTCCCTGTCTCACTGGAACGTACCTATGCAGAACTCTACGCAAACACCCCCTGAACATTTGCCACATTTCTTCCGTACTTTCCCCTGAGAACATTTGTTCCCAATTTAAGCTTCCAAATTCCCCTCACTCCAATTAAACGCTTTTCTAACTTGTCTGTTCCTATCTCTCTCTAATGCTATTGTAAAGGGTTTAGAATTCTGATCACTATCTCCAAAAAGCTCTCCCACTGTGAAATCTGACACCTGACCAAGTTCATTTCCCAATACCAAATCAAGTACAGCTTCTCCTCTTGTAGTCTTATCTACATATTGTGACAAGAAACCTTCCTGCACACACCTAACAAACTGCACCTCATCTAAACCCCTCACTCTAGGGAGAGGCCAATTGATACTTGAGAAAATAAGATCTCCCATCACGACAACTCTGTTATTATTACACTTTTCCTGGATCTGTTTCCCTATCTGCTCCTCGATATCCCTGTTAATATTGGGCGGTCTATAAAAAACATCCAGTTCCTAACTTCCACTCACAGAGACTCTGTAGACAATTCCTTCATGACGTCTACCTTTTCTACAGTTGTGACACTATCTCTGATCAACAGTGCCACACCCCCAACTCTTTTGCCTCCCTCCGTCCTTTCGGAAGCATCTAAAACCCAGCACTTGAAGTAACCATTCCTGTCCCTGAGTCATCCAAGTCTCTGTAATGGCCACCACATCATAGCTCCAAGTACTGATCTATGCTCTAAGCTCATCTGCTTTGTTCACAATACTCCTTGCATTAAAATAGATACACCTCAAACTGTCCTTCTGAGCGTGTCCTTTCTCTACCACCTGCTTATCCTCCCTCACACACTGTCTCCAAGCTTTCTCTGTTTGTGAGGCAACCGCCTCTTCCCCAGTCTCTTCAGTTCTGTTCCCACCCCACAACAATTCTAGTTTAACCTCTCCCCAGTGGCCTTAGCAAACCTCTCCGTCAGGAAGTTGGTCCTCCTGGGATTCAAGTTCAACCCGTCCTTTTGGTGCAGGTCACACCCACCATAAGAGAGGCCCCAATGATCCAGAAATCTGAATCCCTGCCCCCTGCTCCAATCCCTCAGCCATGCATTTATCCTCCACCTCATTCTATTCCTATACTCACTGTCACGTGGCACAAGCAGTAATCCTGAAATTACCACCTTTACAGTCCTGCTTCTCAACTTCCTTCCTAACTCCCTGTAGACTTTTTTTCAGGACCTCTTCCCTTTTGCTACCTATGTCATTGGTACCCATATGTACCACAACCTCTGGCTGTTCTCCCTCCACTGCAGGATATCTTGGACGTGATCTGAAACATCCTGGACCCTGGCACCTGGGAGGCAAACTACCATCCGAGTTTTTTTCCTGTGTTCACAGAATCACCTGTCTGACCCCCTAACTATAGAATCCCCTATCACCACTGCCTTTTCTCTTCCTTTCCCTACCCTTCTGAGCCACAGGGCCGGACTCTGTGCCAGAGGCACGACCACTGCTGCTTCCCCCAGGTAGGCTGTCCCCCTCAACAGACCTCAAACAGAAGTACTTATTGTCAAGGGGTACAGCCACAGGGTTACCTTCTAGTACCGAACTCTTCCCCTTCCCCCTCCTGACTGCGACCCACTTGTCCGTCTCCTGTGGCCCCGGTGTGACCACTTGCCTGTAAATCCTTTCTATCACCTCCTCACTCTCCCTGACTATGTGAAGGTCATTGAGATGCATCTCCAGTTCCCTAATTCGGTTCCTTAGGAGCTGCAGCTCTGCACACCAGGTGGAGATATGGCTGTCCGGGAGGCTGGGCGACTCCAGGACCTCCCACATCTGACACCAAGCACAGAACACCAGCCCCATGCACATACTATTTCCTTTTTGCAATTAGGACAGGTAGACCTACCTCGCCTCGTTACCGCCAAAGCCCTACCACTTTGCTACCTCTCACTCTGCTGCCCACTGGATATGGTGGTCTTCTTTTTAAACTTTTCTCACTCTGCTGGCTGACATCACGTGCCTGTGCAGTCTTGCCTCTTTTTTACCCCGAGTAGTAAAACTGCCTTTGTTCCGGAAATCCTTAGCCGTTCACTCACAGCCTTCTTGCTCCGAAAGAGGCTGTGATAAAGAAACCAAAAATTTTATCTCTCATATAACTGAAATTGGTCAAATATAAAATACACTGGCAAATCTTAGTACCTTATTTATCCAATTATATGACTGAGTTGGAACATCAAGTAGTTTGAAGAGGTTATAATGATAGTGGCCAAACATTAGAAAGGTCGAATTAAGAAGAACTTTTGTGGTCAGGAAGCTTCCCTTTAAATAATCCATGAAAAGCTTTTGATGTAGAGTAGTGATGGTGGCAGGGAGGAAACATCCTGAATAATTTCTGCTCCTTTTCTGTCTAATAAAGAGCTGTTTTGAATTTATTCACTCAAGGACAGGCTAGACATCGATAAATGTAGTACTTGTGTACTGAACTTCTGGTAACACCACCTGTATGAGGAAGTTTGGGATTTGTATGCACAGTACTGTGCAAAAGTCTTAGGTACATATATTTGGCTAGGATGCCCAAGACATTTGTACAGTGCGCTATTTGTCAATGTGGAGTAGAATGCACGTTTGTAAATCTGGCAGGAGCAAAGGATATTGAGAATGTTGTGAGTTGAGCGCCGCAGGAGTGGTGTGGAAAGGTGGCAGAGACGGGGGTTGGGCCAGGTCCTGAGACACACCCAGTCCTGAGACACCAGGCAAGGTAATTTGATTCCAAACAATTGGTTTAATGATCATTACTGAATTTCTGTCTGGTGTTTCCCCCTCCCTCCTTTCTCCCTTCCCTTTTTCCCAACCATGATTTCCCTCTCCCTGTCCCCTTGCCACTCTCAGTCCACAACAGAGACCCCTATCAAAATCAAGTTCATCACCACTCACATAAGTTATGAAATTTATTTTTTTGTAGCAGCAGTACAGTGTAATACATAGAATTACTACAGTACTGCTCAAATGTCTTGGGCACCCTAGCTATATATGTGCCTAAGGGTTTTGCAGAGTACTGTAAATGTACATCTGTAACTTGCTGGTGCCTCTTCAGAGGCCAGTTTAACATCTGGTGAAGCTTTGTTCACCATTGAAGTTAATCTCTCCTCATTCTTTTTGTTGGCTGCTATTGGTGAAAGTACATATGGAATATTATCTATAAGGGTTTGCGTTGGTACATAAGGATATACCTGTGATAAAGTGAATGCCATGAATGTTTGCCAAGTTGATTACGGAAAAGGAAGGATTAGACAGACAAGTTTTTATTCTCTCCCATTCAGAAGAATGGGAGGTGATCTCAGAGACATACAAGTTCTTGGCAAGCTCAACAGGTCTACTGTGCAGTTAAGGTTTCACATGGCTGGGCGATCAAGAACCAAAGTTAAATGCTTCAAATTAGATGTTAACCATTCAGAATAGAGATAAGAAGGCACCCAGAAGCTTACCCAATTACCCAGAGGTAAGTGAACCACTGGAGTTTTAGACATTTTGAACACTATTTATACAATGAAAGGTGGATTCACAGAGATTTAAGGTGACATCAAAGATGTAAGATGACTTAGGATCTTATGCACTTCCTATATTAAATACTCCTCAATGAATACCACTTAAATTAACCATTTCAGTACAACTGACTAAAGCATTTACAATAATTGTAACTGGACTGTTGCTAAAAGTCTAATCCTATGATTGTATCATTGGAGTTCATGAAGTTGTACTAATACAATTTGGAGTTAAAATTTAGACTATACATTCCTCATGAAGGAAATGGCATGACGGAACTGTGTACTGCTTTGGAATGACAGGCAGGTTTTGACAGATACTTAAATTGCTTATTATATAAACAGTTATAAGATCCATTTCATAAATATTTCATTAAAGTCAAGACTATATTTACTGAATTAGCGTATTCATTACTGAGCAATTAAGCATTAACCAATATGAAAAACAATATTGATGCTGTAATATTCATGATCAGAGTAATGTGGAGTTTGACAGATTTTCATATCTGACATTTGTAATAACAAATGGTTGAATTTTGTTTGCCTCGCAATTGAGAATACTTAAGTCGCAAATGTATAGTCTTCCAAGCAGTGAAGTGCGTTGAATATCGGATCATGCAATAAGTAATTTAGAACATTGGCAATTGCTTTTTGACGAATACATTTGCCTCTGACATCCGAATACATCAAGGCATCACTGGTCTTTTAGCATGTGTTAGAAGTATGGATAAACTGGTGAACCATGACAGAAAATTGCCAATTATCAGCATTGCTCCTTTTGCATATTTCAATTTTAACAAAATCATGTCAGACCTGGACAATGTACAAACTTCATTCTCCCCAACTCAGATAAAATTCTGTTTGAAAGGTATGCCTTATAGTTGTTAAATATCAACCTGTATTAAAGGCAGGATCCATCAGTGAATCCTTTTGTACATCATACATGCAAGGGTCCAAGTGTACAGTACAGTCACTAATTTCAGCAGCTTATACTTACCAAACCAAACTTCCAAGAACAGAAATTAATATTATTTTTGCCTTTTAAATAAGATAGCAGTGACTGAAGGTTCACAAACACTTGAAATTAAATGAAACAGAGATATCTCATGACATTCAATAACTGCATATGGCGTGTTACAAAGCATTATGCTATGCAAATGACCATGCTAGTTTTGTTTACTACTTCTAACACAATGGATTTCATTGACCTTCATACTTCTATAAGACCGTAAGACCACAAGACAAAGGAGCAGAAGTCGGCTATTCAGCTCATCGAGTCTGCTCCGCCATTTCATCATGAGCTGATCCAATCTTCCCTTTAGTCCCATTCCCCCGCCTTCTCACCATAACCTTTGATGCCCTGACTACTCAGATACCTATCAATCTCTGCTCTTATTCAGTTCTCATCTGGTGCAGGACAAAATTCTCCAGCTGTCATTTTATCTGCAATGCCAGAGTCATTGAGCAACACAGCATGGATACAGGCCCTTTGGCCCAATCAGTCCATCCCAACCATGGTGCCCACCCAGCTAGTTCCAATTTACTCTGTTTGACCCATATCTGTATCTCGTCCCTTCAAGTACCAATCCTAGTTCTTCTTCAAACTATTGCACCTGCCTCAACCACATCCTCTGGCAACTCATCCCACACGCTCACTATACTCTGTGTGAAGAAGTTGCCCTTTGGGTCCCTTTTAAATTTTTCCCCTCTTGTCCCAAAGTTTATTCCCCCTGATTATGGTATTCAGTACTCTCAAAGGAAAAGACTGGTATCAACCACCTGAACAATGTCTCTCATAGTTTTAAACATTTCATCAAAGAATCACAATACATATACATTAAGTCACTAAAAGCACTAAGATAATCAAGCTATATAATGCTTCAATAATTTCATAACGGAATGGAAAAACATGATATTAAGTGATACTTGATTGATAAGAACATTGTATAAAATCAGCATCCATTCGATCTTTACTTTCATCGGTGTTTGTGGAGGAAAGACTGACACTTGTGTTGATTATAATAGCCGCTTATGTGTGCAACGTTGCCAGGTTTGAGGCTACTTTTAACTAGCATATTAGTTTAGCCTGACAAAACTAAGTGTTCATCACAACTTATTGCCTTACCACAATAAACAGTCTTACAAAAATCTCCATGCTAAAGAATTTGCAATATTGTGTATTTCAGTAAGTTACTTGGATTCCATTTACGGAAGGAAGTACAGGAGGAAACACGAGTCCTCTGAACACATGTAATTCTTCCAGTTGTTTCAGTTTATCCTCTCTTTGGATTGATCATTTATTTTCATGAAGCATTCCATTGACAAGTTGCTGTCACAAAATCACTTACATCAAGACCATGTCATTGATATCTATGCATGTAACTTTACATGGAATAAAGGGAGAATCCAGGGGGAAATATGAAAAGGACAAGGCAAGCCATGATGCTTCCTATCCCACCAAAACAATTATAGCATACAAGGCCACAGAAAAAGGACACAGTAAATCTGTATTGTTAAATATTCAGGTATTTAAGCATTATGTAAAATGCAAATAATTAAACAATAAAATATTTATTCATTTAGAAATACAGAGTGGAATAGGCCCTTCCGACTCTTCAAACCACACTGCCCACCAATCCCCAACAACCCTAACCCAATTACAGGGTAATTTACAATAACTAATTAACCTACCCAACATGCTTTTAGACTGAGAGGGGAAACCAGAGGACCCAGGGAAACCCACACATTGCACGGGGAGGACGTAAATAGACTCCTTATAGAGAACATTGGGACTGAACTCCAAACTCCAACAGTCAAGTTGTAATCGTGTCGTGCTAATTGCCATGCTACTATGAGAGATTATAAAACCACCAAATAACTCCCTTACCCACAAAAATATATTTACAATAAGCAGTATAGACTGGTCATCAACAGAAAAGTACAAAATCTAAAAAGGGTCAAACTTATTGTACATATATTTCTAGTGCAGTGGAGGTTGCATTCCTAATCTAGCTTCAACAATTCTCATTAAATGTGTTCTTTATTTCAAAGGGAGTAAAAGGTAATGTTGCAATTCATCATTTCAAATACAATCAAAAAGTGACAATTTTGGTCACTGAGAAGCACTCAGTTTTCTCATTTTGTTTCCAAATTGATAGAATCAAAATGGAACCTGGCAAATGGAAGATCTGAGAATAAGATTTAAGATGAATACCAGAAAGGAAACACTGTCTCTAAATTACTGTTGAATAAAAAATGTTTGAATATGATATAAGCAAATAGTTTTGCACATAAAATAATACAGCCCTGCAGAGGGAGTCCTACCAAAAGAACAGTCCTTGGGATGCATGACACAGCATATTTTGAAGGGCAAGATGCCAAATTGTTCATTACTGAAATTTATGTAAAAAATGAGCACATGGAAGTGAACAAATCATGAAAGTTCCTAATGTATTTGCAACATATTTAGTGGTGTATGGAGATAGCTATACTGCAAAGCAGTGAAACAAATGGTCAAGATATAAACATCAAAGGCCCCTTTACTGAAATCGAAATTCACCCAAATATTCCATACAATGGCCTCTATGATTTTCTTAGAATATTGTCCGTCAGATTTTTTTTTTAGAAATTGATGATGTGATATTCAATTGAAGCCAATAATTGCCTAAACACTTGTGTGGTTTGAATGCTACTTGATACTCATCAGCCCAAATCTGAACATTGCCCATGTCATACTGCCTGCAGGCATAGTTGGCTGTTAAGAATTATGTTTTGAAGTAAGCATTGTGCAAGTACAAAACATTCCTACTTTACAGCACGTGATAGAATAAAGATGTTTAAAAACTTGCTGAAAGAAATATAATCTTGGGGCTAAGTAACTGGTATCCAGCAACCATAATCAACATTCTTTGTGCTAGTTAGGACTTCAGCCAGAGTGCTACCTCCACTCTAGTACCCTCCCCCTTTGTCCCAGCTCCTCCCTCTTCTCTCTGTCTCTCACACCTCTACCCTTAATTTTATGCAAGAAAGTAATTTTTTTTTAAGAGTGTTTCATAACACCAGATTTGAATGAGTGCTGTTTGATATCAAGGTCACTCATTCTCACCTTACTTCTGGAGTTCATCTTGTTTGTTTTTATACTAGAACCACAATGAAGCTTGGAGCTGAATGGCTATGACAGAACTCCTCTTCAGCTTTAAGTGATCAGGTTGTTCTTGAGTAACGGTCACTTGACATCATTACATTCCCCTACTCTCCATTTACACCTACACACCTTCCATCACTATTTTTAAACTGACAGGGCTATGAATAGTTGAACTGAATGTCCTGCTCTTCATGGTGAACATAAGCACTTACCCATTTAGTTATGCCATTCCAAGTGCTGCAGCTGCATTGGTGCAGCCTGGTTAGGATGACTACTACTGCAGAACAGCTGAAGCACGGTATTGATGGTATACTCTAAGATTAGCAAACGGTGATGATATCAGGATCAAGCAAGGCATGCACGCACGCACGCACACACACAAAAAATGCTGGAGGAACTCAGCAGACCAGGTAGCATCTATTGAAAAGAATAAACAATTTTGGTATGAGACCCTTCATCAGTACTTCTTCATGAGTCTTGATGAAGGGTCTTGGCGTGAAGCATTGACTGTTACTCTTTTCCATAGATGCTGCCTGACCTGCTGAGTTTCTCCAGCATTTTGTGTGTCGCTTTGGATTTCCAGCACCTGCAGATTTTCTTGTGTTCATGGAGCAAAGATATATTAAGCTCAGAGCTCCACTAGCGCAATAGATGGGGATGTTCATGGAAACAACTTCTCAGAGCTTTTTAGTGCATTGCAGTAGCATAGCAATTAGTGCAATTGCTTTGCAGCATCAGTAAGCACCGACAGGGATTAGATACCTGCTGCTGCCTTCATGATCTCCCCGTGACCACTTTTCCTCCAGATACTCCAGTTTCCTCCCAAATTCCAAAGACATTCAGTTCATGTTAGTGAGCTGTGGACAGGCAATGTTAGCGCCAAAACTGTGGTGAACACTTTTGTGGGCTACCCTGGTGCAATCCTCAGACTCTGTTGGTCACTGATACAATGATGCATTTCACTGCATGTTTTGATGCAATAAATAAATCTAAACTTCTTTAAAACCATGATTTATAGTTGTACGTCAGGATGGCAGAGAATTTCTAAAAACAGTGTCCCTGTAACCAGTTTCTGTCCAAATGCATGCTTTGTTTACGTTTACATCCCAAGTTGGAGCTTCCTAAGATTAAACACAAGAAATTCTGCAGATGCTTGAAATCCAGAGTAACACATACAAAATGCTGGAGGAACTCAGCAGGTCAGGCAACATCCATAGAAGTGAATAAACAATTGATGTTTTGGGTCAAGATCCTTCATCAGGACTGGAAAAGAAGGGGAAGGGAGACATAAGAAGATGGACAACACACAAAATGCTGGTGGAACGCAGGCCAGGCAGCATCTATAGGAAGTACAGTCGATGTTTCGGGTCGAGACCATTTGTCAGGACCAACGGAAAAAACAGATAGTAAGAGATTTGTAAGTAGGAGGGGGAGGGGGAGACCTGAAATGATAGAAGATAGGAGGGGGAGGGATGAAGCCTAGAGCTGGGAAGCTGATTGGCAAAAAGAATACAAGGCTGGGGAAGGGGAGTATCATAGGACAGAAAGCCTTGAAGAAAGAAAAGGGGAGGGGAGCACCAGAGGAAGATGGAGAACAGGCAAGGAGTTATCGTGAGAGGGCAAGAGAGAAAAAAATATTAAAAATTAGGGATGGGGTAAGAAGGGGAAAGAGGTGTATTAACGGAAGTTAGAGAAGTCAATGTTCATACCATCAGGTTGGAGGCTACCCAGATGGAATATAAGGTGTTGTTCCTCCAACCTGAGTGTGGCTTCATCTCGACAGTAGAGGAGGCCATGGATTAGCATATCAGAATGAGAATGGGACAAGGAATTAAAAGGTGTGACCACTGGAGATTCTGCTTCTTCTGGCGGACAGAGTGTTAAGTGTTCAGCGAAAGGGTCTCACAGTCTGCGTCGGGTCTCACCATTCACTGTCGGCTAACTATTACTTGGATTGTACTACTTTTATGTATAATCTATACTTTCATTTATATTTATCATTATTATTGTTATGAGCAGAGAGACAACATCTGCTGGAAGTAAATTCCTTGTATGTGTACAGGTACTTGGCGATTAAAGTCTGATTCTGATTCTGATATATAGAAGGCCACACCAGGAGCACCGGACACAGTATACCACACCAGCTGACTCACAGGTGAAGTGTCGCCTCACCTGGAAGGACTGTCTGGGGCCCTGAATGGTGGTGAGGGAGGAAGTGTAAGGGCAGGTGTAGCGCTTGTTCCGCTTACAAGGATAAGTGCCAAGAGGGAGATCGGTGGGAAGGGATGGGGGGGGGGGGGGGGTGAGTGGACAAGGGAGTCAGCTAGGGAGCGATCCCTGTGGAAAGCAGAAAGTTGGGGGGAGGGAAAGATGTGCTTGGTGGTGGGATCCTGTTGGAGGTGGTGGAAGTTATGAAGAATTACAAGTTGGACACGGAGGCTGGTGGGGTGGTTGGTGAGGACAAGAGGAACCATATCCCGAGTGGGGTGGCAGGAGGATGGGGTGAGACGGATGTGCGAGAAATGGGAGAGATGAGTTTGAGGGCAGAGTTGATGGTGGACGAAGGGAAGCCCCTTTCTTTACAAAAAGGAAGATAACTGCTTCGTCCAGGAATAAAAAGCCTCATCCTGAGAGCAGATGCAGCGGAGACAGAGGAATTGAGAGAAGGGAATGGCATTTTTATAAGTAACAGGGTGAGAAGAGGAACAGTCCAGGTGGCTGTGAGAGTTTGTAGGCTTATAGTAGACATCAGTAGATAAGCTGTCTCCAGAGATAGAGATAGAAAGATTAAGGAAGGGGAGGGCGATGTCAGAAATGGAGAAATGGACCAGGTAAATTTGAGGGCAGGGTGAAAGTTGGAGGCAAAATTAATGATGTCAACGAGCTTAGCATGTGTGCAGAAAGCAACGCCTATGCAGTTGATGTAGGAAGGAAAAGTGGGGGGATGGATACCAGTATAGGCTTGGAACATGGACTGTTCTACATAGCCAACAAAAAGGCAGGCATAGCTGGGACCCATACGAGTGCCCATGGCTACACCTTCAGTTTGAAAGAAGTGGGAGGAGCCAAAGGAGAAATTATTAAGAGTAAGGACCAATTTTGCTAGACGGAGGAGAGTGGTGGTAGAGGGGAACTGGTTGGGTCTGGAATTCAAAACGAAATGGAGAGCTTTGAGACTTTCCTGGTGGGGGATGGAAGTATATAGGGACTGGACATGCATGGTGAAAATAAGATGATGGGGGCCAGGGAACTTGAAATCATTGAAAAAATCCAGAGTATGAGAAATGTCACGAACGTAGATGGGAAGGGATTGAACAAGGGGGGGGATAAAACTGTGTCAAGGTTTGCAGAACTGAGTTTGGTGGAGCAGGAGTAATCTGAAACAATGGGTCTACCTGGACAGGCAGGTTTGTGGATCTTGGGTAGGAGATAGAAACGGGAAGTGCAGGGTGTGGGAATTATGAGGCTCGTGGCATGGGAGATCCCCAGAGCTGATAAGGTTGGTGATGGTGTGGGAGAGAATGGCCGGGTGCTCCTTAGTGGAGTCATGTTCGAGGGGTAAATAAGAGGAGGTATCAGTGAGTTGTCACTGTGCCTTGGCAAGGTAGAGGTCAGTATGCCAGACTACTACAGCACCCCTCTTATCAGCAGGTTTTATGGTAAGGTTAGGATTGGTGTGGAGGGAGTGGAGAGTAGAGCGTTTGGAAGGACTGAGGTTGGAATTGGAACAAGGTGTGGTGAAGTCGAGATGGTTGATGTCCTGTTGTCAGTTAGCAATAAAAAGATCCTGAGTCGGCTGAAGACCAGAGCGGGGTGTCCATGAAGAAGAGGAGGGTTGAAACTGGGAGAAAGGGTCATCGGTGGGGGTAGGAGAGTCCTTGCTGAAGGAATAAGCTCGGAGACGGAGCTGGTGGAAGAAGAGTTCAGTGGAACTTACTGAAGTGTGGATACAGGGGGACAAAGGTGAGGCCCTTACTGAGGACAGAGTGCTCTGCCTCAGAGAGTGGAAGGTCGGAGGGAGGTTTGTAGTGTCAGTGGAGAGGGGAGGTTTGGGGTGAGAGTAAGATGGAGCCTCTGAGGGCCCAGGACCTGACAATGGGATCTGAGGGAGACAGGATTGCAGAGTGGTGGTGGGGGAAGGGGAGATGGGAGTTCCAATAGCAGCATGTGAAGGCCCGGCCTGGAGTTGAAGGCTATGCAATCGCTTTGAAGGTGCTCATGGTTGTTGGAACCTGCATGGATGGTGGTGGAATCCGGGTTTTGAATATGCTCTCGGTTGGTAGAGCCGCCGAGATTGACGGTGGGGGCTGCGGTCCGAAGAAGAAGATGAGGGTGGAGAGTGAAGAGGACAAGCTACAAGGAAATGGGTGAAGCCGTGTGAGTGGAGGGGGATGTTGAGAAGATGGGAGGTGATAAGTAGAGAAAAAAGTAAAGGGCTGGAGAAAGAAAAGGTGCACAAGGGGGAGGTGAGAAGTAGTAAGATGCCAGAGTGAGGAAATGAAGAGCAAAGGGGGACGTAAAGATTTACTTGAAGTTGGAGAAATCAATGTTCTGCTATCAGGTTGGAGACTACCTAGATGCTCCTCAGACCTGAGAGTGGCCTCATTGTGGCAGGAGGGGGCACTTTGGACCTCCTGCACATACTGGAATGGGAACGGAGAAAGGAATAGAAATAGTTGGCCACTGGGAAATTACACTTTTTGCAAATGGAGCTGAGGTGCTTGGCAAAACGGTCAACATTTTTATGTGCACCTTGTGTTGCAACTATCAAACTGCTCTATATTGTTTCCAGAACCAGGACAGTCCACAAACATGTTATGGAGCTGCATACATTCCAAAGCTTGGTGGTTACAGACTGTAGCAAAATACAATTCTGTTTTTGCTAATGGCTGACAGTGCTCTTCCAAATGTATTCAACTGTTTAGGAACAAGATGCTATGTGGCAAGAGTGGAGCAGTGGTGTCAACTTTGTTAAAGTTGATAAAAGCCCTTTTTATAGGTTGATGGCAGTGAACAAAATTGATAAGTTGGGAAATCTGGAGCTTGAGGAGAAGTGATTAGTAATTATAATGCTAGTTTACAGAAAATTTATGTGTGGAAAATTCAGAGTGGGCATCTGTTAGGTGTTTGGCCTGTTTTTATTGAAGCAAGCAGAGCCCTCAATTTTGGACTCCGGTAAATCCTGAGGCTAGGTGCCTTTGAAACTTTGGTGATACGAACCAAACCTCCCAAATCTTTGCTCATAAGTAAATGCATAGAAGTGAAATGTAGAATACGAAGTACAAAATCTTCAATACTAATATTTAATTACATCCAAATTTCCTGTAGATTCTGCCACTCACCTATAAACAGAGACCAATACCTACCACCATGTACGTATTTGAGATGTGGAAACAAAGTGGAGCAAACCTACATGGTCTTAGGAAGAATGCACAAACACTACAGAAAACACACAAGATGTGCCGCTGTGTTGTCCCAAAAGCCATGAATTCTATAGCAAGTCCTGACCGTTTCTGCAATGGGTGAACTGCCGAAAGCACCTAATGATTGAAGAGTCAGTGAGGGAATTTAGCATTAGTAGTTGCAATTTCACCTACAAGTTAGCAAATGCAGTTACTAAATCTGACTGGAACAAACAGATCCCTCCTGTCCTTCTCCAAGTTCTGGACTGAAGATCAACGGGACACTGATACTTGACGTGTGAACTTACTCTTAACATAAGATTACATAGGTTTTCACCTGAAGGATTGGCAAAAAGCTGGTTACAATATGAAAATAATATTCAAACCATAGAATTAATGAACACTTATCACAGGGGATGCCTATTTGGGACCCAGTGAACATGCCAAAGGAGTTGAATATGTGGAATGAACTTGCTGACTTTGCAGACTGTCATAACCATGTGACTTTTTCAACTTCATTTACTGCTCTCCAAAGCCATGAAAAATACAGCTGGTGGGCTTAGCAGTCTGCAGCCATGCTTTAGATCTCAGATTTTCCACGTAAGCAACACTGATAACAACTTTAGTCTTTGCCAGAAATATACTTAGAATTTTCCAATTAGCTGTCTTTTTGACAGACATAACGTAATAAAGGAGATTACTTTTATGATTCAATTACAGGATGAGATCATTTCTGGGAAGGCCTGCATTTATTGGCCATTTCTGATTGCCTGTGATAAAATGTGGCAGTCCTTCAAGTGCACTCTCATGAAACTGCTAGAGTTCCAAGATATAGACTCAGTGACAATAAAGGAGTTGATTCCACAAGAATTTGCAGATGCTAGAATTTGGTGTAGCAAACATGATGCTCAGTGGATCAGGCAGCATCTGAGGAGGGTAATGGAAACCTATCACACTAGACTGAAAGATAGAGAGGAAATAGCCAACAGAAAATGTTGAAGGGGTGGGGTGGGGCAAGAGCTCTCAGGTGATTGGTGGATCCAGGTAAGAAGGAGTGATAGGCAGGTGGAGGAGAGGAGAGTGGGATTAGTGACAGAAGCTGGGGGGGGGGGGGATTGGAGGGATTAACAAAGGGTTGAAGATGATGGAATCTGAATGAAGAGATGTTGGAAAAAAGAACCAAATGAAAGTTGGGAACAGTGCAGGACAGGAACCAATGGGAGGGGTTGGCAGATGGACTGAGTGGAGGGGAAAGAAATTGGAGTGACTGTGGGAAGAAATGGAGAAAAGGGATGGGGGTGGGGTGTGAGCAGTTTACCAGAAAATGAAGAATTTGAAGTTATGCTGCTGGATTGTAGGCTACCCAGCCGAAGTACAAGATGCTGTACCCCTAGTTAATGTTTAGCCTCACCCTGGCAGTGGAGAGCACAGAGGATTAAATATGGCAGTATGGGAATGGGGAGGAAAATTAAAATGATTGACAACCAGGGACTCCATATGAAATAATGATACAATTCTAAGTCAGGAAGCATGTGGCTTGGGTGGATCTTGCGTGTCTTAGATTTCCCATTCACATGCAATGTAGCCACTGTATGCTAGTAATGGAGGGAATGAATGTTTAAGGAAGTGAGTATGGTGAGAATTAAGCAATTTGCTTAATCTTGGGTGGTACTGATTTTTTTTATTATGTTGATGGTATGACACTCAATTTGCTTTGTAGAGTCTATGCTGGCACTTCTGATATGCCTTGTCAATTATGGAAGGCTATAGGAAGTCTTCCAATAAGTTAGTTACCACAAAATCCATTCTCTAACATGCTCTTAATGCCAGAATGTTAAAGCAGAAACAATTACATTTCGGTTTACTGTATGTACCAGTCCAATTAAGTTCATTACAAGCTCATCAAGTGTTTTCTCAATAGAATGGACACACTAATACTGTTTTATATTCATTGCAGAAAATTGAGAAATATTTCTAAATGATTGAAGTCCAATTGAAAATAACCTATAAGTAAAAGGTGTAAAATATGAATTGAGGAAATAGATTTTTGTGGAACAAAAAAAAAGATCACAGCTGGGAAATCTTGACAAAACTTGACAAATTGGTTAAGGTGTGTATACAACAAAGAAATTGGAAACAGCTTTAAAACACACTGCTAGATCATAGAAACATAGAAAATAGGTGTGGGAGTAGGCCATTCGGCCCTTTGAGCCTGCACCGCCATTCAGCATGATCATGGCTGACCATTCAACTCAGAACCTGTACCTGCTTTCTCTCCATACCCCCGATCCCTTTAGCCTCAAGGGCCATATCTAACTTCCTCTTAAATATAGACAATGAACCGGCCTCAACTGTTTCCTGTGGCAAAGAATTTCACAGATTCACCATTCTGTGTAAGTTTCTCCTCATCTCGGTCCTAAAAGGCTTCCCCTTTATCCATAAACTGTGACCACTTGTTCTGGACTTCCCCAACATCGGAAACAATCTTCCTGCATCTAGCCTGTCCAATCCCTTTAGAATTTTATACGTTTTAATAAGATCCCCCCTCAATCTTCTAAATTCCAGTGAATATAAGCCTAGTTGATCCAGTCTTTCTTCATATGAAAGTCCTGCCATCCCAGGAATCAATCTGGTGAACCTTCTCTGTACTCCCTCTATGGCAAAAATGTCTTTCCTCAGATAAGGGGACCAAAACTGCACACAATATTCTAGGTGCGGTCTCACCAAGGCCTTGTACAACTGCAGTAGAACCTCCCTGCTCTTGTACTCAAATCCTTTTGCTATGAATGCCAACATACCATTTGCCTTTTTCACCACCTGCTGTACCTGCATGCCCACCTTCAATGACTGGTGTACAATGACACCAAGGTCTCGTTGCATCTCCCCTTTTCCTAATCGGCCACCATTCAGATAATAATCTATTTTCCTGTTCTTGCAACCAACATGGATAACCTCACATTTATCCACATTAAATTGCATCTGCCATGAATTTGCCCACTCACCTAACCTATCCAAGTCACCCTGCATCCTCCTCACAGCTAACACCCCCACCCAGCTTCATGTCATCCGCAAATTTGGAGATGCTGCATTTAATTCCCTTGTCTAAATCATTAATATATATTGTAAACAACTGGGGCCCCAGCACTGAACCTTGTGGTACCTCACTAGTCACTGCCTGCCATTCTTAAAAGGTCCTGTTTACTCCCACTCTTTGCTTCTTGTCTGCCAACCAATTCTCTATCCACATCAATACCATACCCCCAATACCATGTGCTTTAAGTTTGCACACTAATCTCCTGTGTGGGACCTTGTCAAAAGCCTTTTGAAAATCTAAATATACCACATCCACTGGCTCTCCCCTATCCACTCTACTAGTTACATCTTCAAAAAATTCTATAAGATTCGTCACACATGATTTTCCTTTCACAAATCCATGCTGACTTTCACCTCTTCCCAAGTGTGCTGCTATCACATCTTTGATAACCGACTCTAGCATTTTCCCCACCACCGATGTCAGACTAACCGGTCTATAATTCCCTGGTTTCTCTCTCCCTTCTTTTTTAAAAAGTGGGGTTACATTAGCCACCCTCCAATCCTCAGGAACTAATCCAGAATCTAAGGAGTTTTGAAAAATTATCACTAATGCATCCACTATTTCTTGGGCTACTTCCTTAAGCACTCTGGGATGCAGACCATCTGGCCCTGAGGATCAGATAAAATGATTCTTGCTTCTTTTTTTTTAGAAACTATCAGCACATTCTATGCAAGAAAGTCAGAATTAAATGTAAATGACCATTTCAACTTATTCCACCAGACTGCATTGCAATTCATATGAGCATGTTATCTTTACTCAGAATCACTATATCAACTGACAAATATTCAATTATGTCTATATACCATGAACAAATCAAATACCAATATAATGATATGTTCGATGAAAACTACTTTGCAAAAGAACCAATGAGAAATTAACTTTACAAATTTTTAAACAAATAACAGAATTATTAAAATGTCATCTCTTTCCTGGCTGACCTGAGACACTTCTCTGGGATTTTACACACTTGCTCACATTGACTAAATTTGCAACAAATTTTCTTATTGTGTTTAATGTGAATTTCATTTCTTTGATCTTCTGTGATATTTTGAAATAGACTAGAGTCAGCCCCACATAAAACCTAAAAGTTTGATTGAATTAATCCGAATAGTTTGGTAATTATATCATTCTGCCAACCTTCATAAAGAACCTTAAACTTATTTTTTTTTGGTATAAGCTCTCTAGTAAGTACATTAAAAAAAACATCAGTTTAAAAATAAGAAACTTTTAAAAATATTTAAAATGCGACTTTGAGGTGAATAGATGCTAAATAAAAATGCTCATCTTTCCTGATAAGTTACTTCTAATTGCCTCAACATTGCTTCAGATACCCACACAAAAATATTCCAATTACTTTTTATTTATTCATTTTATTGAAATGCTAGCATTTATTACCTAACCTTGTCTGCTATTGAGCATGTGATCATGAGATGCTCTCTTCAACCACTGCACATGCTCATATGAATTGCAAAGCAATCTGATAGAATAAGTTGGAATGGTCATTTACATTTAATTCCTTGGTGTCCACATTTCCAATGATCTCACCTGGTCCCTGAACTCCCCCATCCTGATCAAAAAGGCGCAATAGCGCCTTTATTTCCTGAGGAGCATCAAGAAAGCTCACCCCTGTCCCAGGATACTGACGGACTTTTACCGCTGTACCATTGAGAGCATAGTCACCAACTGCATCTCAGTGTGGTATGGCAATTGTCCCGTATCGGACCGCAAAGCACTCCAACGGGTGGTGAAAACTGCCCAGCGGATTATCGGCACCCAATTGCCCACCATTGAGAACATCTACCATAAACGCTGCCTGGGCAGGGTGAAAAGCATCATCAAGGATGCATCTCACCCTAACCATGGACTTTTTACTCTCCTCTCATCTGATAGGTGCTACAGGAGCCTCCGCTCCTGCACCAGCAGGCACAGGAAGAGCTTCTTCCCCAAGTCGGTGACCCTGCTGAACCTCACATCACTGTGCTCACACCCATATTGTACTGTGTTAGTACTTTAATATCTGTATGCTGTAGTACTTACTTTTTATTCGCAGTTATTTTGTAAATAACACTATTCTTTTTCACTTCTGGTTAGATGCTAACAGCATTTCATTGGCTTTGTATCTGTACTCGGGACAATGACAATAAAGTTGAATCAGGAAGAGTGTGCAGGATTCAAATACAGTACAATTAAAACAAGAGTTATTTCCCTGAATGAAACCAGCAGGTGATAGGAATGCTACCCAAAGACCATCCTGTCTGGGGAGGTGCTACTGGAATAACCTAAGTGAGTAAAATGCATGGCATTTTGTAGATTACACATAGCTGCATCCACTGCACTGTAGTGGAACATCTGAATGTAGATGGGGGTGCAAATCAAGCAGGGCTCTTTATTCTGGATGGCAAACTTACCTGTTGTTGACTGAAAAACTTCCTAAAATATTGATGATTTAATATTTGGAGATATGGAATTCCAGTTTGAGCAAAATTCATTCAAAAATATATAATACCAATTCAACACAGATGTTGCAAAATTATTCAATGTTATTTAACTGACAGCAAAAACTGGGAATCAGAAATAAATCCAGGAATATCTATCAGGTTAGGCAACATCCATGGAGAGAAGTTACTATTTCAGGCTGATAATCTTTCATTTCTGATGAACTGACTTGAAATATTAACTCTCTCCATTGGTACTTCTAGTCCAGCTGCGTGCTTCCAGCATTTTCCATTTTGAATAGATTTCCAGCACCTGCAGTCATTTGCTTTTCTAACACCTTAATATTGTTTGCGGTCAATTAAAAATTCAACTGCAATCAATTACATATTTGCAAATAAAAGGGACATGCAGTACTTACATAATGACAAATAATCAATGTTGAAAATCTCTACCTTGACTGTTAACACTTTTGCCATTATCTTGTGAATAATTTGCATGTGCAATGCATAATTTTAATCATGGACAAATTGAAATTAATTTCTGGTGTAAACATTCAAAAACAAATTTTGCATCACATTTTTCATTACTAAAATAATTATAGAAATTGAATCAAAATATTTGAAGTTACATAATATAAACATAAAACTTGATCACACCTCAAGAATAAATTCACAAAAATCATCTTCCTTTTAGAGCAAGGAAAAATGTTTCATTCTTCATATTTGAAACATTTGTTGTATTTCTATTTAGAGATAAGAGCTTGTACTTTATAATTTAAGTCTTTTAATCTTGAATAGCTCTTCAATGATTAAATAATCTCCAAAACACAAACTTTGCTTTTAATACCAAGTAATTACAGGTATTGTTTTCTCCCAAATTTGCTAATTCTTTTCTTCATTTTGAAAGTTATATCCCTCACCAACAACAGTGGTTGTTTATCAACCAAAGAGACTTATGATGCAAATTCCCTGCTTCAACATTTCCTAAAAAGTATCTCTGCTTCTGACCGACCACCATGAAGTTTTATACCTTCTGTCCTAGAAAGAAACATGTCAGTTCCTCACAATGCCACCAAAGCCGAATAGTCTTTTCACTCATATGCTCTTTGTCACAATGCTGCTTACTTTGACAGCAGTGGGCTCTATTTCTGCTTTCATCTTCAACAATTTACTGAGAGTTCCTGGGCCTAGGATCATCATTCTCCAGTCACAAACTCACCAATGCAAACAAACTTCGTAAGCTACTTGTACTTCTAAAAAGACTAATCAACTGACTTCTGAGTTTCAATTGGTCTATCTTCTCCAATCATGGTTTGCTCATTAGCCAAATTTTTCATTATTTTAGTTTGGGCTAGGATCTAAAAGACAACGCCATGTCAGTCCATTTTCCTGTTTATTCCATCTGCATTTCCATTGAAAAATGACAGGACAAAGGAGGAGTTCTGAGGTAATAATTGCAGTTTGGGTCCAAATTTAACAAATCCACAAAAGGCAATGACCTTTGGGTACTGGGGTGGGGAGAAATGAAATGCTACAAGAACATCAAGCAGTATCTGCAGAAAGTTGCTCATTCTTGTTTGTTTCAGATTCTAGCATATAGTTTTATTTGCTTTCCATTTTCAAATTACCTTTCGAACCATGTGCAAATTTATGATGGATAAATAATATCAGACAATTGAATACACGATTCAAAAGCTAGAGTGGGAACAAAGGGGACTCTGGCACAGATTCAAGCTTATTTCTCACATGTACATTGAAACATTCACTCAGCTACCTCCTATTCTGAATAAAGTGGACACTGTATTTATATTCAAGGTCCTCTGCTGCTGTAACTCATCCACGTCAAGGTATGATCTGTTGTGCATTTTGAGATGCTCTTCTGCACACCATTGTTGCAACATGAGATTACTTGAGTTACTATCGCCTTCCTGTCAGCTTAAGCAAGTCTGGCTATTTCCCTCTGACCTCTTTCATTAATAAGGCATTTTTGCCCACAGACCTGCTCACTGGATGTTTGTTCACTGGATTTTTTTTTTATTTCCCACACCATTCTCAGTAAACGCCAAAGACCATTGTGCGTGAAAATTCTACAAGATCAGCACTTGAGGTACTCAAACCACTCCATCTGGCACTAACAATCATTCCTCAAAGTTACATTTCTTCCCCATTCTGATTGTTGGTGTTAACAACTATTGGTCCTCTTGACCATGAGGTTGCTTAACCAGTTGAGAGCCCAGGGTATTCCAAGAAAGATACTAACATGGATAGAGCACTGGTTGATTGGCAGCAGGCAAACACTAGGAATAAAGGGAGCCTATTCTGATTGACTGCCTGTGACTAGTGGTGTTCTGTAGGGTTTGGTGTTGGGACTGCTTCCTTTTACATTGTAGCCAGTGATTTGGATGATGGAATTGATGGCTTTGTGGCCAAATTTCCAGACGATGCGAAGGTAGGTGGAGGTGCAGGTAGTGTTGAGGAAGCAGGGAGGGTGCAGAAGGGAGATTGGGAGAATGAGCAAAGAAGTGGCAAATGGAATAAAGTGCAAGGAAATGAATGGGAAGTTGGATGGTTTGGAAGCTTTTAAAATCCAACACAAGGCAACTAAAAAGCTATAAGGGAAAAGATGAAATATGTGGGCAAGCTAGCCGGTAATATAAAGCAGGTTACTAAAAGTTTCTTCAGTTATGTAAAGAATAAAAGGGAGGTGAGAGTTGATATTGAACCACTGAAAAATTATGCTGGTGAGATAGTAATGGGGGGTGGGGAGAGGACAAAGAAATGGCAGATGAACTTAATAAGTACTTTGCTTCAGTCTTTACTGTGGAAGATACTAGCCAGAGGCACTTGAGTGTCTGGGAGCAGGACTGAGTGCCATTGTTGTTACAAAGGAAAAAGTGCAAGGGAAACTGAAAGGACTTGAGGTGAACAAGTCACCTGGACCAGATGGACTACATCTCAGAATCCCGAGAGAGTTTGCTGAAGAGATAAAAGACGTATTGGTCATGATCTTTCAAGAATCACTTGATTCTGGCATGGTCTTGGAGGACTGGAAAATTGCAGATGTCACTCCACTCTTTAAGAGAAGAAATTATAGACCAGTTAGCCTAACCTCAGTGATTGAGAAAGTGTTGGGAGTCCATTATCGAGGATAGGATTTCAGGGTATGTTGAGACTAATGATAAAGTCAAAGTCAGTATGGTTTCTGTCAAGGGAAATGTTGTCTGACAGATCTGTTAGAATTGTTTGAGGAAGTAACAAGCATGGTGGACAAAGGAGAGGCAGTGGATGTCATTTACTTAGATTTTCAGAAGGCATTTGATAAAGTGCCTCACATGAGGCTGCTTAATAAGATAAAATCCTGTGGTGTTACTGGAAATATACTGGGATGGATAGAGGAATGGCAGCAAATGGGAATAAAGGGATCCATTTCCGGTTGACTGCCAGTAACTAGTGTTCCTCAGGGTCAGTGTTGGGACTGCTACCTTTCACATTGTTTGTCAGTGATTTAAAAAGTGGAATTGATAGCTTTGTGGCAAAGTTTGCAGATGATAAAAAGATAGGTGGAGGGGTAGGTAGTGCTGAGGTAGCAATGAGATTGCTGCAGGACGTAGACAAATTGAAAGAATAGACAAAAAAGGGGCAGATGGAATACAGTGTTGGGAAATGTATGATAAGGCACTTTGGTAAAAGGAACAATAGTGCAGACTATTATCTAAATGGGGAGAAAATTCAAATATCAGAAGTGCAAAGGGACTTAGGAGTCCTTATGCAAGATTCTCAGAAGCCTCAAAATTGAAAGATGACTTTTTACAACAGGAGTAAGGAGGTTATTTTTTTTAGCCAAAGAGTGGTGGATCTGTGGAATGCTCTGCCATAAACTGCGGTGGAGGCCAAGTCCACGGGTACATTCAAATCGGAAGCTGACAGATTCCTGATTGGTTGGGGCTCAAGGGATATGGTGAGAGGGCAGGTCGATAAGGTGGTTAAGGAAGCTTATAGAATACTTACTTTGAGGCAGACATTGAGTTCAAAAAATGTTGCAACTTTATAAAACTCTGGTTATGCCACATCTGGAGTATTGCATATATTTCTGGACATCCCACTATAGGAGGGATGTTGAGGATTTGGAGAGGATGCAGAAGAGGTTTACCATGATGCTGCCTGGATTAGTGGGCATGTGCTATCATGAGAGGCTGGACAAACTAGGGTTGTTTTCTCAGGATCGGCGGAGGCTGAGAGGAGATCTGTCAGAGACTTGTAAGATTATGAGATAGTGACAGAGTAGTCAGTAAGTATCTGTGTCTTATGCCAGAGGGCATGCATTGAAGGTGAGATGTGAAGGTTAAGTTTTTTTGCCTGGAAAGCGCTACCTGGTACGGTGGTAGAGGCAAATACATCAGAGGCTTTTAAGAGATGTTTAGATAAGCTCATGGATGCAAGGAAGATGGAGGGACATGGATGTTGTGTAGGTAGGAGGGATTGGTGTTTGGGTGTTTCTGATTTGTCTTTTAGCTGGTTCGACAGAATATTGTTGGCTGAAGAGCCTGTTCCTCTGCTGTACTGTTTTACATAAATATAAGTTCACTGATGGAGAAGAAGAGAAAATAAGAAGAGATAATTAAGACCTGTTAATATGACATTTGTACCAGGGTAAAATGCTGCAATCTATAAGGAAGTGGTAATGGTACCATGAAAATAATATGTTTGGGCAGTGTCAACATGGATTTATGAGAACCATTTGATGTGGTATATTTTGACTTTTAATTTATTTAACGAGCCTTTTATAAGCCACATAATCAAATGTCTTCTGAGAATGCAAACAGACTACAACCATTGGATTCCTATATATCCAACTACAAATCAAAGACAGTGAAGATGCCAACTGTGGATTACTTACACTACCAATTAAATTGCTACAGTAATACTTGCTAAGATCCACTGCCTCTTCCATTAATCACCCTTTAAAATGGTAAAGCTCATTTTCCCATTTTTCCAGTAATTAGAACTCATATCCTTTTCTTTCCTTAGTTCAAACACAATCTAGTTCCATTTCTCAAATAAAAAAACAATTTAAATTCTTTGAGTCAGGCAGAACCCTATTGATAGAACATGGATAGTGTTCTAAAGAAAACACTTACATATTTTGTATTTTCTCACAACTGAAGACATTCAGCTCATGTCTATGCTAGCTCTTAAAGCATTTCCATTCATATTATCCATCCACCCACTCTCCTTGTAAACTATTCTTTCTCAATGATCACTAATTCTGTCCTGATTCTTCCGCCATCCAATTCACACCAGAGGCAACTGAAAGATAAAGATTAGCTTCATTTGTCACATGTACATCAGAAAATCAAAATATACAGTGAAATGTGTTTTTTGTGTCAATGGGTAACACAGTCCGGATGTGCTGGGGTCAGCTATGCTTCTGGCACCAACAAGCATGCCCGCAACTTACTAACCCTAACCTGTATGTCTTTGGAATGTGGGGAAAAACTGGCGCATTCAGAGGAAGCACATGTGGTCATGGGAAGAATATACAAATTCTTTACAGACAGTGGCAGAAATGGAATCCCAATCACTGGCTCTGTAAAGTGTTGCTCAAATAGCTACACTATCTTGCCTCCCCACACAGTAGCTAATTAATCCTCAAACATATCTCTGGGATGTCAGAAGAAATAAAAGCATCCAGTGGAAACCTGTATAGTCACAGAGTGAACACACAGCCTCCACATGGAGAACACGAGGGTTGGAATTGATCGCAGCTTCTTGGAGCAGAAAGACAGCATTGTTACCTGCCCACAGCATTTAACATTCCATTTTTTGTTGTGCTTTGGCAGGTTTATTATACTGAAACATTCTTGTATGTTTCCATATCTGGGTTACGAGCACACTGCTCAATGAATTATTTAAGAAAACAATTAAAACAAACCTAGATTTATAAATTATATCCAATATTTCTTAAAGAATAAACTGGTGATATCACGGTATCACATTTAGTCCTCCAAAAGGACCACAATCTTGTTGTGATTTGGAGGTTTGTGTGCCCCCATGACCTAGAGAGCTATGTTGACTGGAGTCAAGGCTTTATGCTTTGGCTCTTAGTAAGATCAACCATGCCAAACAGATCAAAGGGGAGAGACCAGACGAAAAGTCCTCTAGGCTCAGGGGTTCAGCTCGGGGCTAACAGCCCTTACGGAAACAGCAATGAAGAATCCTTCTGCATCTGTGTGCAACGATATTTCTGAGTTTCCACCTGGGACTAGCATGGCGAACAGTAGTGAAAGCCAAAAGAAAGCTACTGGCATGACGAAAGAATCCATTAACAATGCCAGAAATGTAGGACCTTCATCGTTGCCCTAAACACTAATGGTGTAACGAGCAGTAAGCATTGTGGGTACCACATTCAGTAAAGCCTGCATTAATTACTGCAGAGAAGAGTGTTTTTGACATTTCAGTTGAATCATAAAAACCCTTCAGCAAATTATGAAGTTCTATATACTGAGTCAAAATATGATTAATTACTCTATAAACAATTTTAATGTAACTAAAATAGGTATTAGTTCTTTTTACTTTTTTAGACAACACAAAACAAATAAAGAGTCAACTGCAGGTTAGCATTTTCTCATTTAAATAAGTGAAAATAAATATAAAAATTGATGCTTACTGTATTATTTACCTTCCCCTCTTCAGTGTTTTGTTGACAAGAACTGTGTACTTCATCTTCTCTCACCAGCTTACCAGGCCAGGAAGGAAATCCCTTTATTTGACTCCAGACCAAGTCACCAACATTAAACGTCCTTGGTCTGTAGTGTATTAATTCATTAGATGGTGAATCTGGAATTCTCAAATCATCATCACTGCTTATGCTTTTAGTGTCTGACGGACTTGGAGCACATCCATTAATGTTTTCTGAATTATAGTCTCCATTGTAAATATATTCATGTGCCAAAGCACCTGGCATTCCCTCCAAACTAGCTGATGAACTTGGAGATTGCTCCTCTATGGCAAGTTCCTGTTTGGGGGCCGCCAGCAGCTCAAAGTTCCTGTTCTGTTGAGACCGGTTTCCGTTGATATGTGTGCATCGTTCCACAGTGCTGTCTAGTTTTTCCTTAATGTTAACAATGTGTCTCTTTTGACTATTAAACCTAAAGCTGTCTTCATGAAATCTTTTGTCCAGCTGGCAGTTTTTCTGCTGTAATCCTGCATCAGTCTGATCTCCCTGAAAGGAAGGCATCCTTTCTGCTGAAGGGCTGTGATTTACTTGGCCAGAGTGTTCTAGAAACTTCTCACATTTCCACAAGGTTGCATCAACTGGCTGTTGTTCAGTTTCCCATTGCTTTTTTGGAGTGTTGCGACCTGGTGATTTGAAGTATTCAAATCCTTCCCCCTCAGCGGTGAATTTTTGCCCAGAATTTTTGCGCAACCTCACTCCTCTGGCATGCCTATTTGCCAGGATATTTTGATTGTTGAGTCGACTGTCATTCTCCATGCTGGAAAGTCTTTTCCCATGAATCACTGCATTGACTGCATTGGAAAGATTCACAGGGTTTGCAATGGAGGCAGTAAAGGCACTCATGGCACTCAGGGCTGGGATGGGGCTCATTTGTGAAGTACTACTCACTGCTGTGGTGATCACAACTTGCATTCCTTTGCTTGCAGCATCCACCACGGCTTTGTATATAGCATCAACGGACGGGTCGTGAGAACCCACAGACGGCGCCTGTTCCCTGTCCTGCTTTGTTTGAATCTGTTCTATTCGATGTTGCTCACCAGGAAGCTCATGAAAAGCAGGAGGTGCAGTATGGGAGGCCTCGGGGAGTAATATAGTCCCTGGTTCAGAGTTTACAGGTGCATTTGGAAGTGAGACATCGTGGGCTGGGCTCACCTGGAAGAAATTTAAATCAACTGCAGCATTAGTTTTCAAATATTTGATTGCACATGCATTAGGCATATTTTCAACTTTACTAATTAAACCTAAATTTAGTGAGAACAAGCCATAAAATTGTACTGAGTAATTCTTTCAAAATGTTTAAGACATCTATTTGGAAAAGTTTTACTTTAATAACTACTGTAGTTTTTCTTCAGTCCTAGTTGATCCAGGAAATGATTATTGCTTTGCCCATTTTTTTTTAAAAAGGAGATGGTTTTCAAGTTGCTACTCCATCACAGAATTACAAGACACATCTTTATCAGTACTTCAAGACTAAATTGCTGGAAGAACTCAGAGGGTAAAGCAACACCTGTGGAAGGAAAGGGACATCAAATGTTCGGGTTAAGATCCTACATCAGAACAGAGTGCACAGCAGTAGTTCCCAACCTGGGGACCACAATCGCCTCAGTTAATGGTAAACAAGGTTGGGAACCCCTGATGTAGAGGGAGGACAGCCAGTACACAGAAGTATGGAGACATGGGCAGATAGGTAGTGATGGTGGTAATTTATAGAGAATAAATATTTTGGATATAATTAGATGAGTTGGAGAAGAGGAAATGAAAGGATATTGACAGGCCAGTGAAATGATGGGCAGATGGAGGGAAGCAAAGGGAACAAAGGGTAGGAGATCCTGGGTATAATACGCTGCCAACTACCAATCAGCTTGTGACTGTCAACTAAAAATGTAGAGTTTCAGTGACGGTGCAAAATTGAATAAAAACTATGTAAAATCTACTGTTGAAGGCATGTGTAATAAATTAAATTTTAGAGATGTACATGAAAATATTCTTAAATGTTTTAAGGGAAAGGTGTACATGTACATAGAGAATCTTAACATATACTTTTTGTTATTATTGAGGGTGGAATGGGTGAGGGGGATTGTCATATCTTAAATATGGGTAACTACCCACGAGATATTATTTGTCTTCAGTTTAGCAATTCAGTAGTAAACAAAAATGTAAAAATTGCAATTGTGGGAAGATTTGAAATAAAAAATTCTGAAGAAACTGGAATCTCACTCTGACATCTGCGGCCTCCTGCGTTGTTACAATGAGGTGTAGCATAAACTTGAGGAACAGCACCTCATTTTTCCCTCAGGGCACATTTTAGCCTGTCATACTCAATATTGAATAATCCAAATTCAGCTAAGTGATCTGAAGGTGGGGAATTTAATAGCTATGTTTGTATGAAGCTTGCCATTTTAGATTTCCTTTCCTCTATTCGTTTTTTCGTTCATTTGTATATTTCGGCCAACTGGGCAATCCCTGTAGGTCAGACTACACATCACTCAGACTTCCAACATTAACAACACATTACGCTTAATTGGCTGATTAATAACTAGGTTATTTCAACCTAATATATACATTGCTTTGTTTCACCCACTGCCATCCACCACCATCTCACCTACTTAGACTAACTTGTTTTCTCTTTCCCATTTCTGATTAAAGTGGATTGCAAGTGGTTTACTGTCACATGTACTGAGATACAGTAAAAAGCTTGCCGTGCATACTGATAATACAGATCAAATCATTTCACAGTGCACTGAGCTAAACCATTTTAATGTATATCTATATGTTAACTTGCAACTTTGTTTTTTATATCATTCTTTACATCATTGTTGCATGTCACACCCTGACCAACACACCACAGCAAATTCCCACTACATGTAAATATGGTCAATAAAAGTTGACCCTTGACAAGATAAAAACAAAGCTGAATAAAATGAAACAGCTACAGAGAAAGTGCAAAGCAACTAAATAATGTACAAGATCATAATGACTGTGAGATCAATGGTCCATTTTAACGTGCTAGTGAACCATTTAATAGTCTTATAACAATGGGGCAGAAGCTGTCCTTAAACCTGGTAGTATGTCCATTCAGGCTTTTGCATCTTCTGGCTGATGGAGGAGGGGAGAAGAGAGAACACTCAGTGTGGGTAGGGCTTCTGTGACGTGCTGAACTGTTATCAGTTACTTACTGGCACAAGCAAAGCAGCTGACATACCAAGCCATCATGCATCCAGATAGAATGCTTTCTATGGTTCATTGATAGAAGTTGGTGGGGATCAATTTATTTAGCTTATTGAGGGAGTAGAGGTATTGGTGAGCTTTCCTGGTCATGGAGTCTACGCAGTTTGATCAGGACAGATTATTAGTGGAATTAACTCTTAGTAACTTGAAGCTCTCAGCCTCAACTTCATTGATATAGAGATGATGATGTGCAGTGCCCTTTTCTGATGTCAATGGTCAGCTGACGTTGAAGGAAAGGTTGAAAGCTCTGAGGGGCTTCAACCCGAACCATTCTCTCTACCCACAGATGGTGCCTGATCTGCTGAGTTTTGACCAGCTTTTGTTTTCAAGTCAGCAATTCAGTAATTATGTGTAAGATTAGAAGATAACATGCAAACTACTTACCTGAAAGTTTTGAAAAACACATGCCATGGGGTTTAGAGGGTTGCTTGGGCCCGAAAGTGAAGAGTGACCCTGAAACCCCTGAAGACCCTGAGTCCCTTGCAGACCTTGCAAAAGTTGATGATTAGTCTGAGGAAGCATTTGATTGGTGTTGATCAAGGTCTGGAGATGGCTTAACTGTGGGTTGTTCAAAGTATTGTTGAATGAACTCGGATCACCTGGAAATAATAAAATATAAACATGATTAAGTGGTGAAATCTACAAGCATTGGCTGCACAATTCTGAAACAAATACACAAGTAATCAATTAAAGAAAAACAGATTAAAAAGTCAACTTGGCTTTGTAGTAACAACATTACAGACAAATTAAGAACAATTAATCAAAGTATAATCCTCTGATCCCTGTGTTCACTGGGAAGCTGTGCTGATTGATCATCCTCTCAGCAGTAAAAAAAATTGATTAAATTCACCATGCACGTAGGAAGGCTATCAATGAAAGGCTTTAATGTGAATTACATCTTTCAGGGATTCAAAACATGGAGAACACTCAATGAATGAAGTACATGGCATCATTTAGTAATTAAGAACTGAATTTAACAATGTTAATTTAACACTGAATCTGTCCTTTCATTTCAGGTATGATGGTTTCTACCAATAATTTAATTCAAGAACATTAGTTAATTTTTCAATAGATTTAAAATAATTTAGGTAGTTCTATTTCCAGTGATTAGTTTGAAGGGATTCTGTTTCTGGATTAAACTCACAATAAGCATTATTGACAGTGTCGAAGGATACTTCAAAACATTCAGCAATAACTCTGGGACTACTGGTACAAATAAATGTGAAAGACAAGCTCTAATCCTCCCAGCGCTCATATTAAAAAACAGAACATAAATGAGGATCAAACAACACACACACAAAATGCTGGAGGAACTCAGTAGGTCAGGTAGTGGGCGAAGACTCTTCTTCAGGGCTGGAAGAGGGGGGAGAGTGGGTGTGGAAGGAGGACTAGCTAGGCAGTGAGAGGTGAAGCCTGGAGGGTGGAAACAGTAAAGGGCTGGTGAAGGAGAAATCTGATAGGAGAGAAGAGAGGACAATGGGGGGAAAGGAGCAGGAGGGACACCGGGGAGGGAAAAAATTTACTTAGAGAAATTGATGTTCATGCTATCAGGTAAGAGGCTACCCAGATGGAATATGAGATGCTGCTCCTTCACCCTAAGAGAGGCCTCATCGTGGTAAAAGACTATGCCATGGACTGACATGTCCAAATGGGAATGGGGATAGGAATTAAAATATTTGGCTACTGACAAATTCCACTTTTGTTGGATAAAGCGGAGTTACTCGACAAAGGCTGTGAAATATCTCTTTTGCTTTGTTTCCCATTCATATTATAAGGATATGAAAAGAGGGTACAAGAATTAACAACTGCCGACTGTTTGAATTATACAGCTTGAAAATCAAGACAGATGTACTTAAGTTATGAGCGGACAAAAAAAAAATCAGGAAAGAGGTCAATGAGTCAAATCTTGAAAAAATTACCAAGGTTGATGATATCATTGGTGGCTACTGTAACGTGCCAGTTAAGGTCAAATGTCAATTACCCCAAAATATGTAAAAGCTCACCATTAAAAAAGTTAGACACCACTCTGCACAACCTTTGCAGGCTGTCTTAACTATCACAGAAAATAACTCTGGCACTCACCCTACTTATCCTACAATCTTGCTGCTTTGAAATCAGTTTCTGAAATTTTGAAACACTGCATATCCATAAGGCCAGTTTTACAAAATAAATATTTATAAGCATCTACAAAAATCTAAATTTATGCATCTATCAATTTGATATCTGCTACCAAGCACCACCTGACAAAGTGGTCAAAAATCAGATTATACTCAAGTTTCTGTATAATCAAAGTTTAAGTTCCCAATTCAACTTTCCATACAAATCTCACAAATTATGAGAACCTGAACTGCTTTCTTTGTAATTCTATCAAATTATTCTTTTCTTCTCCATTATATTTAATGGTTGTAGTCTAAACTGGCTCTCTGGGTACTTTCCCTGATCTTGCTTCACACTGGAATGCTTTGTTCAATACAATGGCTCTAATTTGGTTTATTAAATGAGGAAGTTCTCAAAACTCTCTGAATTAGTGCTCTAGCTCAGAAGCTTACTACATTAAACACCTTCAGACGTTCATTAAATAATTTAGATAATTTCAAATCAGCACAAACTCTATTCAATTCCTCTGAACTTTATTCAAATATTTGTGCATTATATTAATAGGACACGAGAGTTTTTGAGCAAAACAATACTCCAGCAGCTTCCAAATAATTTGAGAACTGAAGATAGTTCAAGCTCAGCCTTTTCTCGCTGGAATGAAGGAGGATGAGAGGTGACTTGATTGACATGTACAAGATGATAAGAGGTGTAGATTAAGTAGATAGCCACTTTTTCCCCATGGCAGAAATGGCTAAAGAGGGGGCCAAATTTAAGGTGGCTGGAGAAAAGTATAGGGGATATCAGAAGTAAACCTTTATACTTTACTTTGAAAGTGATGAGTGTATGAAACACGCTGCTAGGAGTAGTAGTAGAGACAGACACATTAGGGGCATTTAAGAAACTCTAAATAGGCACATTGATGAAAGAAAAATGGAGGGCTATGTAGGAGGCAAGGGTTAGACTGATCTCAAGAGTTGGTTAAATGGTCAACACAGCATTATGGTCTGATATATTGTTGAACTGGAAAGAAATTAATCCTCCCACTGTATTTAATTGGTTCTCTCAAACTATGTTATGTTTAAATTTAGAAAAAATTAGAAGTGGTACTTTTGAGACTTCTATTAAATTTGAAAAGTTATGGAGACTATTTATTCAACATTTTCATATGATGTAATATGACCCTGTGCCAAGTTCATTTGATTTCCCAGCTTTTAGCTTATGGATTTTGAGAGGACCGGAAGTGACGGCATTGATGAATACTTATTTTTGTGAGAAATTATAAACAGCCCCCCTTTTTTTCTCTTTTTTGCTTCTTTTTCTTCTATATTAGTTATTAATTATTAGATTAGATTAGCTAGTTTGGTATTATATTTTTTTTTGTTTTTTTTTCTTTCTTTTTTCTGTTTTCTTTATATCATATATTATGAAATATTTAGTCTTACTATGTTCATACATATATTTTATGGCTTATGTTTTGGTAAATTTATTTATATTGTAACTATTATGTATGTTTTTTTTCATATGTAATGGAATTTATATGTTGGTAATTTCTTTATCAATATATCATTTATATTCTGTCCATATTACTAATATTAATAAAAAGATTTAGAAAGAAAGAAAGCATTATGGTCTGAAAGGCCTGTACTGTATTGGTCTATATTCTATATTCCTCCTGTTGCTCTATTAGCTTACACCATTAAAAAAGTCTTTTAATAAACCTTTACATCCGTGCAAAGGAAATATGACTTCAAACTACAGGAGATAAATAGAAAAGATAAATGATTGCATTTGGGAGGACGAGAAAGAGGTGCATGGGCTATTGCAATACATTGGATTTAGTTATGAAGCTGAGGGAATTAAAATGCCAGAGTTTTGGTTAAGGGTATTTGGAGTCAAGACATACAGAGTAAAGTCTGAAGATAACGAAGGTATATATGAATATTTCAGCATAAGGGCAGAGGAAGGAACAAAAGACATAATGATGGAATAAGTCAGAAACTCGCCTGAAATGAAAACACAGATACTGTGGGCAATTTTAAATTAACCTAAAACAGTTCCTGGGTCCAAAGATATACACAAGACTTAAAGGTTTACTTAAAGTGAAATGTGATTCTTGTAAGAATAACAGACATGCACCCTGATAACGGAACAGCGCACAGTTCCAATGTGGCAATGCAGGGATGGTTTTGCACAGGAGCATCATGTTCAGCAGATCAAGAATAGATCTTGACAAACTAAATGTAGGGGTGGGGGGATGTTTCCCCTGGCTGACGAGTCAAGTTCCAGAACACATCAAATAAAGGTTATTTAAGAGGAGAATTGGCATTACTTAGCTTCAGAATTTTCTACACTAGGTGGTAGTGGAAACCAAGTCATGTTCATTTTAAACAGACTGATAAATATCTGGGCATTAAACAATTTGTTAGATAAGGACACAGTCCTGGAAAATGGTATTGCGATGGAACATTTCCATAATCTTGAATAATGCTCAGAAGTGTTGTTTGCTCTGCTTCCATTTCTTAGGTTTCACGTTGTATTTAGGGACAGAAAAGAAACTAACATTAATACTTCCAACCAAAAGTGGAAGTAAGGAATTCTATTGACATGGACTAAGTTGGGAAAAAACATCAGAAAAAGCAGAAAAAGATCATGTCTAAAAGGTCAAAAGCAGCAGATCAGACACAGCAGGACGATTTTGTGAAAAGGTAATCATTTAACTCACTAAGATAAGACAGCTTAAATGTCGTGACCATTATGGAAACCTGATTAGGGAAGACTTTATTTAGAAGCTGTGGTGAATGCAGGTTGATTGAGAGTGACACCATATTCAAAAATCTGGGAGATGAAAAGATTGTAATTTGAATTAGATAGGTATTTCAAAAGATTTTCTTGTCATCTATCTGCTGCCAGTAACAGCTGGGTGCAAGAGGTGAGTTTTTAAATGGGAATGAGTTTTGAGAATACTTGAAGAGAAGAAAGTGTCCATAAGAGGTGGAAGGAAAACGAATGGGTATAAGACACATTTTCCCCATGTAAATCTGGAATACCGTTTAGCTATGCAGAGGAGAAAATGCCCAAATATGATCTGGTCAGATCTTATGTTTAGCTAATTCCATTATGTACAAGAGATGCTCAAGGTTGCACCACTTGAATCCTGTTGAGCAAAAATGGGGATTGCATTCAACCAATAGAACATGACTGGGTAAGAGTAATAAACTTATATTCTCAAGTGAAAGCACTGACAAGAGAACTGATCACAGCAGTATCATTGTCAATGAATTAGACAGAAAAGTTAGAGATAACAAAGTGTATGATACAATTAATCAATCCACTACAACCTCTTCTGATATATAGTTTTCTTTGATAGCATTCTAGAAATTAAACAGCCATTTCTAGATTTCATTCATCTTTTAAGTGCTACCAAAATATTCACTAAAATTAGTAAATCATGAACTTCAACTGACTGCAGCACCATGTAAGTATTAGTTAATGTGACATACATTAACATAATTTCCCAAAATTAAACATTATCCTGCAGCTCTCAAGGTTCAATTTCCACTATTAACCACCTTCCCCATTTCAAATCCACTTGCACCTACTTCTAATCAGGATTATATGAAATTATCTAACATTTAGGAACTTACAAAGTCAGCAATGGGCTACTGAAAATATCAATCCATCTCACAAATGACTTGATTCTTCCACTTGTTAATGTACTCTAGAACAACTCAATTCCAATCCAGTGGCTTTAAAATTGTAAATTTGTTGTAAAATTATTAATTTGGCAGAGATCAACTTGCAAAGCAAAATCTGTAATATTGATGTTTGAAATTAATATGGCAAAATTATAATCTGAATTGCTTATATTATTATTTGAAAGAAAACAATCAAAATGGTAAAAAAAACTGGATCGAAGACAGAACTTTTAAAAACGTTTTTAAAATTGTAAATTATTGCATAAGGACACAAGGAAGCTGGGAGAGCAATCCCACTGGTAGTCTTATTTCCCTGCACTTATTCCCTCTGACATACCCAACAGTAACCCTAAGATTCTTTTTGTCATGAACGTTTAGTAAGGGATAATTTACTGGGGGCAATTATCCTACCAGCACATCTTTAAAATGTGGAAGGAAACCCACATGGTCACAGAAATTGCCAGCTGTATGTAGACAAAATCCAACATCAGAATTGAACCTGGGTCTCTGAAGTAGTGAGACAGCAGTACTAATTGCTGTGATATTGTTCTGCCAATAGCATGTAACATATTAATTTTTGGAATTATGTTGAATGCAATTGAAGAGTGTTTGTTGCAGTTTAAGAATTTGTAAAAAAGGGTGGAATGATTTTGACCGGACAAGGAACAAATATGGAACGCTTCACAGATTTGATCACCATTTACTTGATTGTTCATTCTAGTATCAATCCAAGCACAAGGATTATGTGGTGTTAAGATAATATGAAGACAACACAAAGTTCTTGAAGACATTTATAATTGAACTGGAGCAATGAAGTAAGCAAACAATAAGAGCCAATCACTGAATACCTGCAGTGGTATTTTGGAAGAATGGCTCATCCAGAAATTGATGATAAATGCAAAAATTGGCAAGAAGTGTTTGAATTCTTCAGTTGGTGCTTAATGGTTCCAAGGTTTGATTTATAGACTAGATCAATTCAACGGAAAGGGACATATAACTATTATAGGCTAGAAAGGGACAAGACATGACAGATTCTAGAAAGCATAAACTTAACACGACACAAAAAGAATTAGCCTCTAATACAATTTCCTCATATGAACATTTTGTTGATATTGTCCAGTTGAAACAGATTTTGTAACAATCTCTTACAGGATCCCACATTCACAAGTGCAATTAATACTTCATTAACTTGTCATTTTCTTAATACTTCTGAATGCAGATTATCCATACAAATTATCCGCCACTTTAAAGCTTTCATGTTTGTCAATTTCAACTTGATCTGTCACATCTTGAAATCCTATTTTTGATTCATGCAACTTTTCTTTCACCACCTGTCAGAAGGTAGATGTGAGTGAGAGAGAGGGAGGGGGAGGGAGGGAGAGAGAGAGATTGATTCATTCAGGTGCACTGCTCTTTGGCCGTCCTCCTTCCATGAAAGATTTTATCTCCTGATGGTATCCTCTCTTTGCTGGCACTTTGCTGGAGCAGTTGCCTACCACAAAATGACTTCCGGTGAGAGAGCCAGGACTACTTAATCAGCAAGCTATTTCATCAGCAATCAGGACCAGAACATTTAGTTGAGCATTTTTCATTCTGGTGGGGTAGACTTCTTGGCAATTTTTGCATTTATCATCAATTTCTGGATGAGCCATTCTTCCAAAATACCACTGCAGGTATTCAGTGATTGGCTCTTATTGTTTGCTTGCTTCATTGCTCCAGTTCAATTATAAATGTCTTCAAGAACTTTGTGTTGTCTTCAAATTATCTAATGGAGCTAAACAACTAAAGAAATAATGAAGAACACTAAGTGTTCTTTCCATCTATGTTTCAGCATGATATAGATGATGCATTTATCCACAAAGCCATTTCAGAAAATAGAATTTATTAACAACCTAGTTTATATAATTCTAGCAATAATTCGCACTTGCTCAATGGGTGAATTTAAGTAAACATCCTTGATTGGAGCATTGTCAAAAAAATTTGACAGAGCTACATAAGGATATAAAAGCAAAGGCCAGCAGAAGTTTCATTGAGGAATTAGGTTTTAACAGCATCCTAGAGAAGAAAACCATTACTAAAGCAGATTAGGATGTTATTCCAGTATTCAGTGTCTTAGCAGCTGAAGGCTGTGCTCAGTAGTGGTGGAACATTTAAAATTAGAGTCATGCAAAAAGGCCAAAATGTGCAGGAGCATGAATATCCCCCAAATTGTAAGTTTGGAGATTGGGGGGGGGGGGGGTGTAGATGGAAAAGCCTTGGACTTGAATTCTCATATTTTCCCCTGTAAGACACTGCTCAACAAGAAGCTATGTTCAATACGTAGGAAAGGAGAGCTAAACTGCTCCAAAAATTGCAGCCAGCTTTTAATGATGTGCAATAGAGAGCATACTGACAATAGAATGACAGTATGGTACTGCAGCTGGAAGCTCACAAAGCACACCAACAGGTGATTAGGACAGCTCAGCACATCACTGGGATTCAACTACTAGACCTGGAGACAATCTGCAACTCTCGATGTCTGCAGTGCGTTTGTAACATATTTAAAAACCCATCCCATCCCAGACACTATTTGCTCAATCTCCAGCCATGTGGTAGGAGATACTGAGGCATCGTAGCCAAGACAGTAAGACTGAAAAACAGTTTCTTCCTGAGGTCTGTAGTGCAGCTGAATAATCTGACTTGCCAATGACCTTTAACTGTTATGGACCATCGAAGTTACTCACTGCATGAAAATAAGAATCAGAATCAGATTTATTATCACCAGCACGTGAAATGAAATTTGTCAACACTGCAGCAGTTCAATGCAATACATAATCTAACAGAGAGAAAAATAATAATAAATAAATAAATCAATTATGTATATTGAATAGATTATTAAATGTGCAAAAACAGAAATACTGTACATTTTAAAAAAAGTGAGATAGTGCCCAAGGATTCAATGTTCATTTAGGAATCAGACAGCAGAGAGGAAGAAGCTGTTCCTGAGTTGCTGAGTGTGTGCCTTCAGGCTTCTGCACCTCCTACCCGATGGCAACAGTGAGAAAAGGGCATGCACTGGGTGCTGGAGGTCCTTAATAATGGATGCTGCCTTTCTGAGACACTCTCACTAAAGATGTTCTTTGTAGGCTAGTACCCATGATGGAGCTGACTAGATTTACAACCTTCTGCAGCTTCTTTCAGTCCTGTGTAGTAGCCCCTCCATACCTGTCATAATGCTCTCCACAGTACAACTATAAATTTTTGAGTGTATTTGTTGACATGCCAAATCTCTTTCAAACTTCTAATAAAGTATAGCTGCTGTCTTGCCTTCTTTATAACTATATCCATATGTTGGGACCAGGTTAGATCCTCAGAGATCTTGACACCTAAGATCCTGAAGCTGCTCACTCTCTCCACTTCTGAGGATTAGTATGTGTTCCTTCCTTTTACCCTTCCTGAAGTCCACAATCAGCTCTTTCGTCTTATTGATGTTGAGTGCCAGGTTGTTGCTGTGGCACCACTCCACTAGTTGGCATATCTCACTCCTGTACGCTCTCTCGTCACCACCTGAAATTCTACCAACAATGGTTGTATCATCAGCAAATTTGTGGATGGTATTTGAGCTATGCCTAGCCACATAGTCGTGGGTATATAGAGAGCAAAGCAGTGGGCTAAGCACACACCCCTGAGATGCACCAGTGTTGCAGTGTTGATCATCAGTGAGGATATGTTATCACCAATCCGCACAGACTGTGGTCATCTGGTTAGGAAGTCGAGAATCCAATTGCAGATGGAGGTAAGGAGGCCCAGGTTCCGCAACTTCTCAATCAGGATTGTGGCAATGATGGTATTAAATGCTGAGCTATGGTCAATGAACAGCATCCTGATGTAGGTGTTTGTGTTGTCCAGGTGGTCTAAAGCCATGCAGAGAGCCATTGACCTATTGTGGTGATAGGCAAATTGCAATGGGTCCAGGTCCTTGCTGAGGCAGTTCAGTCTAGTCACGACCAACCTCTCAAAGCACTTCATCACTGTCGATGTGAGTGCTACCGGGTGATAGTCATTAAGGCAGCCCACATTATTCTTCTTAGGCACTGATATAATTGTTGCCTTTTTGAAACAAGTGGAAACTTCCATCTGAAGCAGGGAGAGGCTGAAAATGTCCTTCAATACTCCCGCTAGTTGGTTAGCACAGGTTTTCAGAGCCTCACCAGGAACTCCATCGGGACCTTCCGCCTTGCGAGGGTTCACTCTCTTTAAAGACAGTCTAACATCGGCTCTGAAATGGAGATCACAGGGTCATCAGGTGCAGCAGGGATATTTACAGCTATAGTTGTGTTCTCCCTTTCAAAGCATGCATAAAAGGCATTGAGTGCATCTGATAGTGAAGCATTGCTGCCATTCATGCTATTGGATTTCGCTTTGTAGGAAGTAATGTCTTGCGGTCCCTGCCAGAGTTGCTGTGCAACCGATGGCACTTCCAACATCATTCGAAATTGTCTCTTCGCCCTTGAAATAGCCCTCCACAAATCATACCCTGCTTTCTGGTACAGGCCTGGATTGCCAGACTTTAAAGCCACAGATCGAGCATTCAGCAGACGATGTACCTCCTGGATCATTCACAGCTTTCAGTCTGGGAATGTACAGCAAGTCTTTGTAGGCACACACCCATCCACACAGGTTTTAATGAAGTCGGTAACAACTGCAGCATACTCATCCAGATTCAACGATGAATTCCTGAATACAGTCCAGTCCACCAATTCAGAGCAGTCCCGTAGGCACTCTTGTGCTTCCCTTGTCCATACTTTCTTGGTTTTCATTGCTGGTGCTGCAGTCTTCATCCTCTGCCTATACTCAGGGAGTAGAAGTACAGCCAGGTGATCAGACTTCCTGAAGTGAGGGCGTGGAATAGCACAGTCAGCATTCTTGATGGTGGTGTAGTGTGTTGTTTCCTCAGGTATTGCAAGTGATCTGTTGATGGTAATTGCTTAGTGATTTTTTTCAGACTGACCTGGTTAAAATCTCCCAAAACAATGGTGAAGGTGTTAGGGTGCGCTGTTTCATGCATGTTGGTCCCATAACTCAGATCAAAAGCCTGCTTGACTTTGGCCTGAGTGGAATGTTAACTGCTACCAAAATGACCTCAGAAAACTCCCATGGGAGAGAAAATATGAGAATTTAAAAAAAAATTAAGCCACACTGCATGCATTGTAAAATCTGTTTTGAATGGACTGGAGTAGCACCGCAATCTCGCTGCCTTGAGTAAAGACACTGAAGTTCTATTCTATTCATGCTTATGGGAGGGTAGACTGCCAATTCTCTTTGGCTGCAAGCACAGGGTCAGGAAACTAGAAGATTGCCAATTCTTAGAGTATTAAAAAAAGAGAAAGGAAGAGACTGAATAGTAATATGCCACAATTATCATCATATGTGAGGAGGGCAAATAATTGGAAAATTCTCAAAGTGAATGCAAGATTACTTAATGTCACACAGGTTCACAAAAACAGCATGAAGTGTTTTGTTTTTCTGACAGGATGGAGTTTATATCATGTACTAGAGTTGCACCATTATTATAAGTCATACGGTATTGAAACAGGCTCTTAGGCCTAACTGGTCTATGATGACCACGATTACCATCTACCTCATTCCATTTACTTGTGTTTGGAAGTACAATCCAAACTTTACTAAGTGGCTTGTAAATGCTCGTGTCCTTAGCTCAACCATTTCTTCTAGTTACAACCACCATTTAGGTGAAAACTCAGTTCTGATTAAATCTCTCCCCTCTCACCCTAAACCCACGTACCCTAGTTCTTATTCAAATGGAAGATTAATGGTTATAATTAGCTCCATGGATGTACTTGATGCATTCTACATAGGAGAAATTTCAAAAACCTCAATGCCAAGCCCCTGTTAATCGGTGATTTGTACATTAAGTATGCAGATGGCATCAACATTTTCAGTATAATTAATGGATTAGTTTGGTGTGGAAATGGAATTCAATCCAAATAATTGTGAGATAATGAATTTAGGGTGGGCAAACGAAGTGACAGGAATCATACAAAAATTATTTCTTCATTAAGAGGCCAGCTGAGTACATACAAAAAACCAGAGCAATATACCTTATATTAAGAGAATCAATAAATATGAGAAACAGGAGTACAAAGAAGACACATGGGATAATAGGAATGTATGATCTTAATGAATAGCAGGCATGTGAGGTTGAATAGCCACCTCATTCATGTCTCTATTTCTTATGTAAAACACAAAATGCTGAAAGAGGAACTCAGATCAGGCATCATCTATGGAAAAGGATAAAGAACTGATGTTTTGGGCTGTGACACATTATCAGGACGAATGACAGGATTGAGTTCTCTGTAACAGCACCTATGGAGAATGTCTTTTTCTTATGTCTTTGTTCATTAGCCTGTCATAAAGTACAAGGATAAAGATCTTGAGAGCCTCGTACCTAGTGTCCTGAAGATAGCAGATACAAAGATACTTGCCTTTATTGACCAAAACATTATTTATTCAAGCAGGAAAGCCAAGGTGTAACGTTTATACAGTGTACTATATTCATCGCTGCATGGTCTGTACAACAATTACTTAGGTCTTTTTGATATTTAGTTTTAATAAACTTAATATGTTTTTAAATTCATCTCAATGAACTATATTGTGCAAGAATCTAAAGCTTAATCTTTTATCTTTATAAAAAATTCTCCTTTCATGTTCCCTGCTCTTTGTACCTCAGTAACCTCACATCTGATGATACTGTAAGATTTTCATTTTCTCTAACAGTTGGCAGTTTTGCTGCCAAGTGAAGCTGCATCTTTTTAGTTGCTGCAATTAGATGCTTTGGATAGATTCTTCACAAATTAGGTGAGATAACCCAAACTCATTTCATGTAACTCGTTTTGTCCAAAGACACCAGTAAGTCTACCTGAGCCAAAAATCACACTGTTGCATCCAGCTGCAAAAATGTGTACAAGGATTGCTCTACATACATTCCTAAATTTAAAAAGAGCAACACAGTTTTGCCTTCAATAGAAAACCATCTCGTTTTATTATACAGTCATGAGCCCAATTATACATACTTCAATCATCTCACTGATGCTTGCTAGCACAAGATAACCTTACAGTTTTTCCTTCCAAGACCATTGCTCCCTCACACTCCATCTTGTTCCATCCAAAGGCTCCATCTTCTTCCAAATTTAAAATAGGAGATATCTACTAGCATCATTTCAAGGGAGAAAGCTGAAAATATGTAACAGGTCAGGCTATGTCTACTGAAAAGCAGAACTAACTTTTAAGTCACTACTTCATCAGAACATCATGGGAAATGAAGGGTCTTCAACTTGAAATGATAACTTTCTCTTTCCACAGATACCACTTGTTCTGTTGAATGCTCCTTTCAATTTTTCTTCATTCAAGATTTTCACTGTTAGTATTTTTTTTAAACTTATTTTCCTCTAACACTATCCAAGCACCTGAAATCCAAAACTGAACATTGACTTACAGCCATTTTGTCAATGGGTTGGCACCATCTCTATTACCAATGGTTTAGCATGAATTAATTGTTGTGGCTGAAGACATTTCTAGTTTTGCTATCATGAACTCCACAATGCTGCAGCAAAGCTAGTGCAAAATCCATAGATATCGCCATGGACTTGGCAATAAAACAATAACCTGCATTTATATTGATCCTTTACGATACAATAATTGCCCCATGACATTTCAGATATGTCATCATCATTTTGTGCCATGTTGCATGATATGGGCAATCATGGTCTTTCCAAGACAATGATAGCTCTTGGCAAATTTTTCTACAGAAGTTGTTTGCCGTTGTCTTCTTCTGGGCAGTGACTTTACAAGAAAAGTGACATAAACCACAATCGACACTCTCCAGAGATTGTCTGCTTGGTGTCAGTGGTCACATAACTAGGACTTGTGATATGCACCTGCTGTTCATATGATCATCCACCAGCTGCTCACATGGCTTCAGATGACCCTGATCCGGGGGGCAGGGGATGGCTAAGTAGGTGCTACACCTTGCCGCAAGGGTGACCTGGAGACTAGTGGTGGGAAGGATAAAAGTAGTGGGAGATAGACAGCGGAGAGATTTTATTGGAAGTATTCCAACTACGTGAGGACTATTGCAAGGCAATAGCTATGGCAGACAACGGAAGGCAAAGGTAGATTTGAAGAGCTGAGATGGTCTAGAATTGTAACACAAGGTGAAAAATGACACAGCTAAAGAAGTAATTAAGTGATTCAAAGAACATTTTTTTAAAATTGGAATCAGTGAATGAAAGGATAATAGTTAGGACAGTGCAGGAAATGGGGCTGGTTCACTCAAAATTCTGCTGCTCAAATTTATACAGTAAAAACATGAACAAGAATAACCTACAAGGCCTGTGCAGATTCCTCAGTCAATGCCATCATGGCAGGTGCTTTATTTCAAATGTATTTTCATACTCTTAATCTTGTTGGCATTCAAAACTTTCAATCTTTGACTTAATATTCTCAACCACTAAGAATCTGTAGCCTTTGGATTAAGAATTATAGGAATTTATTAGTCTCTGTTATGTCCAAACCCTTCCTCCATATTTCTGTTCCCTAATTGTGGATTCTCCAGAGAAAGGAAGCAGCTTCTCAGATCGCATGCACTTCAAAGACAGAATTGAATACAGGTCTGACCCAGGCAAAATCTTCTCACAGGATAACATCTGGCAAGCAATATGATGAAACTGCTTTGTACCACCTCCCAAACAAATATATTCTCCCAGGTATTGAGACAAAACTGCTTTTTGTACTCCACTATAATTTCAAATTGCTCTGCAAAAACAAAACAAAATGCAGTTCCTTGTTTGCCTTCTCCAACATTGTCAATTATAGAAGATTCAAAAGATATGGATAAAAGTTATGCTAGAAACAATTTGGAATAGTTCTGCTGAGAGCAATATTCATAGAAGTAATATGCATATATTAAAACCAACAATGTTTGCAACTTGACTAAGAAAAAGATAATTACTGCGCTAGACTGGGGAAGTTTTTTTTATTTTAGGACTACATCGTGGATTAGGCCTTCCCAGCCCTTTGAGCCATGCCGCCTCAGCAACCCCCGACAAACCCAATTAACCCTAACCTAATCACAGGAAAATTTACAATGACGAATTAACCTATTAAGATATTTGGACTGTGGAGGAAATTGGAGCAAATAGTTTGCTATATTAATCCACAAACAGATTTAAAGTATACTCATTGATGTATATTGTACTGTAGAAAATAATAATTTTTTATTGCTAAATTCAATACATTACAACACCAATTCAGCAAGTTTTAAATGATTGAGGGACAAGTTTCCATGTTTAAAAAGCAAAGCTGCAGCAGACAAAAAAAAATCAGTTTACTTCCATGGTTGGTTTAACTGTTTGGATTTGTTGTCAATTATTTTTCTTGCTGCAGAACAAATAATATTTACAGCTCTTTGCTAGCCATGGTAATGGCAGTACACATGTTTAAGAAAAATAGGTTGGAAGCAAAACAGAACATATCACCACATAATTTTAAAACAGTCATCAATGAGAAGACATCAGTGCATTTTGCCAGGAAAGCAAAACCTGAGGCAATATGACTATGGATGAAAATTTAATACATTTTCATTAATCAAGGTCCTATAGTCAATAAGTGCTGCAAGAGGAAGTGGTTTTTGAAAAAAAAATCTAAAATATATGTTTGAGAACAAGCAGATATCCATTATACTCCTCTAATAAACACTTACAATACATTACTAACATTTACAGTACTGTGTAAAAGTCTTAGGCACCTTAGATTTTTTAAAATATGGTTTCAAATGGTATGCTCTCCAGAGCCCTGATCTTAATATCATTGAGGCTGCCTGGGATTACCTGGAAAGACAGAAGCAAGTGAGACAGCCAAAGACTGCAGAACCATGCCCAGTTCTGCAAGATGCCTGGAGCAACCTACCAACTGATATTCTTATATATCTGCATGACAGTGCACCTAAGAGAATTGTTGCATTTTTAAAGACAAAGGGTGGTCAAACCATACACTGCTTTGATTTAGCTTTTTTTAAACCATTCACTGTACTTTAGAGTAAAAGTTTTTGACATTTAGGAACTTAACTTTTATCATCTTTGACAGCATCTTCGCTTTACATAATTTTATTTACATGTGCCTAATACTTTGGTATAGTACTGTAGGTAGCCAAAGCAGTACAACAAATCCCTTTTACTCGTACAATAATTCTGACTTCAAATTGTTTGGATAGTGCATTAAGATCATCAAAATGTTTTGGATCATAAAATGAAAGCTACATTATTTAACACATTCGAAAGACAGTGTGCTTTTAAATTTGAGAGTGTTGCCACTTGCATATTATTTCAAAAACTCAATTACATTTCAGTTTTGTTAAGTACAGACACAAGGGCAGATGTTAGAAAGGCTTTTGTTAACTATATTTCAAGGGAAAACATTAGCTGAAAACTAAATAAGTCAAAAGTTCTATTTATCACTCATGGCAATTCATTGAAAAGCAGATGCATATTAGACCAAAAATAAATTTCTTGAAAATGCCAAGTCCCTCTGTTCTTTACCTTAACTCATAATTTTGTGTCCAAGTAACAGTGAGGTTCATCATTGAGCAAATGCTACAGCTAACTGGGTGAAAAACTATGTGAAGTAAACATGGAGATCCAGTGTTTGTCACTGAGATACCATACAGTGTGTGAGAAAATGACAACAATTAGTTTAGCTAACTTCTAATGTATATTGAGTAATACAAGGTCTACGTTTGTCACATCTACACCTAGTCGGAAAAGCAGCAAGGTTCAAACATATATAATTAAATCAGAATAGTCATTAAGTTATTTTAATGATCTCACTGTTAAATCCTCCCAATTTACACCTAATGTGGTGTAGCATTTCTTAAGGTTAAAATATGATATTTAGCATTAACCCCTGCTTATTTTCATGCTTATTTCAGTCTTTATTAATATCACATTGAAATTATTTTAATTTTTATTGTCTTGCCTTGTGCTAGCTATTTTGGAACCCATTACTCTGACTGTCTGAGGATATCCAACTACTGTTCTTGGTCACTCAGATGCTATATACCCTATTTCACTTGCCACAATTTCCTGCTCTCAAATCAGTAGTTCTCAGTGCAAAATAGCTGTTGAAATTAAACAGACTAAGTAATGCCAGTTTCCATAATTCATTCAGAGAGTAAACAATGTCTCCTCATATCCTGAACCAAAAGCTTTTTATTTTATATTTCGTGACACTAAATATGTTGCACACTACCTTCATGGGTCAATCCAGGTGATTCAGTTTTATTGAAATAAATCTCATCTTTACATGTGATTCAATATTAATTTCACCCCAAATTAAATTTGCCAGGAACTCTGCATATAAAATTTGGAGATGGCAGTAGAAGTACCTGAAAAATAAGTAAATGGAGCTTCCCAAAACAACTACATTTTCCATTCATTTCTCAGTATACCAGGTATCAGAAGGGGAAACTTGCTGACCAAAATATTAATCCATCGTCCATGGACTTCCTTATGTAAATAGGGAGAAAAATTTACATTGCAGTCTATTACACATGTACCAACTGCTTTTCTGTGAAGTTGAAATGTTAAAAAATGGAGTATCTCAACAAATACATTTCAAAATGTAGGTGGAGGAATTTTTCTGAGCAATACATTTCTTTCAATACTCTCAAAAATTTTCAAGGAATATTTTAAACAGGGAGCAAAATTTACATTGCAGAAATGTCTCTTGCATTAACACAATTAAATAATGTATTAATCACTTGCCAATTCAAAACTTACCAAGAAGGTTGGCTCCTAGCAAAGGGAGGTGTGGTAGCAAGGAGTTGTTCAATTTTGTAGGTCCTGTTGCATGCCCAGCAGCTGAAATAGGTAGCAACGATTCTGCCATTGACATGACTGCTGTCCCACCCAGAGTTGAGACAGCAAGTGCTGCTACTGATGATGTGGTAGTGGTAGTGGTTGCTTGGGATGAGGTTGCTATGGAAACCTCAGAATGATTAGTACCATGGTCCAAAGGAGAGTGCAGAACACTTCTCAACAGATGGGGATTCAGGGCCATTAGTCCCGGGGCTGCTGTGACAGCTGGGAGGAGGAGCGGGTTTGTAGTAGTGTCATTGCTTGAAAGGCTTGGTAAAGGGTTCCCCAGAGGGTTTGTCAAAAGGGTTTCTGGTCTGTTACTAACTAATTGATTGCTATGTAAATGATCTGGCATGGTTTGGATCTGTGTCACTGAAGGTGAAGGGTGGCTTTGTTGCTGTAATAAATCTGGGAGAGTCAAGTTAAAAGATGTAAGGGGTAGCATTGTAGTCTGTGTCTGGTTTTGAAACAATGTTGCCAAAAGTTGAACAGGTTGCAAAGTCTGTCCAGCCAAATCACTGGGAAGCAAAGTCAAAGCTGCATTTAAATTTGGGTTCAGAATTCCCAAAGGGTTAACAGAGACTTCTCCCTTGCCATCTCCGGATGTAGGTAACATGTTCAACATATTCTGGTTCAGGAGCTGTTGCTGGTTCATTGTTAGAGGAATGGACAGAGAGCCAAGGAGATTTGGGTTAACAGGATGTGTATGATTGCTACTTGTAGGGACAGCATGTCCAAACTGAAAAGCCTGGTTCTGACCAATGATGGGAAGTGTGCCCCCCATGGGGACCTGACTATGCAATGCATTTCCAGCTGCTGTTGTAACTATAACTCCATCTTGCAGAACGGATGTTGTCTTGGTAATGGCAAGTTGGTTGGTGCCAGCAATGGCCATGGATGCTGACTGGCCAGAACTACCTGAAACCCACAGACAGGTTAAAGATGAGCAAAATATCTTAATTTGTTGTTTTAACATTTACAGCGAATGCAGTTCACTACTTATTTTTACATTAACAATTCAACACGGGAATTAAGATTGCACAGAGATTTGACTATCCATTTCTCAAATGATTTCAAAGGGAGAACTGTCACAATGGTTAGCTCTTCATTTTGTCTGTTAAAACTTGGGCATATCAAATTCATTCTAAAAACATTTAAATCTAATAAGCTGTGAACAAAAGACTATTAAATACCACAATGACAAAAAAAGGTTTCACTCACAATAAATGTAGGAATACAAGACATCCAAATTCAAATCAACAGTATAGTCAAAACAGAATGATTAACAGCGATTAGAACTTATAGAACCAAAACATGTTTTTAAAAATGAAACACACACAAAATACTACAGGAACTCAGCAGGCCAGGCAGTATCTATGGAAAAAAGTACAGTTGACCTTTCGGGCTGAGACAGTTGACTGTATTTCCCCCCCCATAGATGCTGCCTGGCCTGCTGAGTTCCTGCAGCATTTTGTGTGTGTTGCTTGGATTTCCAGCATCTGTAGATTTTCTCTTCATGTTTTTAAAAATGAAAGCAGGTTCCAAAGTAAATTTGAGATGAAATAATGTCAAAAATCTTGAAAGCAGCTAATTTTTTGTGTGGTCAATTCTTCATATTGGCTTTAAATGATTTTTTTTGTATTTCAGTTGACCAATTTACATTTTTTAAATGTTAAGCTGCTGTTAATTGCTGTTAAGTTGTTGCATTGCTGTTAATCGTTTCCATTATAATCTACCCGAAACACACAAGACAAAAATAAGTTATTCCTGAAATTTGTACTTGAAGATAAAAGTGAAATTAAAGTCACTGATATTCTGAGCTGCTTTTGGAAGTCTGTTCATTACACTACTTCACTACAATGGGGAAAATGGCAATGCATTAATACAAACATTTGACAAATATTTAAGTGGATCTATAGATGGATTTGCCATTGGTCAAAGTCAAACACAACTCAAGTTTTGGCATCATGTTGAATGTTTGCATTAAGTATAATGAGGGTGGCCAATGGTCAGATCTTTTTCTCCTTGGCTTCTTGAAGGTTCTATCAATATTTTGGAGCAGAAGAAGAATAATTCACCTGGGAACTAAATTATGTGCATTTGCCTAAATTATTGGCAAACAAAACTTCACACAAAATACTAAAACTTCCTTTTCAAAGGAACCAAGAATTCTGATGGTTTAAAAAAGATTGTACATGTAACCAGCCAGAGCAGTAAAATGTTATCAGCATCAATTTGATGATTCAACACAACTTCAACTGCAGTAATATTACACAAAGTCACTGCAAAAATCTTTTCATTTAAATCAACATTATGGCACTTAAAACAGTTTAACTGAATAATTTAAAGGATTTGATTAATAACAATTTATGACAATCAGCTTCAAGTTCTTCAGTTGTATATGCACTTCATATTTTAATTGCTAGAATAATTTAAAGCACATCTAAAGTAACCCAGTTGGAATATTAAGAATAAGCTTTTACTTTCAACTAGGAAAAAGCATAGTTTGAATCTTCATAAGGACTGGCAAATTATATACACCAAAATCTCTGATCTACTACACATGGAAAACATACTCAAGAAATTCAGTGCTACAAGCTTCCCCAATTAAGTAACACTTGTGTTGCAAGTTTCCCCAATTAAGTTACACATATGATGGATCTTACGTTTTAACTTACAATGACAAATCTGCAGCATCAACTAAAATAAATGGTTTTGAAAATACCCAAGCAATCAGATACCAATACTTATTGGCCTAATGTTTTTTTTTCCCTGGTTATTTGAAGGCAAATTGCCAATTATATTTTTCACAATGCTATAACACTAGGATAAAATTCATTACATTAATGGGATGAAATCCAAATGCTTATTCCATAATTCCATTTTTAAAAAAATCAGTAACTGTCACAATATCTGAATGTTGTATACCTTTTACACACAGAAAAAATATAGTATTTCCTAAGTAAAAACTGAAAAGTGATTTATTGAAATTACCACAAAACTTTCCTACAAACAAAAAACCTAATGACAGTTTGAACACAATGGTCTGGCTGTTTATAATGCAGAGATACACATCGTCTCCAGGGGCTACACAATGCAAACTAGTAAGGCTTAACAGAATGGATAGGAATAAATCACAATTGAGATCAATTACAAATCACATACAAATCACTAATACACAGATCAGTTCACCCCAGATCACATGTTTCTGAATGGCTTTGCATTTGAATTAACATTAAGCTTTAATAACCGCTTTAATAACCACTTGAGACTCTACTCTTGAGGGAAATTCCGTTCCTTTCAGAAAGCTCACAACTTTAACTTGTGAATCAGTTGCTGAAATAGGAAATTCAAGAGTTTCTGCGGATGCTGGAAATCCAGAGTAGCACACACAAAATGCTAGCAGAACTCAGCAGGTCAGGCAGTATCTATGGATACAAATAAAAAGTCAACATTTCCAGCTGAGACCCTTTATCAGGACTGGAAAAAAGGGGGAAGGAGCCAGAATAAGGTGGTGGGGGGAGGGAGAAGACAAGCTGGAATGTGGTAGGTGAAGCCAGATGGAAAGGGGATGAAGTAAGAAGATGGGAGATGATAAATTGAGGGTTGGAGAAGAAGAAATCTGATAGGAGAGGGGGAGATGATAGGCAGGAGAGTAGTAGTAGTAAGAGGCCACAGTAGGGAATAGAAGAGGGAAGGAAGGGGAGGGGGAATTACCAGAAGTTGGAGAAATCAATGTTCATGCCATCAGTTTGGAGGCCACCAAGATGGTATATGAGGTGTTGTTTCTTCAACCTGAGAGTGACCTCAATGGCAGATGAGGCGGCTATGGACTAGCATGTCAGAATGGGAATGGGGATAGGAATTGAAATAGTGTGCCAACAGGAAATTCCGCTTTTTGCAGATGGAGCTGACCGAGATGCACAACAAGCTGTTCCCCAATCTACTTCATGTCTCACCAGTATAGAAGAGACCGCATCGGAAGTATTCGATACAGCAGACAACCCCAACAGATTCACAGATGAAGAATTGCCTCACCTGGAAGGACTGTTTGGGGCCCTCAATGGAGGTGAGGGTGGTGGTGTATGGGCAGGTGCACGGCCTCCGCTGCTTGCAGGGAGGGTCGAATGGATAAATAAATCATGCTTGCATAATTCCTGTGGAAGGCGGAGAGGGGAGTTAAGGATGTGTTTCGTGGTAGGTCACGTTGACGGAGTTGCAGGGAATGACATGTTAGATGCGGAGATTCATGAAATGATAGGAAAGAACAAGAGGAACTCTATCCCTGTTAAAAGGTGGAACGATGGGTTAGTGTGGATGTCCAGGAATTGGAGATGTGTGAGAGGGCAGCATTAATGGTAGAGAAAGAAAAACCCCATTCTATGAAGGGGATGGCCTTTTTACAGGAGACATGGTGAGAAGAATGATGGAGACAGATCAAGAAAGGAGAGAGAGGTGTCAGAAATGGATCAAGTGAATGTAAGGGTAGGGTGGAAGTTGGAGGTAAAGTTGATTGAATTGATGAGCTCAACATGGGTGTACGAAGCAGCACCAATGCAGTTGTCAATGTAGTACAGGAAGAGTTGGTGAGTATTACTAGGGAAAGCTTGGAATATGGATTGATCTACATAGGCAACAAAAAGGAAGTCATTGCTGGGACCTATGCAGGTGCCCCTGACTGCATGCACCTCAAGCCTGAAGTAAATGGGAGGTCCCAAAAGAGAGACTATTGAGGGTGAGGTCCAGTACCACCAGACACAGGAGGGTGGTAGTAGAGGGAATTAGGTGTGTCTCTTGAAATGGAATCTCTTTGAAAATGGACATAGTTGGGTAATTTAAAGGGGTGTTTTCAAATAAACACTGTAATTAATATTATACATAAATTTATAATAGCATTTGTTAGGGCACTACAAAGGAAAATTAAACAATTGCATTTATTCAAAAGTAGCAAGGATTTGATGTTTGAAAACAGGAAGCCTAGAAAAGTGGTTAGTAAATATTTTTCCCACCTAGAATAGATATATCATACTTCACATATTTTGTCCTTCTCAAAACGTGCCCCAATTTAGATTACCTGTATGTTGCAACTTCAAAATTTCCAGACAATGAGTTGCAGATCACTTGAAAGACTGCTTAATCTTCATACGCAGTAGTTATCAAATCAAATTTAATGCAAAGAAAGAGAATACATTTTTGGAGATGGCAAGGGAGAAAATAAAATGTACAGCGAATGATCATAAAGAGTACAGAGGAACAAAAATTGAAGTTGAGATGACATGCTATTAAGACCATAAGACATCAACAGAATTAGACCACGTTGTGCCATTTTAATTATCCCTTTCAACCCCATTCCCCTGCCTTCTCCCCATAACCTCTGATGCCCTTTTTAATCAAAAGCCATCAACCACCGCTTTAAGTATATTCAATGTCTTGGTCTCTACAGCAGTCCAAGGTGACGAATTACACAGGTTTACCATCCTCTGGCTAAAATAAATCCCTACACTCCACTAAGAAACATTCTCTTCATGTCCACTCTACCCAAGCCTTTCAATATTTGATAAAGTGGGGGGGGAATTACATTGAAACCTCATTCTTCTAAATTCCAGTCAGTGCAGACCCAGAGAATCAGCAGACTATCAAATGCTCCTCATATTTTCCCAGAGATATCCTGGTGAACCTTCTCTGGATACTCTCCAATGCAAGTACATTCCTTCTTAAATAAGAGGCCTAAAACTATTCACTGTATTTCAAGTATGGTCAGACCAATGCCATGTAAAGCCTCAGAATTACACCCTTGCATTACCTTGTTAGCATTCTAGTCCTCTCAAAATGAATGTTAACATTGCATTTGTCTTCCTTACCATGGATACAAGCTGTAAGTTAATCTTTAGAGAATTTTGCACAAGGAATTCCAAGTCCTTTTGCATTGAATTCTGCATTGTCTCATTTAAAAAATAGTCTGACTTTATTCCTTCTACCAATGTGCATGGCCATAGACTTCCCTCCAAAGGATTCCATCTGTCACTATTCTCCCCATTCTCCTAATCTAAGCAACTCCTCCAGCAGATTCCCTGCTTCTTCTACACTACCTGCACCTCCACCTATCTTTGCATCCTCTGAAAACTTGGTCACCAAGTCATCAATTGTCAACCAAATTAGTGAACATGGAAAGTAATATTCCCAACATCAGTTCATGTGGAAAACCACTCATCAGTGGCAGGAGCCCAGAAAAGTTCCCTTTATTCCACTCAGTCTCTTGCCAGTCAGTCAATCTTCTATTCATGCTAGAATCATTTCTGCAATACCTTGGGTTCTTATCCTGATTATTAGTCTCATGTGAGGCACCTTGTTAAAGGTCTTCTGAAAATCCAAGTAAACAATATCTACTGACTCTCCTTTGACTATCTTACCTGTTATTTCTTCAAAGAATTCCAACAGATTTATCAGGCAAGATTTTCCCTTAAGGAAACAATGCTGAACTCAGCCTATTTTATCATGATCTTCCAAATACCCTGAAACCTCATTCTTAATTATGGACTCCAACATCTTCCCAACCACTGAAGTCAGCCTAACTGGCCTATAATTTCCTGTCTTTTACTTCCCTTCCTTCTTGAAGAGAGGCGTGACATTTGCAATTTTCCAGTTCTCCGGAACTATTCCAGAATCTGTTTCTTTAAAGATCATTACTAATACAAACACAATCTTTTCAGTTACATCTTTTTGAACCCTGGTACAGGTGATTTAGCTGCCTTCAAACCTTTCAGTTTCCCTAGTACCTTCTCCTTAGTAATGGTGACTACAATCACTTCTGCTCCCTAATTTCCTAATTAACACTCTAATTTCCAGAATACTGCTGGGGCCTTCTACAGTGAAGACTAACAGAAAATACTTAGAGTTCGCCTGCCAATTCTTAGTCCTCCATTACTACCTCTCTCAGATCATTTTCCAGCAGTTCTTTATCCACTCATGCCTTTCTTTTACTCTTTATATATCTAAAAAAAACACCTTTGATATCACTTATATTATTGGCTAGCTTAATTTCCTATTTCATCACATTACTCCTTATTGCTTTGAATTATAATTTATTATATTTGAATACATGTTGACCTACATTTTTATAAATAGTTTGGAATACAGAGCACTGAACAAATACAAATCACCAGTTAATGTGTTGTCAGGAAATAATGCTTATTCTTGACGTCTCACTTTGGAAGATTGTAGGCATGAGTTTGCTGAAAGGCTGTGGTTACAAAAAGGAAATATTATGGAAATTGAATTCAGGAGAATTTTGGGACTATCTGGTGGAGATGTTCAAAGATGTGAAGGTCTGTTTAGAATCAGAAGATATTTTTAGTTGGTGAGTTGTTCATTAGGTCATTAAGAATGAAATTAACTTGTTAACAAAGTGAAGCTATATCATACTATTTACTATATGATGGAAATTAAATTATAATAGCTTTTACTTGAACAAAAACTTTCATGTTAAACAGCATATAAAAGGACAATATTCAGAAACCTGGAATATGTGCCGTTAGCTAAAATACCTTTAATTGTGCTGCAAAATTTTATAATTTCATGATAATTCCAAGATGAATATCATGAGAATATTACTGTATTCTTCAGTTTATCACACAGTCTTGTGTGTAAAATTTACTGAAGGGAAGATTTAAGACCAAATTGGATGGTAATTTGTGAGTCAGATATACCTTGAAAAAATGGAGCTGTTCAGGAAATTTCATTGTCTCTCTGGTTCAGCAAAGATTATTGAAAAATAAACATGATTGAATCGGAGCAATACGCACAGAATGCTGGAGGATCTCAGCAGCTCAGGCAGCATCAATGGAGAGGAATAAACTGTCAACATTATGGGCTAATACCCTGGATTGGAAAGGAAGGGTGAAAAAGCCAGAATAAGGTGGTGGGGGTGGGGAAGGAGAACAAGTTAGCAAGTGATAGATGACCAGACTCTCAAACCCCTCCCCCATTCCTCTTTGTATTTCCCTTTTGCCCCTTCTATAAGTGCCTCATTCTAGGACCCATCCTCCTTCCCATTCTCCCATGGATCATTGTCCTCTCCTATAAAATTGCTACTTTGATGGTATTCTGACTTCTCTCACCTGGGTATAAATAGGTGGGTGAGGAGGGAGAAATGAAATAAGAAGCTGGGAATGGATAGGTTTAAGAGGCAAAAGGCTGAAGTAATAATTTGATAGGAAGGACAAAGGTCCATGGGAAGGAGGAGGAGTGCTAGAGAGAGGTACAGATAGGTGAGAAGGGGCAAGAGGGAAATGGAAAAACAGGGAGGGGTTTGTGGGTCTGGTTGAGCTAATGGCGAAAGAGTTAGATTACAGCAGTGATCATAGAGTTTGAGTGGTGAGAGAGTGTCCCACTGAACTCCCTAAGTGAAGATTTAAACTTCTTCAGGGCATGGCTCAAAGAGACTTTGCAGTGAAATAGCAGATCATAAACACATTATTCGATTGAATAGTAAAAGGTCTATTTCATACATTTAGGAGTTGATATTCCACTGCATCTTCATTTCAATGTAGTTCATGGAACAGAAGGATAAAGGGGAAGCAGAAATCCATTCAGCGCAAGATTAAATATGAAACACAAAATATCATCACTTTGCTTTTAGACAATTGATTCTTTATGTCCAAATACTGTCTCCAGTTACAGACTGGAACTCATTCCAGTTGCATATCTTAACAACAGATGAATAATCTGAGGTAATTAAAAATATCAGGAATTCAGAATGACCGTGTCCTGGGCAATGTCTATTTTATTTAGCCAGTCACAATATTTGTTTTCCCCAACTGTGAGTCACCTTAGGACATTTTGCTTTGTGATGAAGGCACCATAAAAATCAAACACAAGTTGCAAAATTTGTATATTTGAAACAAAACAGAACATTGACACTAGAGTCCCAAGAGGTTTGGTCACCAGCTTACACAGTATCAATACAGCTAGAATCAGGTGCAAAGTACATCTCTATTTATCAAATACTTTTAAATAGTTTATCATATACTGTAGAATCAGAACAATAGACCTAGGCAGATCTCCACATCAAACCAGCCAGACCTGAACAGTTTATTGAACTCACAGCATCACCAAAGGCTCCAAAATAACAGATCAATAACATTTAAACTTCATTACCATGTTCACATTTCTGAGGCACTGCCTTCAGCCAAAATGTGCCTGAAACCATCTTTTGATTTTTTAGCTATGTAAAAGCAATTTATTATTAGAATTATGTTTAAACTTCTTTTATTTATTTTATGACGCATTTTACTCAGTTAAATGGTTTTCATCTCTTATCGTTAGAGCGCTGTTTATTTATAACAGAAGAGACATTTTGTTGAGTCATACAATCATACAATTTTTTTTCTTAATTTTCTTTTATCCTGGATAACATTTTGCATCAAATGTTAGTGCTTCTAGTTCTCACACTGATCATTCTCATGGAAAGCACTGGTATACAATTCTAAGAAGCATTTCAGTGCATGGCTTAAGTAGGCCTTTTCCAAAAAAATGTTGATACAAGTATGTCAAATATGTACTGACAAAATTCACCTCATTAACAACTTTTCCTTTAATCACATTCCATTTTTACAGTTACTAGATAAACCATAGGCAAACAACTGCATGCATCAAATTCTAACCAAACAGCATAAGTGCAGAGAGGTTTTATGGTTTTCCGTCAACAGCCCATATTCAATAATATTTTACTAAAACGTTTAAACAAAAATGTCAATTTTGTAAGTACATGAGCACCTGCCTGGAAATATTACAATCATGGGCCACTGAATGCATCACAAACTTAAATCAATTAATTAATGATACAAAGTAAGTAGTGTACACATACATCACAAATTAGCTGTAGTCTAGACTAAACTTAAGGGTTATAATTCAGAATTGTAGTGATTCAGTTGACACATCATTAAGTGTAAAAACTAGTTAATTTTTCTTTTCTGAACTTATATATACAATTTTTTTCTAAATGTACAAATATGTTAACTATACAAAATAAAAGAGGTTATATACAAAAATAAAATAATATTTATATACACCTACATACTTTATTATAATTTTTTTTTCAAATTCTCCAGAGCAACAACTAATCCTATGATATTTCCGAATGTCATTATATTGAGCAACACAAATGGTATTATGGTAACAAGTGAGCACACACTTTCCTACATGTCGGCTAGTAATACAAAATGAAAACCATTACACAGAAGTGGAAATGCATCCAAAATCAAGTTACCTGCTCTACTAATGGAAGAAATGAATACAAAATATGAGGATTAAATTAGTCATTTTGAATGTGGAGCCATAAATGCATGGGATAAACAATAAAATTCTACTTTATGATTTTAAATAATTCTGTTTGCATTTAAGACTACGAAAATAGTTATTTAGAACTCTGTAAAGTTGTGGAATTATCAAAACAGCACATAATTTGGATATTTTCACTTGTGCTTTTCATACTCTTTAGCCTATTTTGGACCACAGACAGCATTCTTGAATCAAGTAGTAAATATAACAGCTTGATTAAACTTATGTGCTAACAAATTACTTCTGCTGTCACCATCTTAGCAAAATATTTAATTTGTGTAAGGGGGTTTATATCACACTTTGCTTGCACCAAAACTATTGTAAGCCACTTTCAACAGTTAATACATAACACTGAATATTGTTTACTGGAAGGAGAATTATATGCTAAAGTAGGGAACATATTACAAATTATATACAGCACTGCTGAAACAATATCCGGAGTACTGTGTACAGTCTTTGTCCCTCCATTTAAGAAAATATGCTAAACTATTTGTTGCAATTCAATATAGTACCATGAATTGGTGGGCTGTCTTTCAAGGTTAGAAAGGCTTTGTAGGTTTTATCTTCAGGAGTTTAAAAGGACAAGAGGAGACGGCTAAAACTTACAAAATCTTGAAGAATTTTCAAGTGGATGTGGAAAGGACAGTTTCATCTTGTGAGTGTACTTAGAAAGGGGTGGCAGAGAAGCCATTTTAGACAAAAAAAAAACAGTGATTTTTTTCCATAATATTATTAATTCTTCGAACTTTTTTTCTCCAAGGCAGCAGAAACAGGATCTGTGAATATTTCTGAAGTAGAGGTAGACTGACCCTTGTTAAGGGAGTATATGATTACTGCTGATCGGCAGGTATGCAGAGTTGATCTTGTTGAATGGTAGCATAGAATAAAGAGGCCATGTGGCCTACTCCTGTTCCCAATCCACCTGTAACTTTTGATATGCATTTTCTCATAGAATCCTGAATAACCCTTAGTTTATGAAGTTTATGCTAACCTTAAGTAGAAAACATACTAGGACTGCATTTTGGCAGTCTTATGAAAAGCATTCTTCAAGCTTCCGCCTCCATATTACAATACAGCACCTGGAGAAAGATGTCAGACAGTAGTGCATCACATCTTAATGTACGTCATCCACACAGCTCACTGCAAAATAATCTTATACTTGATGAGGCAGGTGACACTCATTTGAACTCTAAAAAAGTAATTGATTTAGAATGACAATTGTCCACATTAATTTTCAAATAAGATACAAGATGGCCTTAGTTGACACAAACAAACCACTGGGTTGCATTTGTCAAAACTCAGCTCCGATTACCACTATGTCATTTTGTTTGAGCCATCAATCCTTCGCATGTATTGATGGATATAAAAAATAATCCAGGATTTTTAGTTACCGTTGTCACTTCTGTGCTTTTATCTTCTCCTGTGGTTTCATTGGGTCACAAAACTGTGTCAGATTACATTCTTCACTGAGATTCAGTTACCATTTTGAATGCTCATGTAAAGGAAGATGCAAATACTTGCAGAAAAAAATCCTTTCACATTCCCCACAAAACAAATTATTTTTAATGAGATTCTATTCCAAATTAAATCTAAGCTCTGGATAGGAAATGAAGATGTATGATGGTATCAAAACATTTTGAAGAGATTAATAGAAAATGCAAACATCAATTACAATGCCAAAGGTTCTTGAGATATTGATGAGACATGCAGCAAGCACATTTTCAACAAGTTACCTTCAATAACATTTTCACAGTTAGAATTTGATCTATATGGAGTACAATTTACTTTGTTTGAATTTTGTGTGGTCTATAATTATTTATTTGGTTTGTGTGATGGGGAAAGGTAAACAGGCCCAGTTCCTGCAGCACACAAGCATACCTCCTGAAAGGTTGACCAAGGAACAACGTTGTCGTCTGTGGAGCTGTCCATGGGATGGACCATCCTGCCCTCCTGACAGAGGATAGCATTGATGAGGGCAAGAAAATTGAGGAAAAAGTTGTTACAAGTTTAAAAACCAACATACACATAGCAAAAAACCAATGATAATAAGCACACAGATATAACACCATCCCCGCCACACTGTGGATTCTCTTCATTTATTGTCACACAGATGTAATTCAATTCGGCCAACACTGTATGCAGATTAAGAGTACATTGTTCTGTTCATTTTGATCAGCTTTGTTGCTGGTTTGAGCTGAAAATCTATGAGAATGAAATGCCGATTCCTGCAATTTTACTTGTCACTGTTTCTTTCTGCAGAGAAATACAACTAGTCTGCCTAAAATATGTCCCTCTAACAGTATTGCTTGAGACCAAATGCAGTTATAAAGGATGCACAACAATTACATCAAAATTCTTCGTACATAATCATTCTTTCTAGAAAGCATGGGTCAAACTAGTTAACAATTCAACTTGTGCTTCGTAAAGTCTCGAAAATATTCAGCTTCTATAAAGACCATGAGCATTTTTGCTTCATCCTCTCCCCTTCACAAGCAAAATGGATAGAAAACAAATAGATGATACTTTGTTAAACACTCAGTTTCAAAGAACATATGAATAAAAAGAAATACATTAATTTAAATGAAAAGGGTGTAGTGAATCAAGAGTTCGATTGAAACACATGCTTGTTTTCATTTCTTTTCCTATTCAAAAATTCACATTAGCAAAAGTGAAAATGATCTTCATAAGGATTCAAACAAATTAAAGCTTAGCAAATATTGGTTAAGTTTTTATTCATCATACACCAAACATATAGTCACATGAAATGAAAAATGAATGTGTTATGATTAAAAGAAAATTAAATGAATGAATGAAACCATTAAAGCATGAGCCATATTAGAACTCTGCAGTTTAATCTTGAACATCTAAAATAATATAGAAGTAAATATATACTTCCCGCTCAAGCTATTTAGCTACATGTATCTGTGTCAGTGAGATGATTGCATCTGTAAGTTATTTGCAATTTACATAATAGCACTTGGTAAATATCCGAGGAACCTTGTCATATAGAAAACATTTCAATCCTTGAACCAAAAATGATAAACGTGTCAAAACATGTGCCCAGAGTTGAAGTTTGTGACAAAATTTGATAATAAAGGTCTAATAAAACAAAATTCAACAGATTAGTGTAAAACCATACCTGTGTCAGCACTGGTTTGGCTACAAATGCCACTACTGTTTGGTACCATTACTGCTGAAGAGGCTGCAATTCTTGAATGATGGTTGGAATGCAAACTATTTCCCAAAGTCATTCCAGATTGATGAAGAAGCCCACAATTGCCACCATCATGGGGCTGTCCGACTAACCCAACAAATTGATTGTTTAGGCCCTGACAACTGTGGATTAAATTACTATTTGTATTCTGGCAAGGAATACTTTCCCCTCTCGTTAAATTTTGAGCTGATAGGTTATGAATGGAACCTGAGTTCAGACTGGTATTTGAAAAGTTATGTTGGTTGGATGAACACGGAATACCTGTAGTGGAACCACCACAACTAGCACTGCTATTGCCACTTATTTGAGAACTCTGTGAACTCATAGACTGAAGTAACTGAGACATGGTGTTATTCATAGACACAGATGAATTCTGTCCTTGTTTCCTTAGAGAGTCGATCACAGACTTTGGAACTCCTGAGCTGCTCATCTGAGACTGTTTCAGCATACTCAATACTGTAGGGGTAGCTTGCTTCCGCTTTCTTAAAGGGTCCTTTTGCTGTGCCATTAATTTGTCTCTCAGTGCTGCACGTCCACTTTGACCTTCATTAACTGAAAGCAGCATATTTGTAGTTGGTGGAAACATGGTATTTAAAGTGCTGTGTCCTTCACTATTGCCACCACTGCTAACTCCACCACTACTGCTACTACCAGACAGTTTGTTTTGATTAGCTAGCTGTGCTTTGGCTGCTGCTGAAAGTAAACTGCTTGCTGGAAAGGAGGCAGCATTATGCTGGTTCAAAATTTGATTCAAGGGCATACCTAGCAAACCAGGCTGACCTTTTTGTTGTTGTTGTACACTTCCAACAGAGACAGATGGAAATAAAGGGTTATTTTGAGGATTTAAAACATTGTTCATTCCAACCAACAGTGGATTAGAAATATCTTTGTATTGATGAAGTAGTCCATCAGGCTTAGTAGATGGACTGGATGGCATAGATGGTCTTGGAGAACCCATGGATGACCTTGGCGATCTTGGAGGGACTTTTATTCCACTGCAGCTTGACTGGGGTCCTGCAGGTGGCATCATTAAGCTTCCATGATCAGAGGATGTGGATGATGACCGTGACCTTTGTGGAGATGCCTCAATTCTTCCCATTACAGGTCCAATCATATGTACTGGAGAGGTAACTGGAGCAGGAGACACAGATGTTGAAGTTGAATGTTGAACCCGTGGTACATGAGTTCCATGATTTACTGGGCCAGGCTTAACTGTTGGCAATGGTAGATTGCTTGGCAGAGGGACAACAGCAGGAGGCATGTTTACATTCATCATAGGTACCTGAGAGTGCATGGTTGTCTGGAAATTTGATGTATTTATAAGTACTGGATTAGGTTTACTTGGTATAGGATCAAGGATACCTAATGGATCTTTTTCTGAGGGCAATGGCTTTTTCTGGAGAGCACATGATGTTGGGGGTCCTTGGGGAGGTTTGTGAAACATAATTCGTGGCATATCCATATTTGATGAATAATTACAAGAGGGTTTTTTCATTACTGGACTTTTTGTAGTCATAGTCGGTGAAAGAGGTATAGAAGTCCTACCAGCCATTGCACAGGATGAGTGGGATGAAGAATTCTGTATCAGAACTGTAGGTGGGGAATGGGGAATTCTATTTACGTGAATAGGACTGGAGTTTGGCCCTGCATGAAAGCCTGGATTACTTCTTGTAAACACATCAGGACTTCCCATTGTATCAGTCCTGGGAGATATAGAACCATCTCCATAGATCTGTGATCCTGATGATGCTGGACTGGACAGACCACCATGACTTCCACGATATGGAGACTTTTGCCCTTGATCATTGCTACCCAGTCTTTGCCTAGAGTAACCATGAAGTTCTTGCTGGGGACTTCCACACAGGTCCTGTTGATAAAGCCGTGCTGCAGCATTTGGGCCCCCCATCAATTTAGGCAGAAATGTATTCTTATAGTCTGGCACTGCAGAATTTGTTATTACTTCTTGTGACTTATTTCTCATTGCTCTAGGAGTTGCAGCCCGTGATTGAACCATAGGTGCTCCACCTGGGGGGGGGGGGGGAAGAAAAGGCATAATCATGAGCAAAGAATAAGGTTGATCACTCTACTAAGGAAAAGGATTATAATTCTTCACTTTGCTGCTCCTACTTACCACCTAAATATTTACCTTACCTCACCGTGCCCATGTTAAAATTGAGCTAAAAATGGAAAATCTGGGTATACTGGGGTTTGGGGGAATTCAAAGAGAGAGGGGTTTGGTGGGAAAAGTTCAGAAATTGAAGGATGCTAAGAAAGGAAAACAGCCAGAAAATCACCAATAACTACTGGCTGATGAACTTGGTTGAGTCACAGGGTGTTATGAACAGCTGTCAAAGACAGGAGTGTGTGTGGCTGTGACAGCCTCCTGTCAATGTTACAGGATGTTCAAACAATTCATGACACGATAGACTTGGTTATAACATGAAGAACAATTAAAAAGAAGAAAACACACCACACAGTTTTGCTGAAATAACCAGAATGGGCCAATCGGTATTTGAAAAATTTTCACAAAAAAAAGTGAAAGTGGCTGTTAAATAATCCATTTGATGTAGGGAAATGAATGTACATATTAACATACAGCTTTAAAACAAAATTCCACTTTTGTTAACTTCAATAAATATTTTTTTCACATCTACGTTTATAACTCAAGGTTAGATAAATAAACTTGCACATAAAACAATACTCCAAAAATGCACAAGTTAAGATTTTAAATTAGCACAAGCATACTTCTCCAATTTTATCTACATTGACAGACTCTCGACTTAATAAAGCCCCAATCTACGCAGACATGATAAAAACAAGGAGTAGATTTTCCTGTATATCTATTGCCAACTGCACAGAATGCATTTTGTATTACCAGCTGCTGTATGTTGTCATAAACTCCTCATCAGTCAATGTGGCTACAATAGCTTAGTCATTATCCTGAACGTCACAAGTTCAAGTGCCAGAGGGGCAAATGGCAAAATAACAAAACTCCAGTAACCCTTGTATTTGCCATACGTAAGCACAATGGCCAATGAGTTGTTCTGAAAACCCTTCTGGCTCACTTATGTCCTTTAGAAGCAAACTGCTACCATGTTAAAAATCTGGCACTTCTGTGAATCCAATTATTAACTTCGGAGTTTAATTGCAATGCTGCAGGTCTAAGTATAAATAAGTATAAATGACAAAAACCAAATCAATGTTACTTGTACCCGAAGAACAAAAATTTAACCAAGGATTTAAATGTAAGTTGATACTGCCAGTACTGTAGAACAAATGAAAATTTAGTTTCTGTCCCTGTCAGGCAGCCCAGCAATTGAAGAATCAAAATTCTTAAACACAATTTGTACTAAAATATACCTGGAGTGAATTTAAGAAACTTAAACAAAAACAGAAAAAAGTTGGAAACACACAAGTACGAATAGTTTTAGTTATCTGCTGACACATTTCCAGATTTTTCTAAATTCTATTTTCTATCTTGTAATATTTTGCTCCACATAAAACTTAAAACCAATAGAACCTTCTACAGAATAAGACAAGTAATTGAAAACTAAACTCTGCATAATCATAGAAATAAAATCAGACAGCACAGAGAGGACCACACCACTTATTTGTGCCCTTTCTCACCAATCCCACTTCATTCTCCCCACATTGTAAGACCATAAGAGATAGGAGCAGAATTAGGCCATTTAGCCCATCATGTTTTCTTCACCATTCCTGCATGGTTAATTTACTATCCCAAAGAATATTCTTAAGAACTTGCTTTCATTCTACCATCCACATACACACAGTTAATTAATAACAGTCAATTAATCTACTATCTGATCAGCACATATTTGGGATATGGTAGGAAAATGAAGCACTCGAAAGAAAGACACACTTATAAGGAGAATGTGCAAACCCCATACAGGCAGTGCTAAAGATCAGGATGAACTTGGAGCTGAGGCAGCAGCTCTACTAGCTGCTACACAGAAATTAATAACAACAAACCATGGTTTTATGGTTACCTGATTCCCCCCCTCTTTTTAAAGGGTACTTATTTATCTGAACTCCCAAGTTCTGTGATGGGACTCAAATTTGTGTCTCTATATCAATGGCCCAAGCTACTAGTTACTCATCCAGCAACTTCACTGCCCACTAATTATTACACTCTACAATTTTTCTTCAATGTCAGTGGTCACTTATGTTAATAAAGACTCCTCTATCCATACTGAGACACAAAACAGTATTAGATACTGCCATCTACTCAGTTCCCAATAACATTGAATATAATCTGATATACCAGTTGTTGATTTTTTCCACTCATTCACTCATCCCATTTGAATAGCAGTTTAAATCATTGAACGTTTTATTTTAATTATCAGCTAACAACTGCATATGTTACTCAATTGAAAATGGTGTTTCACCATTGCAATTTTAAATTTCTACTGTGCTTCTAAGGAATCAGAATACTTTACTGCTAGTTACTAAAACATCAGACAAAGAATAAAAAACATTAAAGATTGCAAAAGTTAAAAAAAAGAGACTCTGCAACTTGCAAATAACACAAACCACAAACCACACTGAGTCCTAAACAGATTGAATATTTCAGTTTCTGAAGACTTACTTGTTCCACCACCTGGGCTTGTTAGAAGCAAGGAAGGATGTGGTGTCTCAATACTTTTATGTAGTGTAGCTACAGCAATGATTTTTCGCTTATGGATGCAAAGTTTTGTCAAATCTTCATCAGCTTTGACATCCTCTGCTGTTCTTTGCTTGACGGTTGCTCCAGGATCAAAAGTGAACACCTTAAATCAAGGCAAAACTTCTTTTATTACTTCACTGTTACAACATACACTTTGAATGTAGTGATATTGTCAGGGAAACGTAATTCATTACGGGGACTAGCACTTTCATACAAGTATATAAACACAATCACTCAACATATCGGCCCTTCACTCTGCTGTAGAGATGCATAATGAAATTGCTAATTTTTAAATATTCCAACAGATTCTTTCATCAATGTGCCTATCCAAGTCTCTTAAATGTCCCCAATGCTTCTACCTTCACTACCTTGGAGTGCATTCCATGCATTCACCGCTATGACATCCCCATATACTTTTCTCCAGTCACCTTTAAATTATGCCGTCTCATATTAATCATTGTCATCATGGTGGGGGGGGGGGGAGAGAGAGGGGGAGTGCTGGCTGCCCAACTTCTTTATACACCTCTATCATGCTCCTTCATTCTAAAGAATCCTAGTTCACTCAACATTTAACCATAAGACGTGCTCCTCATCCAGACAGCATTTTAGCAAATCTCCTCTGCACCCTCTCCAAATCTTCCACATTCTTCCAATAATGAGGTACAAGAACTGAACACAATATTCCAAGTGTGATCTAACCAGAGTTCTTTAGAACTGTAACATTACCTCGTGGCTTTTAAACTCAGTCCCCGAACTACTGAATGCTAACACACCATACACCTTCTTAATGACAATATAAAAATGCCCAGCAAATTAGAGGGATCTATTGAGGTGGACCCCAAGATATGTTTGTTCCTCCACACTGCTAAGAATCTTGCCTTTAACCTTCTACTCTGCCTTCAAGTTTGACCTTTCAAAGTGAAACATCTCAATTCTCCACTTCTCATTCCAGCTCTACATCCTATCAATGGCCTGCTGTAACCTATGACAATCTTCTAAACTTCATGTTGTCTGCAAACTTACTAATCCACCCTTCCTATTCCTCATTAAAATCATAAAGAGCAGGAGCCTCAGAACAGATCCCTATGGAACACCACTCATCACAAACCTCCAGGCAGAATATGCTCCATCTACAACCACACTCAAATCAGTTCCAAATCCACACTGCTAAGTTTCCCTCGATGGCGTGCCCCCTGACTTTTGGAATGCGCCTACTATGGGGAACCGCTTCAAAGAAAAAGACAAGGTCAGTGGAAATAATACAATGCTTGCAATGTAACTTTGTGGATGAAAATGAATTAAAAAAAAACTAAGACATTTTTGTATGATGCAACCTAATATCTGTTATAACTAATCTGTTCAATTTCAATAAAAAGCAGTATAAAAGTTCTCACTTTGTTTGATGTACAGTATCGATACAAAATGTTTGTTATTCAACCAGTTTAGCTTGGTGGTTGGATTATTTCTTAAGTAACTTAATAATAATTTCAAGATTGTCCATGAAATAAACTGAATTCAGTATTTCTGGTGGTTACTGTTAATTTAAAAAAAATAGCCTGTAGGGTTAAAGATAACACCAGAAAAACTATATTCATTGAATATCTCCATTTTTCTAATAAGCTAGATAATAGGGTGATTTCTAGAACTGCTATAGCCCTGGTGGTCTTGGCAAGATAGCTCAGGATTTAAAGCAAGCTTACCAACACAAGGTGAAAGCATCTCAAATATTAATAATTCCAGATAAATAAAGTGCAAATTGATATAGCTCTTCTTGGTGAATGAAGCAACTCCCTGGTGTAATGAAGAAAAACAAAACTGCTGATTTATACCCATCAGAATAACTGAGTAATGAGGTAAACTATCAACTAACACTTTTTTTTAAAAAACAAAAGAGGAAATGAAGTTGGTTGTTCTGCCTTCAATAGTGCAATAGAATCTTTACTGAAGCTGACATTTGGACTGCTGCACACAAAAACAACTTTTCAACATATCATTAAAATATTATTCAAAACATTATTTCTTACCTCAAAAGGACCAAGGAAAAGAGCTTGCAAAGAAAGAGGAATCTACAAGCAGTTAGAATTTTAGTCTGGCTGAATCAATTCCAGCCAGTAATCCTTAGATTTAACATTAAGTGAATTACTGAGAAAATTCACTAAGCCATAAGGAAGCAGACTATCTTGTGCAGGACTACGTCTATTCATCACTAAAGCTTGGCCCTGGAGCCTTGATTGTAAAGGCCCTTCTAAATCCTCCAAACAAGAAATCACTTCTCTGCACTAGGTAGCATTAGAAATTCCAGCTTCAAATAATCAATGCCTTCATTTGCAAAGCTCTTTCTATAATTATTTATCTTTCAATAGTGTATCACAGCATTATGCCAGTCCTATTCTGAATTTTCTTCCATGCCTATAGCTGAGTTATGCCATGTTTAAAAAGGTTGGGGTCCATTGCATATATTCTACTGACTTCCTTGGCTGAGGCACTTAACATTCACAGACTCCAACTACCTCGCTCATCTCTTACTTCCAGTATATTCAACTCAATGAAACATTCTATATCAATATTTTCTCATCACCGTTGATCTGAAAAGATTTGTGGCACTATTACTTACCCTTGCCTTTCACTGTCAAGTTTCTCTATTCTTTAAAAAGCAACATGGTCAGACAGCTCAGTATTTTGAATCTGTGCTTCTTTTAAACTTAGGCTCTGCCAGATATGACTTTGTATTTTAACTACACATTTGGTGTGTGTTTCTGGAGACCATGCATATACTCTTATGATGCTTAATAATATGCATTGATAAACAAATAAAGACATTGCTTTTTGTTATAGTTCATATTATACAGAAATACTTTCCAACTTCCTATTACCTTTGAAAGAATAAGAGGACACTCCAAGCCACACTTGCAAGTTCCATCAGTAAGTAGATATGTTTTTACTTGCTCGATGCAGGCCAATACCGAGCCACTTGGACTAAAGGAAACACAAAGATATTGTAAAGCTCTGAACACATACAAGTTACAACTAAGAGCTTGATGCTAATCTGTTTTAACCAAAATTAGGTCTTGATGGCCTAAATGTCTCACTTGAAAACTGTTTTGAGTTGTGAATGTGAGGCAGAGAAGTTTGCATTGACAAGGTGAATTAAATTGCTGAAGGTTGAAGCCAGTAAAATCAAAGCAAACACGATAAAAAGGAAGTGGATTAAAGGGTGGGAACAGACACATGTCATAGAATTCTACACCATTTTGAGTTCTGCGGCCCTATAACCATAGAATGGAAGGCAAAGCACCCAAAAGTTCAAACAGGATTAAATAGCACATTATCACTTGAAAGAGAATTGTGTAGAATACGGGGTCAAATAGTAAGATATTTAGTTTACCATAAAAAGGAACTACATTCCCTCTTTGCTTTCAGATCAAGCAAGTCACATTGGCAGTGACAGTGTATTTCGTATTTCCCCCTCCGCCTCCTACTTTCAAATCTCTTACTATCTTTCCTTTCAGTTACTCCTGGCAAAGGGTCTCGGCCCAAAACGTCGACAGTGCTTCTCCCTATAGATGTTGCCTGGCCTGCTGTGTTCCACCAGCATTTTGTATGTGTTGCTTGATACTTTTTCCATTTCCTCTCCTCCCCCTCCCCCACTTTCATTCACTACAAACTTCCAGATAATTCTAGTTGTGTTTGTTTACATCTGGACATTGTTAAATGCCCTCCTATTGAAAAACACTGCAGTCTAAAATAAGCTAGACTGATTATCAAAATAGGTGGTAGGGAAGGCTAGGTTTGCTCTGCTCTGCAAGAGTTCAGATGAACAGGAGGGGACTCAGCTGCAACATGCAGGAACCTGAGGTTTTGATAGGAAGAATGCCTACTTTTGTGAAGTCTAGAACTAGAGGTTTCTGTTTAAAAATGAAGGATCACCAGAGGTGAGGCGAATTTTATTTTCTATCAGTCGGTTGAATTAGATAGCGAATAGTTTTAACACAGGTGTAGGTAGGTTCTTCACATGAGGCAAAAGGTTATCAAGATTAAACAAGGATATCCAGTGGAGATTGTAGTCACATCAGCCACTATCTTATTAAATAGCAGAGCAGGTTTGAGCAGCCAAGTGGCCTTCTCCCCATTCACTTCAGAAATTCATATGGTTTTGGCACTGAACCAAACCAACCTCTTGAATGTACATCAGATCAATGACTCGCTACTGCTAGTGCAACCTCACGTCAGTTGGTGGCTTATCAACTTCAGGCCACAAATCAGCAATTAATTGTGAAGCAGAAATCACTATCACTACTGTCATAATTTGGATTTACAAAACATCTTAGAAGCATAAATTATCTCCATTATTTCAAGCTGCTTTTGTCAAGCTTATGAATTTGACTTGGAAATTCAGTGGTTGAGAACAAAATAATTCAACTGAAGAATAACTGCTATATGCTTGTTTTCAAACAAATGTCACTGTAAACTGGACTTCAGTAATATTCTCCTTTAAACCAGAAATTTGCAGGGCTTGTTCAGTTGGTGTTATAACAGTCCTGTGAAAATGTTATGTTGATGGTGTCACTTTGCATTTGTATTATCAGTGATATTCCATTGACACAAACAGCCAAAGATCCTATAGCACTGTTCAAAGGTTAGGGGCTGGGAGGAGAGTGGGAGGTCCTCGTGGACTCTGACCAATATAAATTCTTTCTGCAAGCAGCACCACATAAGTTTAAATGGATTTACATTTTTCTTACTGCTTTTTAAACAGTTTTACCAAGACAACAATGGCAATTCAAAACAAGCTGGCACCTGCACCATAAAATAATTAACTAGTTCTACAGCAGTTCAGATTCAAGAAAAGTACTAAAACTGTATGTTGTTTCTTTTCTAAAGATGACAAAGTGAATTGAAAACCATTGAAGCAAAGGATCTTGTGTCAGTTTGATACATATTAATAGAGGATAATTAATTAATAATTTATGAATTAATAATTAATAATTGAGAATACAATATGCTCATTTAATTACTGAAGGAGAAGAGGTAGTTTTCATATATTTGTAATCAGTAATGAGGACAGTTTGGTGATCCATCAACATTTCTAAAGTTTTATTGATAAGAAATCTGTTTACTGCTTATCACATTAATCTTAGAAGCAACTTGTTCATGTGTGGCAGTCAGTGGTACATCCATTTGACAAACTATACCTTCCATTGTATACTAAATAGCCATAATTACTATGGCACTCACATCTATATTATTACACAAAGATTAACATTAAAAACCAAAGACAGCTAAACTACGGTTACATTCATTACACCCACCAATGTAGCAAAGTGTAATATGTTTGAATTCAAATAAAATTGAATTGTATTTTCTCATATGCTGGGGAAAAAAAGTGTTTCATAATGGTTAATGCTATGCAATGTAATTTCCAGATGTAGAAACACTGCTCTCTCTAATGATAAAGCTAGATGACAAGTTTAGTGTCAAGCCTTGGCTCAGTAGTAACACTTTACAATTGAAGCTTCAAGGTCTACAGAAGAGCTCAAGCAAGCCATTTAAGTTAATATCTATGTGTAAAAACTGTTTGTGGAATTTGCTGTCTACTGTGTTTTTGAAGACAATGACACTATAGTTGGCATTCAGACATCAGTCATAAGTCAACCTACTTTATTAATTAACAATTTTCTTGCTTCTGTTAATGGCTGAGGGAAAAGAATTAAGGGAAAGAGAGACTGGAATCAACATAAGGCAGAGATTGTTAGGAAGTCCATCATAGGGACTTTATTCTTCCTCCTATCATTTTACATTAGTTACTTGAACAGGGTTGGTTGCCAAAACAAAGGAATTTCCCTATACGTCCCTCTGACAGCCAGAAGTCAGTTTCCAGTTAGCCTAGAGCAATCGAGAGAGCATATTTCAATGTAAGGGGCAGGTCTATGCCAGCGAGATAAAACTTCCAGCAGGTGAAGTAGATTGAGTATATGATTTGCATTTAAAAACTGTCTAAAAAAAGACCTTCTAATAGTAAGCTGTGTGTTAAAGGGTAAACAAAGTATTTTGGCGGAGCTCCGAAGTTTCCGCATTTTTAATGCATTTGTACAACTTGCAGGTCTTAGATTAGGGAAATAGGTGAAGAAGTGTCAGATGGAATTACAGTGTAGAGAAGTGTATGGTCCTGCATATTGGTAGAAGGAGTAAAGGCAAAGACTGTTTTCGAAATGGGGAGCAAATTCAGAAATCAGAGGTGCAAGGGGACTTGGGAGTCCTCGTGCAGGATTTCCTGAAGGTTAACTTGCAGGCTGAAGTGGTGGTTAAGGAAGTCAAGTACAATACTAGCATTTATTTCAAGAAGACTAGAATATAAAAGGATATAATGCTAGGAGTATAGTGAGCCATTTTGAAGAAAGAATGTGCTGGCATTGGAGAGGGTCCAGGGGAGGTTCTTAAGAATGATCCCATATGATCCCAAAAATAAAAGGGTTAATATACGAGGAGCATTTGGTGGCCCTCTATACTAGGAGAATAGAAGAATAAGGGGATTCTCATTGAAATTACTCAATATGGTGGTGGTGGTGGGGGGGGGGGGGGGGGGGGTGGAGTCAAAGGCTCGATGGCACAGCCTCATAATAGAAGAACATCCCGAGGAGAAATTTCTTTAGCCAGAGGGTGGCCAGTCTGTGGAATTTATTGCCACAAAAGGCTATGGAGGCAAAGTCATTGGGTATATTTAAAGTGGAGGTTGATTAGTAAGGGCATTAAAGGTTATGGGGAGAAGGCAGGAGAATGGAGATGAAAGAGATAATAAATTAGCCAATAGATTCAACAGGCCGAATGGCCTAATTCTGCTTGCAAGTCTTGAGGTCTAATTGCAATTTAAAGTCTAAAATTCACCTCATATCTCTTTGCAGTTTGTTCACATGACTTGTAAGCTCTTTAAATGGCTTCTACATTATTCAGAAAAATTCTATGGATCTGGTGTGCTTTCAGAGAATTAAAGCTGCACTGCTGGAACTACAGCCATCACACTAGAAAGTCACTTTGCATAACAATAACAACTCTAATACCTTGCAACTAAAGCTACAAAGAAAAGACCTCCTTGTAACTAATTTACCTCATTTTTGACACAGATAGAAAATCTCTTAAATGCTATTTTTGGGAGCTATGCATATTCTGTTAGAGGTATCACAGAGTTACAAATATAATCAACAGCAAAGAACATCATGAATGTAAATACAGATTTTATATGTGCACAAGAATTGAGTTTTGAAGATAAATACATGACAGAGTTTTTTGAGGAAGTTACCAGGATGGTTGATGAAGGAAAGGCAGCATTTGTTGCTGACATGGATTTTAGCAAGGCCTTTGACAAAGTCCCGGATTGAAGGCTGGTCCAGAAGGTTAAGTTGCTTGGCATTCAGGATGAAAGAGGAAATTGGATTCAGCATTGCCTTAGCGAGAGAAGACAATGAGTGATAATAGATGTTTGTCTCTCTGACTGGAAGCCTATGACTAGTGGTGTGCTGCAGGGATCAGTAAATTTGTGTATGACAACAAGATGAGAAATTTGGATAGAACATTGATGGGAGGGGTATGGAGTGCTATGGTCCAGGTGCAGGTCAAAGGGACTAGGCCAGGGGTCGGCAACCATTACCACTGAAAGAGCCATATGGACCCATTTCCCACAGAAAAGAGAACACTGGGAGCCACAAAACCCGTTTGACATTTAAAATGAAATAACACTGCATACAACGTTTTTTTTTTGCCTTTATGCTATGTATAAACAAACTATAATGTGTTACATTTATGAAATTGATGAACTCCTGCAGAGAAAACGAAATTACATTTCTGCATGCAACAAAAACATTTTGAACTCCGAAAAAAAGACGTTGGGTTGAAGGTTACTCCATAGTTAGCCTACCTTCGATCGAAAAATTAAAAGAAATCGCGCACTGGCGGGTGTCAGGGATTGGCAGTGGTGACGTATATTAATAGCGATAAAAAACACGTTGTGGCGGTGTGCTACACGCAGCGCTAAGATAACGACACTGCAGTCAAAGATAACTTTATTCGAACTAAACAGCCTTGCTTTAAAGCCTCCATCAACCCATCCCCCGTGGGCGCGGATGCTCCAAAAGACACGTACTCACAAACCCCTGTAGGCTATCTCCCTTAGCCGGAACAGTGGCTAATTGTGAGCCGGTTCGGATGTGCCAGAAAATGGGGTCTCCACAACGTTTTATTTAGATTGTACAAGATCACCATAATCTTCAAATTTCGAATTACATTTCAAAAACTAACAAACCACGGGGAGCCGCAGCACAGAGATGAAAGAGTCGCATGCGGCTCCGGAGCCGCAGGTTGCTGACCCCTGGACTAGGCTGTAAAATAGTTAGGCACAGAAATGTGCTGTAGGTTCTATGACCATGAATAATTCAGAAACAGACAGCTCTGGATCGATGAATAACAGTGATAATTTTGTCCAACTGTTCATCCACTGAAAACTGTTTGTTTGTTCATCTACACATCTTGAAACATTGTGAAATTAGGATTGCATCATTTTTGGTTTAGTTTTGGCTGCATGATCTTTGTTGAAACTGAAGTGGAATGGGTTACCCTTTTGAAATTGTACCAGCTAGTAAATGATCTTTAACAACACACACAAAATGCTAGAGGAATTTATTTGGCCAGGCAGCACCGATGGAACTGAATAAATAGTTGATGTTTCGGGCTGAGACCCTTGAATAAACATTGACTGTTTATTCATTTCCACAGATGCTGACTGACTTGCTCAGTTCCTCCAGCATTTTGTGCGTGTTGCTGAACAGATTCTCAGTATCTGCAGAATCTCTTGTGTAAATCATCTTTGAAGCTGGGTTTCAAGCGCAAATGAAGTCCGATTGGTAAGTTAAATACATCCCAAATAAATTGATGGAAGTTTAGGCACAGTATTGACATTTAAAAAAAAATCCCCTCCTAAACTTTGAAACCCAAAATCAAATTGCTGAATTAACAAAAAATCTAGAAAATTCTTACTTAGTCACTGCCTGCCTATGTTAGACCACAAGACATAGGAGCAGAATTAGGCCACTTGGCTCATCGAGTCTGCTCTGCCATTCCATCATGACTGATTTATTATCCCTCACAACCCCATTCAACTGCCTTCTCCCTGTAACAACCGATGTCCTGATTAATCAAGAACCTAGCAACCTTCACCTTAAGTATATCCAATGACAAGGCCTACAATGAATTCCACAGGTTCACCCTACGTTATCAGGCTGTGGATAAGATCAGCCATACAACATTTACACATGCCCACTTTTCAGCAGGGGTTAATAAAGTTCTTTGTTTTTGGCACAGGACAGACCTAACATCTCTGCTATGGCAGCTATCTTTTACTACTACACAGACCAACACACTGAAGCCAAGACTCGTAGATTTACAAAGAATTGTTACAAGTGGAACAGTGCTCAAATGTTCATAATCACTGCATTATATGCTGTCTACATGTATCATTCTAATCAAAGTCGCAAAAGATGCATTCAATACAAGAACTCCATCTGTCAATTTTTGCTGTGAAATTTACTCCAGTCACCACTTTTAAGTATGCACGTGTTGACAGATCACTTCAAACAGATTGGTCATAACCTTTCTTTAGATGAATTTGTTTGTAAAATAGATTGTTGACCAAATAATATTGTAGAAAATCCCAACATTCTGGGAGTTGCTCTAATATTATGTTGTGACTGTATGTGCTATCATAACTATATGTGTGTGTACTATGTCTGACTGTATGTACTGTGATTTACATCTTAGCCGCAGAGGAATATTGTTTCATTTAGCTGTATACATGTGTATGGTTGAATGACAATTAAACTTGAACACAACTTTCAATTTAGATCTGATTGCACAATTTTAACAGGAAGAATATACCTTGTTTAATTTTTCCCACTTAGTTTTCAAAAGCAAACCTACTGTAATTTCCTTATTTCTCACTAACATCTTCCAAGTCTTTGTAACTCCACATTAATTACAGACTAAATCAGAAGCCTTCCTGTATTGTACAGATAAATCGTTGTCTCAAAATTAATTTATAACTGAACATTCTGGAAAGTTTTCCATAAAAAGTCTTGAAAACTGCTATACTTAATTTCAATCACCTCAAAAATTATTTTTGTTGAAAATGAATATATAACTGACCTCTAAATAGATCACACAATGATCAGGATTGATGCATTGGAATTCGGTTTCAATTGTGAAAAAGAAAATCAGTGAACAATTAACTGACACGATACAGAACTATAAAGCAAACTGACATTTTAAATTCACTCTGCATTTGACCCAGAAATAAATTTGAAAGTCATTCTCTCCTCCACCTACTGTTTCCTGAATCTAGCACATGAAAGTAAATGCAGAACATACCTCATGTATAGCACTCCATTCTGATCAACTTGCCGCTGCCATCCTATTGGAACTTGGACTGCTGCTCCTCCATCTTTTTCACCATCATTTTCATTTCCTCCATTCATTTTCACGTTTCTGCTTGTGACACACCAAAGATATCAAAAGTCAAATGATATCTTTGGATTTCATGTCATCATGGTCCCTGAAACGTGACCATATGGTACAGTGCTTGCCCACTGTACAAAGTACTGGAGGTGATGTTTGGGCTCAATGAGGAACCATTTCTTCAAAAACCACCATTTTGTATAAAGTCACTGTCTCATAATAATCCACATTCATTTAATGCTGTTGGATGATTCAGAGTGTTTGGAGTTGTACAGTAGTGCTACATGGAGAGAACCAGCTGCTTCCTGATCACGATGTACATGATTCACAAAAATCCTCAATCGGTTCTGAGCTTCAAGATAAATTATGTTTTGAAATTAGTTTTTTTTTCAGTTCTACTTATTCCTACAGACTAGTGTTGATTTTCAAAACCAATATAATCTTCTTCTAATTGAATCCATAGAAGGCCACATTCTTCAATGAACATAATTTCTTACGCAAATCCAAATGCAGGTGGTTCTCGCATTTAACGGAGTAACCTTCGAAATTCATTTCTCATTATCTCCAAAGTTTTGAACAATTCATTCTTCATACAAAATCCTGTAAATATACAAATTTAGATTAGATAAATGAAAATTAATGCACTGTGCAAAATTAGTAAAGAACTAATCAAATAAATAACATACCATTCACCGTACATATATAATACAGAGTCATTTATTAATAATACATTTAAAGTCATGGATTCTAATGAAACAGTAATACTCTAATGGAAACTTGAACCAAATAAAAAAAACATTTGAATTATGATGAAATAAGAGTTTTTGTTTTAAACAAAAACACAGGAGATTTAAGATAAATTGACCGATGTCAACATTTGTCCTTGAAATTGCTTGGTGAAGATCATCTGTAATTTGAAACAGTAATTAAATTTCTCCAAATTCAAATTGTGACTCAGCCCCAGTAATCCATATAAAAAAAATGACATCAGCAGTCAACACACATTTATTACACATTGCCAAATGCTCTAAAAGACACACTGCATTGCGAGATAGAGTATTATACATTTTAAACCATTTAGGTGCATGTAAGGATTGCATACTGTTATTTGAGCAAAATATTGATTAAATTGTCTGCCAGGTTTTTGCATTTCGTGAAGGAACATTACATGAGAAAGAGAGCAAACACAAAAGGAAGTCAGTGAGAAGTCAAGAAACAACTGAGTCATTTATGAAATAACTGCATGAAGACACGAACAGTCAGGATGGGAAACTGCTTCTTCCCTCAGGCCGTTAGGCTTCTGAACTCCCTGCCACAATGCATTCAAAGAGTCACTGGATAATTTGTACTGTATCCTATAATACTTAATTTCTGCAATTTATCTATGTGTAATTCATTTGCAGATTTAATGTTTACTTTTCCAACTTATTGTGTGTTGCATGTATGTAATGTGTACTACTGTGTTTTACATCCTGGTCTGGAAATGGTGTCTCATTTGGCGGAAAACATGCATATAGTTAAATGACAATCAACTTGATAAATGTGATTTCTTGAAATGGATTACGTTTCATTAAACAATAAAACATGGAGAGTGAAATGGTTAACTACTAGAACCCACAGCCCGTTTGCAGCATTTAATGAAATAGGTTAGATGGAAGAGAAAAGTATACTGAAGAGAACTACCATTGGCCTTCATTTACAGCTTCTTTAAGGTAACATTACAAATAGAGCACATCGTAGCGACGTGCTACACACAGAGCTGAAATAACGACACCCAGTCGGTAAGTCGTTTCGAGACTAGTTTATTCAAACTTCACAGCGCTGGCATTTAATCCCTAGCGCCTGCCCTCTCCGGGCGGAAATGACATCAGAGGTGCATTACCAAAGTCTCCCCTCGTGCGCTGGCTATTAGTGAGCCGGTTCGCCTGCGCAGAAAGTGGGTTGCCACATAACCCACCCCCAGAACTGGCGATACATCCCCCCAATGTCCACAGTTTGGATCAGCCTCTGTTTGGGAGGTCTGCCTCTGCGCCGCGGTGCCTGAACCTTGACCAGCTGAGCCAAGTCCACATGGGCTGGTTTGAGTCGGTCCACCGTGAAAACCTCCTCTCTCCCCCCAAATGTCCAGAACATACGTGGACCTGTTGTTGTTGATCACCTTGAATGGCCCCTCGTACGGCCGCTGTAGCGGTGCCCGGTGTCCGCCCCTTCGTACAAACACAAACTTACAGTTCTGCAGGTCTTTGGGTACATGGGTCGGGGTCCGTCTGTACTGTGAAGTTGGTACGGGGGCCAGGTTGCCGAGCCTTTCGCGTAGCCTGTCAAGGACTGCTGCGGGTTCTCCCTCTTGCCCCCTTGGGGCTGGTACGAACTCTCCTGAGATTGCCGGGGTGCGCCGTACACCAACTCAGCTGACGAGGTGTGCAGATCCTCTTTGGGCGCCGTACGAATTCCAAGCAGGACCCAGGGAAGCTCGTCCACCCAGTTAGGTCCTCTCAGGTGGGCTATGAGAGCCGAGTGAAGGTGGAAGCATTCCACTAGTCCGTTCGACTGTGGGTGGTAGGCAGTTGTGTGGTGTAGCTGCGATCCCAACAGGCTGGCCACAGCCGACCACAGGCTGGAGGTGAACTGGGCGCCTCTGTCGGAGGTAATGTGGGCCGGTACCCTGAAGCGTGCTACCCAGGTTGCAATCAATGCTCGGGCGCAGGATTTGGCAGATGTGCCGGTGAGTGGGACCGCCTCTGGCCACCTCGTCAACCGGTCTAGCACAGTTAGGAGGTACCGTGCTCCTTGGGACACTGGTAGGGGGCCCATGATATCCACATGAATGTGGTCGAAACTCCAGTGGGTGGGTTCAAACTGCTGCGGCGGGGCTTTAGTGTGCCGCTGCATCTTGGCTGTTTGGCACTGCGCGCACGTTCTGGCTCATTCACTGACCTGCTTGCGAAGTCCGTGCCACGCGAACTTGCTGGAGACAGCCGGACGGTTGTCCGGAGAGATGGGTGTGCCAAACCGTGTATGGAGTCGAAAACTCGCTGCCTCCAGGCTGCCAGAACAATGGGGCGAGGTTGGCCGGTAGCCACGTCGCACAGGAGGGTCCTTTCACCTGGTCCTACGAGAAAGTCCTGCAGCTGCAAACCCAAGACTGCGCTCCTGTAGCTGGGCATCTCATTGTCTGTCTGCTGCGCCTCCGTCAGTTCTGCATAGTCTACCCCCAGGAACAGGGCCTGGGCAGCTGGTCTGGAGAGTGCGTCTGCGATGATGTTGTCCTTTCCCGAGACATGCTGGATGTCCGTCGTGTACTCGGAGATGTAGGACAGATGTCGCTGCTGGTGAGCTGACCAGGGATCAGACACCTTCGTGAACACGAAGATCAACGGTTTGTGGTCCGTGAACATGGTGAACAGCCTACCTTCTAAGAAGAACCTGAAATGCCTGATTGGCAGATACAGTACCAACAGCTCCTGGTCGAAAGCACTGTACTTGAGTTTGGGTGGTCGTAGATGCTTGCTGAAGAACGCCAGGGGTTGCCAACACCCCTCGATGAGCTGCTCCAGCACCCCACCGACTGCTGTGTCAGATGCGTCCTTCATGAGGGTGGTCAGAACATCCGTTCTGGGGTGCACCAGCATCGCGGTATCTGCCGAGGCTTCCTTCGCTTTAATGAAAGCGGTCGCGGACTCCTCATCCCAAGTAATGTCCTTGCCTTTAATTGACATCAGGGTGTACAAAAGGCACATGATACGGGCTACTGAGGGGAGGAAATGGTGGTAGAAGTTCACCATACCAACAAATTCCTGCAGGCCTTTGACCGCGTTGGGCTGGGCAAAGTGGCGGATCGCGTCTACCTTGGCGGGCAGAGGTGTTGCCCCGTCTTTGGTAATCCTGTGGCCCAGGAAGTCGATGGTATCGAGACCGAACTGGCATTTGGCCGGGTAAGTCCGGGTCGCGTCCCACCGCGTCCATTAGCCGCTGGAACGTCTGTGTAGCATTCTTCAGGCAGAACGGCATTCGGAGGAACTCGAACAGGCTGAACGGGGTGATGAGTGCTGTTTTGGGGATGTTTTCAGTTTGCACTGGGATTTGATGGTATCCCCGGACGAGGTATACTTTGGAAAAGATTCTTGCCCCGTGCAGGTTTGCTGCAAAGTCCTGTATGTGCGGCATGGGGTAGCAGTCTGGACTGGTAGCCTCGTTCAGTCTGCGGTAGTCGCCGCATGGTCTCCAACCCCCAGCTGCTTTGGGCACCATATGCAGGGGGGAGGCCCATGGGCTGTCAGACCTCCGTATGATTCCCAATTCATCCATCCTCTTGAACTCCTCCTTCGCCAGGCGGAGCTTTTCCTGGGGGGGAGCCTTCATGCGCGGGCGTGGAGGGGTGGTCCCTGAGTCGGAATGTGGTGCTGTACCCCGTGTCCAGGCGTGGCTGCCGTGAACTGCAGTACCAGAATCAATGGAAAGTCCGCCAAGATTCTGGTGAATTCGTTGTCTGACAGCGTGACGGAGTCCAGGTGTGGGGCCGGCAACTTGGCTTCACCCAGGGAGAAAGTCTGGAGAGTGTTGGCATGTACCAGTCTTTTCCCTTGCAAGTTGATCAGCAGGCTATGAGCTTGCAAGAAGTCTGCCCCCAGGAGTGGTTGGAAATCTGCCCCCAGGAGTGGTTGGGCCACCGCAGCCAGTGTGAAGTCCCACGTGAACCGGCTGGCGACGAACTGCAGCTGCAGTGTGCGGGTGCCGTAGGTCCGTATCGTGCTGCCGTTTGCGACCCTCAGGGTGGGTCCTGGCTTCCTGTTGCGGGTGTCGTACCCCGTCAGGGGCAAGATGCTGATCTCCGCTCCGGCATCTACCAAGAAGCGGCGTCCCAACTGTTTGTCCCAGACGTACAAGAGGCTGTCCTGGTGGCCAGCCGCCATAGTCATTAGCAGCAGCTGGCCCTGCCCCTGGCCCTTGCAGGGCGGGAGACAACGGCGGGCTTTTGTGCCCCACCACTGGTGGTAGAAACACCACTGTTCACTGTCCTCCTCACTCCTGCCTCTGTGTTGTGTGCGCCTCCCTGCCGGGCCTGGTCTGGTCTGGTCTGCTGTTGTCGCATGGCCTGGTAATCTGACCGACGGACGCCACGCTCTCCCTCTTGGCTTTCCACAGCACGTCTGCCTGGGCCGCCACCTTCCGGAGGTCACTGAAATCTGCATCAGCCAGCAGCAGATGTATGTCTTCGGGCAGTTGCTCCAGGAACGCTGCTCAAACATGAGGCAGGGCTTGTATCTGTCAGCCAGGGACGGCATCTCGTTCATCAATGTTGACGGCAGTCTGTCTCCAGGTGAAGCAGGTGGGCACCTTGCTCACGCTATGAGAGGCCAAAGGTCCCAATGAGCAGCGCTTTGAATGCTTCATATTTGCCTCTTCCGGAGGCGACTGCATGAAATCTGCAACCTGGGCAGCTGTCTCCTGGTCAAGGGCGCTCACCACGTGGTAGCAATGCGTGGAATCAGAAGATACTTGCCGAATCTGGAACTGGGCTTCTGATTGGCTAAACCACACGCATGGTCACAGCATCCAGAAAGTCGGCAGTTTTAGCAAAACTGCGTGAACAGATGAAGAGTCGGTCATCTTTGGTCCAAATCCCGTTTGGACCGTTGGGGTCACCAACGTAGCGATGTGTTGCACACAGCGCTGAAATAACGACCGCAGTCGGTAAGTCGTTTGGAGACTAGTTTATTCAAACTTTACAGCGCTGGCATTTAATCTCTAGCGCCCGTCCTCTCCGGGTGGAAATGACGTCAGAGGTGCATTACCAAAGTCTCCCCCCCCCCGCTCGCTGGCTATTTGTGAGCCGGTTCGCCTGCGCAGAAAGTGGGTCACCACAACATCACAAAATTTAGTACTTATCAAACATCATTTAGATGCAGACCATATTTTACAATAACAAAACACGAGTTCACTGTTAATGCCGACTTTTGACTTCTGTTTATTGATGACAGCTCTGCTTTCAATGGTGTAGTTCCAATCAAACTCATTTCCAAACTCCAAGACTTGGGACTCAACATCTCATTTTGCAACCGGATTCTTTCAGACCAACAGATCACAATCAGTAGCATCTTTGCCATGGTTGTCCTCAATGGTGCCCCACAAGACTGAAGACGCTTGATGTCACAACCTACCTCATATGGCCTTGCACCTTACTGTCTGCCTGTACTGAACTTTGGCTGCAATTGTAACACTACTGTGCATTCTGTTATTGTTTTCAATGGACAAAATGAAATGACCAGTATGGGTACTATGCAAAACAAAGATTTTATACTCTGCCTCAGGACAGGAAAATAAACCAACTTACCCATACTGGCACTACAGTAGTATAGTGCTTAGCAGGATGCTATTACAGTTCAGGGTGCTCAAAATTGTGAGTTCAATTCCAGCACTGTCTGTAAGGAATTTGAATATTCTCCCAGTGACTGCGTAGGTTTCCGCCAGATACTCCAGCTCAAAGATAAACTAGTTAGTAGGTTAACTGGCCATTAAAAATTGCCCTGCGATTAAGCTAGTGTTAAATAGATGGGGTGTTAGGTCATGCAGCTTCATTGTTCTGGAATGCTCTGCTCCATGCTGCATCTCTAAATAACCAGATAAAATATATATTGTTTTAAAAATTGACAACTTCTGAATGCTTTAGCATAAATACAGGCATCTTCTACAGTACTGACCTTAAATTTGTTACCAAAGTTAACCAGCAAGTACGTGTTACTTAAGCTATTTATATCAACTAACCCTTATGAATTTCCTCTGCATTTGGTCAAGTTGATGTCAGTGGCTTTCGAAGTAAGAATCAACAGAAAACAGAAATTAATCAAATTTAGTTTTAAGGATTTCTAATGGAAAGATTGCTTGATTTTAAATTAAGTTCTGCATATAATTAAAATAGTAAATTTAAAAACATTCTTATTTTGTTTTGCACTCAGAATTAAATGTCAAAAGGCAAAAGCAATTTTAATAAATGTTAATTAACACAAAGTGCTAATGCACTCTATTTAACTGATGCATGAACTTCTACAATTAAGATAATTTCCTTGTGCAATAATTAATTCACAAAATTCTTGTAACAATAAATTAAACGAATATTTAAATTGATATGTTTGCAAAATAACATTTTTCCTGTGATTTATGGCAAAGTTTGAATAAGTGGCTTCATATTCAATTTCCTGCCCAATCTATTGACAATCTGCATTTTCAAGGATGTACTCTCCTTCATGTTAGCTAACCAGGACCTAAACTTGTGCTTAAAGAAAATGGATTTAAACATCTTAATTTCTTCTGTAAAAATATAACATTTGGTGATCAAAGAGACTGGGAAAAGTGAAAATGAAAGCCCAAAGGGAATGAGAAGATATTGCAGATACCAGAAGTAACTATCTATTGGAGGAGCTCAATAGATCAGGTATCTCACTTTGGGAGATTGGGGGGAGGGGAGGGGGAGGGGGAGAGGGAGAGGGAGAGGATGAGAATGAGAATGAGAATGAGGGATTCAATAGCCTGTCAACAAAAGCTTCTGCAGAGCAACACACAAAATGTTGGAGGAACTCGGCAAGTCATGCAACGTCCATAGAGTTGAATAAACAGTCTTGGTTGTGGACCAAGACCCTTCATCAGGATGGTTTTTGGTTAATCAGCTAGTTAATCAAAGTTTCAGCTAGTTTCAGCAAAGTTTCCTTCTCTCCCCTCCTCAAACCACTCCAAAGATGTTGCTGGACCCTTTTGAATTCCTCCAGCAGACTATTTATTTCCACTTAGCAGTTCTGAAATACATTAACTGTAATGATTTTTCTCTCTTCTGTGTTGCTCAAGAATATTTTCAAAACAGAAGATAATAAGGTTTTTCCACATATCTCTGCCCTCCTTAATATTTGCATGAAAGAAAAATACTGACTTCTAAACAGTATCCCATCTTTCCCTTTGTATGAATTTAACATTAAAGCAAACTTTAAAGTTTTGAATGGAGTTTTACAAAATTAACATTATGCTTTTTAATGGATGAAAAACATCAAACATTAAGAGTAATTGCCAAGAAGGATTATATTAATTGAACAAAAGGAAAATAATCATAAGAATTGAAGAATGCAAGAGTGACATTGAGGAAGAAGGATCAAGGGACTATGTAACTGTAGAACCAAGTATTGATTTAAAAATACAAGGAGACAGCTTGAAAGATCAGGAACAACTGCATGAATTAGAGCAAAATAATAAGTTGTTAATCAACCAATACAAGATGAAAACTATTCACTTTCAGCCAGGCTACTTGTTTCCTAGAGGAAATGTGAAATCTCCAGTTTGAAGGAACAAAAGCTCAATGTTTCATTGTTTATATGAGTAATCCATCACACTTCTGGCAGGATTCCCTCATTTTATTCTTCACAACAAAAATCCCTACTGCCCTTCTTTCAACTCTTATCCTCATTTTCAAATTTCCTAAATAGTGTCACCCCTTTCTTCTCTTCAATATCTCCTCTGAACCTTCAATCTGAAAAAAATGATGAATCCTGTGCAATTACCCAGCTTTCTGCATTAGTTACTCATAAAATGTGGTCTGATCTACATCCAAGTCACAATAATAGACAAACACAAATTGCCTAAACTAGTAAAACACATACAATTGTACTTTTCAAATGTTTACTGAACTCGTTGTTTAATCTTTAACAGTCCAAGCTGGATAAAATATGTGAACTCTTGTATTTAATAACCGGTAGAACCTCCTTTAGCAGCAATAACCTCCAAACATTTCCTGTAGCTGATCAGACTTGCACAATGGCAAGGAGGAATTTTAGACCATTACTCCATACAAAACTGTTTCAGTTCTTCAATATTTACTTTACTTTATTGTCACCAAACAATTGATACTAGAGTGTACAATCATCACAGTGATTTTTGATTCTGCGCTTTGCGCTCCCTGAAGTACAAATGGAAGTAAATATAATAAAAATTTAAATTATAAATCATAATATTAATATTTATAATCATAATATAAATTACCATATTTCTGGGATACCTTACAGGAACAGCCCTCTTCAGGTCATCCCACATCATCTCAATTGGGTTAAGGTCTGGACTCTGACTTGGCTATTACAAAAAACAAATTTCCTTTTTAAACCATTCTGTTGTTGATTTTCTCCTTTCTTTTAGATCAGTGTCTTGTTGCATTATCCAACTTCTATTAAGCTTCAGGTGATGGACTGCTACCCTGACATTCTCCTGTAAAAGGTCTAGGTACAATTTTGAATTCATGATTCAATTATTGCAAGCTTTCCAGGCCCTGAGGCAGTAAAGCAGCCCCAAACTATGATGCTCCTTCCACCATGCTTCACAGTTGGGATGAGGTTTTGGTGTAGGTGTACAGTATCGTTTTGCTCCCCAAACACAGTGGTGTGCATTCCTGTCAAAAAGTTGAATTTTTGTCTCATCTGTGCACAGAACATTGTCCCAGAAGCGTGGAATATCCAGGTGGTCTTTTGCAAACTTGAGACATGTAATGTTTCTTTTTGGAGAGCAGTGGTTTTCTCTGTGGTGTCCTTCCATAAACATCATTCATGTTCATTGTATTTCTTATAGTGGACACATGAACAGAGTTCTAGAGATGCCTGCAGGTCTTTTGCTGCCCTCGGGTTCTCTTCCACCTCCTTCAGCATTGCACATTGTGCTCTTGGTGTGATCTTTGCAGGACACACACTGAGGGAGAGCAGCAACAGTTCTGAATTTCCTCCATTTGTAGACAATTTCTCTTACTGTGCACTGATGAGCACCCAGAGCTTTAGAAATGCTTTTCAGAGATTCAAAGGTTCACTTATTATCGAAGTATACAACTCTGAAATTCTTCAATTCTCTGGGTAATTATGAAACCAAGAAAGAAATGCAACACAATCATCTACCCCCAAATCCCGCCTCCCTACAAAAAAAAACAAACAAAAATGCAACACCCAAATCCCTCCTCCCACACAAAATACTAACAAAAATAGAGCAGTCTTTTTGGAGCCTTTTCCAACTTCATGCATCTCTACAATTCTTCTTCAAAGTTGTTTTGATTGAGGCATGGTGCATATCAGCACATCTTTCTTGAGAAGAGCAGGCTCTGTCAGCAACCTGAGTTTCTGTGCCTTTTTAAAAAAAATAGGGCAGGGACCTCTGCAACCCACACCTCCAATCTCATCTCATTGACTGGAACACCTGACTCCAAATAGCTTTTGTAGAAGGCATTACTCCAGAGGTTCATATACTTTTTTGAACCTCAATATTGACAAGTAAAATGTTTGTGTACTACCGGCTGGCCCATACTGAATTTAATCATCCCCACATTGTCAAGAGTGCATTCAGCAATCAAACACCATCCTCTGGAATTCCATATTTAATCTTACATAAATCTGGCCAAGCTTACCTGTTCAAAAGGATCTTTGATCCAAATGCAATTTTACAAGATGCATGGCACTAGTGTTAATAATATTTTGCAATTAGAAAGGATGCCATATTAATGACCGTTGTAGATACTGTTATGCGAAATTAAAAAGAAACCCTGGTAACAAATAGCTGAAAACCTTAGAAAATCAACTTTTCCTAAAGATGATACCACTGTAGACCCTATATGTTTAACACAGCAATCAAACACGCCCCCCCCCCCCCCACCGAACCACTCTGGACCACACAAAAAATACATTTTATTCAGAAGAAATCCATTTTCTTTCTTGTTCCATGTTCAGAATTACCTGCCATTAGCTACCAATTTTAACTATTAAAATTCCCTCCCATTTTCTTCTGTCTTAAGGATCATATCTTAACATTCAGACAAAACTGGTTACCAAAGAGATAATAAGGACCAAAATACTTAGCTCACCAACATGCAGCATATTCTTCAATATGTACTACAGGCTTACAAGCCATCAATTTGAAAAACAAAATCGTTCTGGAGAGAATTAGTGATGAAATACAGAAATCACTGCCTTTTTCTATATGATCTGCAGTTTAAAACAAAAGGTGTTTGAAACCCACAGTCATTAATGCACAAATTGTTCAGAAACTTGTGGCTAAGAGATACCCCACATGGTACAACTTGCTGGCTGATTTATGCCTCTCCAACATTAATTTTGAAAAAAAAATCAACACATTCAGATTTTCCTGGCTGCTTGTTCTGCCGAATGACTGCCCAATCTTCCTCCTCTCGTGCAGTTACTCAGTGTTGAAGATGACTTACTTTCACTTCAATCCAAGTGTTTCAATGTGGCTGATGAGGTCTACTAAACTTGCCACAGAAAGTTGAGAAATTAATATGCATACATCATTTGAAGAGCAAGATAAATATCATGCCAATATTTCTTTCAAAGTACAGAAACTCTTCCCAACGGGTTTTTAGTTCCACTATTTTAAAATCTTAAAGATCCTTGAAGGCTTGCCAGATACCTCTTTAGTACTGCAAAATACTCTATTTTTGTTGGAAATTATTGCTAGAGATATATTACTAATACAAGAAAAAAATCATCATAGCGAAAATAATGCTGGGACACACCAAAATTAATCAACATACAGACCTTATGAAAATAATCTTTGGTTCACAGAAACATTCAGCATACAATACCGATTTAACAAAATGAACTGTTTTCCAGACATAAATATGCTTATAACTCTAGCAAATGCACATTGATTGTAAGAACTCCAATGCTATATTGAACTTTAGTTTGAGTTACAAAAAAAGAACTCTAGGAAACAGATTTTCTCAGTTCTTAATAAGCATTTAGTTTTCCTTACCTTTTCCATGGAATAACGATGATATAAAATACTCAACTAGGACAATCTATTATTAAATAGATGCCAATGTTTAAATTACCTCATGGATAAAGCACTAAAACCTTTGCTGGGGATCTTTAAAATCTCCAGGCTGGTATTGTACTCAAATGACAGGTTATTTCAAGCTAATTGTGTTTTGGTATTACAAAACATTTGGCAAAACTTGCCAAATACAGAAATAAACACATTGTAAACAAACCGGTTACTTTGTTTTGAAAAGGAAAAAGTCCCTGCAATGATCAGTTTTAAAACCAGAATCTGGTAAGAGCATTTTGAACAATTTCTTTGGCCCTTCAAAATTGTTGTTGAGGAAGTCTAAACATAACCTTGGTTTCCAAAACTTCGGATTACTTATGTTGTAGCAAAATTAAAAAGGAATTTTAAAAACTTTTTTCACTGATGTAGGACATAACAGAATCTTCTCTTAGGTTATCAATTTGGAAGGACAACCTAATTTTGGACCTGCCTCCAGCTGCAAACCTGATTTACCGCTCTGATTTCCTGCACAATCAAATGCAAAAATGCCTTCACAATAAATAGAAAAATTCTAGAACACTATTTTAGACGAACAAATCAAATGAGTTATTCTAGGTTTTCAAGATAATATGTAACCAACAGCTGAAAACTTGATCACCTGGGTAAGGATGAAATGGTCAGAGCTTGCTGTATGCAGATTGGCTCCTACACTTTCCAGATTACAAAAGTAACTATACTTCAAAAGCATTTTGTTAATTGTAGGTGTGAGAAATCCTGATTGTGAACAGCATAATTGAACTACCATTTTTCTGTCAAGCATGCATTGTAAAGAGTAAATGTACAACAGTCGAGATGGATTACTTTTACTTAAGTGCAAACTCAAAGACAAACACTCATCATTAAGCCTTTCCTTCTTGGAATCAATTTTATGAATATGGTCAGCACATCTTTCCTTAGATCGTGCCTAAATCCACTTGTTACCTCAAAGAATTCTAACAGTTTTGTCAGGCAAAATCAGCTCTTAATGTTCTTTATGATTTTCATTATTGGAAGTAATAGTGTGAATCGAAAATAACTTCTCCTTGCTGACAACGCCCGTACACCTTAAAGACGTCTTTAGCCTACTGCTCTACTCTCTACAGTCTACACGCATGACTGTGTGGAAGGAACAGCTCAAACACTATCTATAAATTAATCGACCACACAACAATTGCTAGCAGGATTTTGGATGAGGAGGCATTCAGAAGAGATCAGCTGATTGAGGGGAGTCATAACAACAACCTTTCACTCAACGTCAATATGACCAAAGTATTGATTGTGGCCTTCATTAAGGGGAAGTCAAGGAAATGCACACCAGTCTTCAGAGGAATTGATAGTGGAAAGGGTGAGCAGTTTCAAGTTCCTGGGTGTCAACAGCTCTGTTGATCTATTCTGGTGCCAACATATGGATGCAATTACAAAGGTGGCACAACAGTGGTTATTCGTTATTAGGAGTTTGAGGAGATTTGGTGTGTCACCAACCTCCAGCAAATTTCTACAAATGTACAGTGGACATCACCATCTTGTGTAGAGGGGTCACTGCGCAGAATTGGAAAAAGCTGCAGAAGCTTGCAAACTTGGCCAGCTCCACATGGGCACTAGCCTCTGCAGCACTGAGGACATCTTCAAAAGATGATGCCTTAAAAAGGTGGCATCTATCATCAAGGACCCCCTTCACCCAGGGCATGCCCTCTTCACACTGCTACCACCAAGGTGGTGATATAGGAGCCCAAAGAGAGACACACAGAATGTTTCAGTAACAGCTTCTTCCCCTCCCCCATCAGATTTCTGAACAGACAATGAATCCATGTACACTACCTATTTCTTTTTGCTCATTTCACACTACTGATTTAATTTTTATACAGTGAATTACAGTTAATTGGGACACACTGGGACCAGTACATTTTGGCCCAATTAAGCAGCTGCCCTAATTAGCTGGTTTCCTGGAAATAGTTAAAAAGGCATTAAAAAAAGACAAACTACTGTTTAACCGAGTAGCAAATTATGTTTTTAAATGAAATACAGAATAAATTAGAGCACTACCAATAGTACTGGTACTCATCTGTCATATCTGACAATGACAGGAAATCTGCATGGGAGAGTTTTAAGTGCAAAGTTTGTTGCTCTGGGGCACTTCACTCTTTCAGCCTTGGAAGGCACAGTCCAGTGGGACAGGCAGTTGTCACAACTAAGATCTTCCCTGGTTGCAGTGGATGACCAAGACTTCTGTGCCACAGCTGAGAATTTGGTGCCTGGTAGGGATCACAGGTAACATTCAAGATGATTGTCAATACCTTCAAATTCTTTGCAGTTCCTAATGAAGTAGTGAAACTTATTTTCACTCCCAGCTATTTCTGGCATTTCCATATCTGAACGCTTAAAACTACAGTGAGCAAAACAATCCAGAATTGTCTTATTGCTTTTTGAACACAACACACATGCCATTGACGCTATTTAAAAACTGCTTGCCAGAAGCACGGCGTGGTGTCTAACAGCCGCATGACATGCATGCGACTGAAGCTAGTTAGAAAATGTTTGGCAACAATCTCCTGCCACAAATATACAAAGGGAATCCTGGCTATTTTCTTGATTTGTTTTTGTTCTTCAAGCGTTGCCCCAAATAAATGGCTACCCCAATTAACGGGTGGCCCAATTAACCTGAATGCATGTATATTTCTTATTTTGTTATGTATTGCACTGCACTGCTGGTGGAAAACAACCAATTTCATTGCATATGCTAGTGATATTAAACCTGGTTCTGTACAAACATCTGCAACAGGCAGTAACTTAAAGCCTGTGAGGAATTAACATACTTATAATGCAGATACATTACAATCAAAAATAGAACAGCTCATTGACATGAAAATACTTCATTCCACAGTAAGGTAGCAGTTTACTACAAATATTCAATGCTGGTGTTTAGGGTGATGGGGTACCAATTGAGTGGGCTGGTTTGCTCTGGTTAATGTGAAGCTTTTTCAAGTTTACTAATCCATGCAGGTAGAGAATATTCTATCAGCTCCAGTTGATGGAAAAGCCTTGGGGTGACAGGCAGTGATTTACTTTACACATGCTGAAAACTCAGAACCAGCAATTATAATACTTGGAGTAGAGAGAGACTTGTCGCAAATTGTTATTGGTTGGCACTTTTGACTCAAAAGTATTACATGCCTGCATTGAGGAATCTCTGCAAACATATCCTGGCATCAGGATTACTGACACTGAACTGCCAATCACATTTCTGTGAAGTACGATTCTAACCCCTAGAGTATTTTTCCCTTAAACACTTATTGGTTTCAGTTTATAAGGACTTCTTAATGACAGTTGGTCAAATGCCTTGATGACAGGAGAATGGCATGTTATGCCCATTGATACATTTGCTTACAATAACGTCTCACTGTCATTTAGTAATATACTTCAAACTAATTAAAAATTAACAGAACTAGAAAAATAATTAAATAAATTAATAGAATAATAAAATAATTGTGCATAAGATGTCACGTCTAACTAATCTCATGGAACTTATTTAGGTGTTATGATGAAAGCTGATGAAGGAAAGGCAGTGTACATTGTATATCTGGATTTTAGCAAGGCCTTTGACGAAGTCCTGCAAGGGAGGCTGGTCCAGAAGGTTAGGTCACTTGGCACTCAGTATGAAAGAATAAACTGGATTCAGCATTAACTTAGCAAGAGAAGATGTTGAGTGGAAGTAGACTGTTGCCTCTCTCTGACTAGAAGTCTGTGACTAGTGGTGTGGCGCAGGGTTCAGTTCTGGTTCTGTTGCTATTTACCACCTATATTAATGAGTTGGATGATGGGATGAAAGGTGAAATATTTAAGGGGAACCTGAGGAGGGAACTCCTTCACACAGGTGGTGAAGTATGTGTAGAACTAGCTGCCAGAAGGATGCAGGATCAATTACAGCATTTAAGAGTAGTTTGGATAGGCATTTGGACGAGTGGGGCATGATGCTGGTAGATGAGTTGAGGCAGAAAAATGTATCACCAGAGACTAGATGGGAAGAAAAGGCCTGTTTCTGTACTGCAATGTTCTATGACCATTGGTGTAGTGGTGGCCTCAGAGTGTTGAAGACCTGGGTTCATCCTGACCTCTGGTGTTTTTTGTGTGAAAATTACACATTCTACTTGTATCTGTGAGAGCTTCTCCGACATTTTCCAGTTTCTGCCCACATGCCACATTCAGGTTGGTAGATTAATTGACGACTGTAAATTGCCCCCAGTGTGTATGTAAGTGGTTGTATCTGTGAAAGATGATGTGAATGTGGTGAGAATAAAGAAACTAGGATTAATGTGGATCAGTTTAACTAGTTAGTTGATGGTCAGTGCAGACAGTGCGACAGAGGGCCCGCTTGCACTCTGCATCTTTTTATCATTCTACAACATTAGTATTCCTTTGGAAAACAGTTATCATTGTTTGGCATATAGTATGTACCTGAAGTGCATGTTACCCATGTTACGGCAGTTCAGGTAACAGAATTCACAAGTCACTACCAATAAATTGAGATACAGAATCAACCTTTGCTCCAAATGGAATGTATTAGCAAAATTAAACTGAACATACATAGAAAACTCAATTAGTTCACCAATGACAATGATTGCAAGCTGTTGGGTCACAGCAGAAAGATACTTGAGATTTGCTTTGGGAACTGATGGAGTTTACACAATACTTCATCAAACAATATAATATCTATTTCAGGTTAAATAAGCAGCTGTTTCTTTTCTGCCGACAATACAATCTGAGTACCCATGCCTACTGATCACACAAAATTTTCCATAGGAATGCAGCTCACTCAGAACATGGATTTGAAATAGTGGTGGAAAAAAAAGGTTTACTTTACAGAAAATTGTGATGCAGATGCTTTCCTTGTACCATGACCTCTGTCATGCAGCTATAGACTGCACTGGAGAAGGAAGGATTGAATGCAAAGGGCAAGTAGAAAATTAGTTCTCTAAATAACCATTACCAGAAAAATCAACCAACCTGAAAAATGATAAAGCAAGGATATAATCTAACATTGCAGTGTTCTGAAAGATGGCCCTGGAGTTCATAGACACTCTGGTTCTCACCTTCCAAAATGTAATTCAGTTGGAAATGGCTCCCACAGATTGGAAACTAACAGTTAAAAATGGAGGAGAGAAAAAGGAACTTTGGTCCTGGAGGGCTGGAAAATTGCAAATGCAACTCCATTATGAACATTTGTTGAGGCATAATATGATTAGGAATAGTCAGCATGGCTTTGTCAAAGGCAGGTCATGCCTTATAAGTCTGTTGAATTTTTTGAGGATGTGACTAAATATGTTGAAGGTAGAGCAGTAGATGTATAAAGATTTCAGCAAGACATTTAATAAGGTACCCCATGCAAGGGTTATTGAGGAAGTAAGGAGGCATGGGACCTTGCTTTGTGGATCCAGAATTGGCTTGCTTCCAGAAGGCAAAGAGTGGTTGTAAATGGGTCATATTCTGCTTGGAGGTCAATGATCAATGGCGTACCTTAGGGATCTGTTCTGGGACCTCTTCTCTTCATGATTTTTAATGACCTCGATGAGGAAGTGGAGGGGTGGGTTAGTAAATTTGCTGATGACACAAAGGTTGGGGGTGTTGTAGATAGTGTGGAGGGCTGTCAGAGGTTACAGTGGGATATTGACAGTGGGACATTGCAAAACTGGGCTGAGAAGTTGCAAATGGAGTTCAACCCAGATAAGTGTGGGGTGATTCATTTTGGTAGGTCAAATATGATGGCAGAATATAGTATTAATGGTAAGACTCTTGGCAGTGTGGAGGATCAGAGGGATCTTGGGGTTCAAGTCCATAGGACACCCAAAGCTGCTGCGCAGGTTGACTGTGGTTAAGGTAGCATACAGTGCATTGGCCTTCATTAACTGTGGGATTGAGTTTAAGAGCCAAGGGATAATGTTCCAGCTACATAGGACCCTGGTCAGACCCCACTTGGAATACTGTGCTCAGTTCTGGTCACCTTACTACAGGAAGGATGTGAAAAATATAGAAAGGATGCAGAGGAGATTTACAAAGATGTTGCCTGGATTGGGGAGCATGCCTTATGAGAATAGGCTGAGTTAACTTGGCCTTTTCTACTTGGTTTGACGGAGGATGAGAGGTGACCTGATAGAGGTGTATAAGATGATGTGGGGCATTGATCATGTAGATAGTTGGAAGCTTTTTCCCAGGGCTGAAATGGCTAACACGAGAGGGCATAATTTTAAGGTGCTTGGAAGTAGGTACAGAGGAGATGTCAGGGATAAATTAAAAAAAAACGCAGAGAGTGGTGAGTGCATTGAATAGGCTGCCAGCGACAATGGTGGAGGTGGATACAATAGGGTCTTTCAAAGGACTCTTAGATAGGTACATGGATCTTAGAAAAATAGAGGGCTATAAGTAACCCTAGATAACTTCTAAAGTACCTGTTAGGCATGCCACTATTGGTCGAAAGGCCTATATTGTGCTGTAGGTTTTCTATGTTTCAGTCAATATATTCTCCATCAAACATCTACAGAAGTTTCTCAAAGTATTAGATGTTACGCCAAATCATCACAAACTTCTAAGTAGAGGCACTGCCATGCTTTCTTCATAATGGCACTTACTGTACATGCTGGACCCAGTACAGATCCTCTGAAATGATAACACTGAAATTAATTTAAAGTTGTTGACATTCTCCATCTCTGATTCCCCAATGAAGGCTGGCTCATGGACCTCTGGTTTCCTCCTTCTGAAGTCCATTATCATCTCTTTGGTCTTGCTGACTTTGAGTGAGAGGCTGTTGTGGTACCAATCAGCCAGATTTTCAATCTCCCTCCAATATGCTGATACATCATAACCTTTGATTTGGCCAATGAGAGTAGTATCATCAACAAACAAATATAACATTGAAGGGAAAAGGAAATTATTGGCCAGTTAACCTGACCCCAGTGGTTGGGAAGCTGTTGGAGTTGATTGTTAAGGATGAGGTTTCGGGGTACTTGGAGATTCATAATAAGCCAAAGACAGCATGGTTTCCTGAAGGGGAAATCTTGCCTGACAGACCTGTTGGAAGTCTTTGAGGAATTAAGAGGCAGGATAGACAAAAGAGAGTCAGTGGAAGTTGTTTACTTTGACTTTTAGAAAATCTTTGACAAGGAGCCACACATGAGGCTTTTTAAAGGAGATAAAAGCCCATGGTATTAAAATAAAGATGCTACCATGGATGGAAGATTGGCTGACTGAGAGGAGGCAAAGAGTGGGAATAAATAGGGCCTATTCTAGTTGCCAGTCAGTGACTGGTAGAGCTCTGCAGGGGTTCGATTTGGGACTACCTCTTTTCATGTTATATGACAATGATTATGATGACAAAATAGATGACTTGATGGCCAAGTTTGTGGATGATATGAAGATAGGTGGAGGGAAAGGTATTGTTGAGGATGCAGGGAAGTACTTAGAGAGTTTGGGAGAATGGGTATGGAAGTGGCAGCTGGAATATAGTGTAGGGAAGTGTACAATCATGCACTTTGGTAGAAGGAATAAAGGTGTAGACTATATTCAAAAGGGGGAGAAAAATTCAAAAATCAGATGTGCAAAGGGACTTGCAAGTCTTTGTACAGGATTCCCTAAAGGTTAACTTGCAGGCTGAGACAGTGGTAAGGAAGGCAACTGTAATGTTAGCATTCATTTTGCGAAAACTAGAATGCAAGAGGAAGGACATCATGCTGAGCAATTTTGGGCCATTCATCTAAGAAAGGATGAACTAACATTGGAGACAGACCACAGGAGGTCCAAAAGAATGATTCTGTGAATGAAGGTGTTAATGTACGAGGTGTGTTTGATAGCTCTGGGCCTGTGCTCATTTGGGTTTTGAAGAGTGAGTGGGTATTTCACTGAAACCTACTGAATGTTGAAAGGCTTAGAAAGGACAGATGTGGTGTTTTCTATAGTGGGGGAGTCTAGGACCAGAGGGCATAGCCTCAGAATAGAGGGAAATACTTTTAAAATAGATGAGGAGCCTGTGGTTGCTGAATCTGTAGGATTCATTGCCACAAATTGCTGTAGAGGTCAAGTCATTGAGTATATTTAAATCAGAGGTTGCTGGGTTCTTGATTAGTCAGGACAAAGGTTACGGTGAGAAGGCAGAAGAATGGCGATGAGAGGGATAATCAGTCAGCCAAGATGAAATAGCAGAGTAGCCTCACTGAGTAGCCTAATTCTGCTATGCCTAATGGTCTATGGACCCATAAGTATGATACTGGTCCCTCTGAAATGCTAGAATCTATAATTAAGGACTGAAAGGAAAAAAAAATAAAATAACTTTTGATAAGTGTTAACAAAGGAAATACAGTTTCATGAATTAATGGGATTGAGAACCTATCTAGTGCAGTACATGAGGTGAGAGCAAGAGAATATGGTTCTTCAGAAGGCATATTATGAAGGTCTAAACAAAAGGCTGCTCAACAAGTTCACAGTACAGTATATAGAACTGAATTGGGGTCATGAACTAGTGTGGATTGAGAGTTGATTTAAAGAGAAAATAAAAAGAATAGGAATGAACAGACCCTTCTCAAGTTGGCAAGTTTTCACAAGGTTAGGTGCTTGACCTCTATCTATTCACAATCTCCGTCAATGATTTTGCTCAGGATCAAAGGCAACATTTCCAAGTTAGCTGATCACACAAAATTAAGTGCGAATGCGAGTGGCAATGAGGATTTACAGAGGCTTCAAGAAGTTATAGACATGTTGAATAAGATGTCATATGAAGCACAATGTGAAAAATTGCTAGACTATCCACTTCAGTTGCTCAAAGCAACAAGTTATAACATTCATTTCCTACTGCCTTTATTGCATCCAATATTATGACCAACCCATTCACTTTCAATTTTGACTCCTTTTTTGAGGTCCTCCATTGGTCGATGTTGACCATGGATATTGTGTCCTAGCTGTCTTCTTAATACAGCAGGCTGCCCCCTACCTACTGCTGATGAATCGAAAGGAATGGCAGAGATCGATACAGTTTAGCACCAGTGGCCTTGCAGGAGTTGCTTGCTAGTATTGAACTCAACATTGGACTGCCTTAGGGACACCAGTTTCAGATTTTTCCTTGGAGTTTACTCCCAAAGCCTTCCCATGAGTGGGAATGGCAGCAGAAATTTGACATCAGAGTTTTCCTTCTCCTAGATGAGCTGCCAGCCATGGCTGACGAGTCCCATTTGCCTGAAACTGGTTTTAAAGCATCAATAACCCCTTCTCCTGTCAGTAGAAACAATTCAGTCGAGTTTAACACCTAAACCACACATGAAGGCCAGGAGTTGGACTTGGTTGTCAGAAGCTATTTGAGGTGCACACCATTTAATAGATAATGGAATCTTACCCCCACTACCACCCTTGGCTATCTCCTTTAAAACTTGATTATCCAAGAACATTATGTTTCTAACCTTGAGTACACACAACCATGTTTTTGCAATACTCACTTTTATGTGCACTCATTTATTTTTGTAAACCTTGTTCTTTCTATTAATGTTTCATACTTGGCTAATGATACTAATGTCCTACAGGCTGTTAACCTCCCTGTTTTTGTACTCTATACCTCAATTAAGATTTTCCCCTCTAATAACCAACTTCAAGTGTACATTCTGCTTCAGTAATAAATCCACATACAAATATGGTGTATTGATTTCTATAGCTTTGAACATTCAATTTAATATTGAGTCTGCACAAGTCACCACCAGGTTTTAAAACAACAGAATCAACAGCCTGTCTTCCCATTGCTTCATTTCAGAATTTTGCATCAACTACAAATTAATCCCTCATTAATTTAATCTGAATTTTCCCCTCCTATAAGGCCTGTATATCCCATTTTACCATAACATACTGTAAACCAGAAGTTTGGAAAATTTGTGAAATGCTTGTAATATTAACTATGGACATAAGAAAAAGGGGGGAAACAAGGTTGTTTTAACTCAAATTATATACAGTTTAGTCCATTTGAAGCAAAAACTGGTTTCATGTCATTTAACAACTCTAAAGCAATATTAACAAAAGCTATGGCAAAAATTGTTTTCTAAAAACTTTAGGTGGCATTCAAGGCCATGGAAACAGTAACAAGTTAATAAGAACTAAAGCATTTATAATAGGAGAAGAATATTCTAATATAAAAATCCATGCACAGCTTCTAATGGGAAGAAAAGGGTTAAAATTATACTGTATACTTTCTAATGCTGCATAGTCATTCTACATTAGTAGAGTTGAATATTGCTTTGCAATCACCCTCAGGTAGAATGGCTTTACTGTCATCCCCAAAAGAATCACAATGAGGAATTGAATCTGTTGAAAATGACTTCAAATCTGGAAACAATATAATACTTCAGGTATTTCATGATATCATGAACCAAACAGCGCACAAGCGAATTCATTCAGAAACTGCTCAAATCATAAATATCATTTCTCAATCAAGTTTCTTTCAATGTCATGCTTTATTTTCTGTACTTGAAAACAAAAACTATTTCTGGTATATTGCGGAAAAAAAAACAAAAGGGCATAGCTGATCAAGAGTCCAGGAAAAGAATGCAAAATGAATTGGCAGGCCAAAAGGCATTCCAAGTTGTTACTTTTCTCTTAATGGAAAAAATACCTCCTCTTGCTTAAATGTTGTTACTGTTGATAGAAATTGCCAACTCTGTTAGTATATGACAGAGACATCTGAATGTCATACAAAACAAACTGCAAATAAACTACAGTGCTGTATAAAAGTCTCAGGCACACACATACATGTAGCTAGGATGCCTAAAACTTTTATATAGTACTGTAGTAACTTTATGCATTGCACTGTACTGCTGCCGCAAAAATAAATTTCATGACATATGTGAATGATGATAAACCAGATTCTGATATGGGTCTCTATCAGAGTGGGACGGAGGCAGGAAGAAGGGAATCATGGTTGGGAAAAGGGGAAGGGAGAGAGGAGAGAGTTGGAAGCACCAGACAGACATTCTGTAATAATCAATATACCAATTGTTTGGAAACAAATGACCTTGCCTGGTGCCTCGGGGCTATATATGCTAACACTCGTGACACACTCCATTGCCCTGGCACTCCTCTGCCACCTGTCGCACACCCCTCCCAGAATGTCCAACCCCTGCCATTCCCAACATCCTTTGCTCCCACTAGATTTACAAACTTGCTGTCTGCTCCACGTTGACAAATACAGTACTGTCCCACAGTCTTAGGAATCCAAGCTACGCATGGGCACAAGACCTTCGCACAGTACTGAACTATTTCCATTCTTCAGTCAAAGAGCCTATCTGATCATCTCTTATAGCAGAGAAAAGATTCAGAGTTAAATACAATTCAGGGATAAACTTTACATAATTCATTAATTGTGTAACTTTGACAGTTCTGTTCAGCAGTACATAACTAGTTTTGAACAAGGTCACCAATACGTAACTTTAAGAGGAATACATTGGTCATCCTTTGTTCAGGATCAAGTGCTACAATACATTCAAACTAATTTACCCAAAAATCGAAGTAAATTTATCAAAGTATGCATACTTCACCATATGCAACCTTGAGATAAATTTTTTGCAGGCATTTACAGGAAAATAAAGAAATATAATTTATAAAAACTATACCCAAAGACTGAAACTGGTGTGCAAAAGACAAATCATACAAATAAAAAAAATACTGAACCTTAACTGTAGAATCCTTGAAAGTGAGTCAAAAGTTGTGGAATCAATTCAAAGTTGAGGTTAGTAGAAAAGGGGAGCAGTTTTTAGTTGCTGAAAATCAGTATCGCGGAATATCTATTCTGGATCCAAAACGCTGATTGAATTGTGAAGAAGCCATGCCCACTATATACGAAGTTTGAGGAGATTTTGTATGTCAAAGACTCTGGCAAATTTCCAAAGATGTATGATGGAGGCTATTCTGATTCATTGGATTGTAAGTTGGTACGGAGGTTCCAATGCACCGAATCAAAAGAGGCTGCAGTGGATTGTAGACTCAGCCAACTCTAGCACACCAATGAGAACAACAAGAAGCAGTACCACAAGAAGGAATACATCATTAAAAATCCTTATCATCTGGAACATGCCCTCTGCCTGTTACTACCATCAAGAAGATGATGCAGGAGACTGAAGACCCAAATTCAATTATTCAGAAACAGCTGCTTTTTCTGTCACCACACACAAAATGCTGGTGAAACGCAGCAGGCCAGGCAGCATCTACAGGGAGAAACGTCGACAGCGCTTCTTCCTATAGATGCTGCCTGGCTTGCTGCGTTCCAACAGCATTTTGTGTGTGTTGCTTGAATTTCTAGCATCTGCAGATTTCCTCGTGTTTGCTTTCTCTGTCATCAGGTTTCTGAATGGTCCATGAACACCAGCTTTTTTTTGGTAATTTACAGTAATTTTATGTCTGTGCACTATACACATGCTGCAAAACAACATGTCATACCATACAAGTCAGTGATAAATCTGATGCTGAATAACCTTAATACTTACATTTTTCATTTAATTTACTTTTAATTTTTTACTCAAATAGCTTCCAACACCATGATCAAAGACAGATCAGTTGAAAGAAAATTTGACAGGATTCATTAAGCCATACCATCAGGTCAAAATATAAAAATAATATAATTCAAATATGCAATAGACCCAATAGTAATCCTATTGCTGCACCTGTCTTCCATTACATTGCAAATAAAACCATAAGGCATTGTTTATAACATGGCATTTATTCCTTGGGGATGATGTAAAATAATAAAAAAAATTAAATATTTCAAAAGTAGAAAATACTTTTGTAATTTGGAATTTTATGCATCTAAAAGACAATTCAGTAATTTATAAATATCAGGCTTTTTTGGAAACTTGTATTAAATATTTTCATGGGACTCATTGAAAAATTATGGGTTTGTAAGCATATATACAGTGGTGCTAGAAAGTTTGTGAACCCTATCGAATTTTCACTATTTCTGCATAAGCATGACCTATAATGTGATCAGATTTTCACGGAAGTCCAAAATCTAGATAAAGAGTTAAATAACTAGATAAAGAATTAAATAAATAACACTAAAAACATTACTTCACAGAGGGTCATGTGTATATGGAATGTACTACCTGTGAATGTAATTGAGCGATATGCAACAGCATTCGTAAATATATCTGGATTAGTACATGGATTAGAGGAGTTTAGAAGGATAGGCTAAATGTGGGCAAGTAGCACGTCTGAGTTGGGCCAAAGAGTTTGTTTCCATGCTGTATTGCTTCTTGTTGTTCCCTTACACACCTTGTGGCACATCGGGTGACATTTTTACTGTTTCTGTAACATTAAACAGTTTTGTTTACAAAGCCAAGTTGCTAGTTCCACACTTAACTCGCAATGGATGGAAAGTGTGTAAGGAGCCGGCCAGATTCGAATTCAGTATCATTCGTCTTGAAGTCCAGTGCTGATGCCACCACCAACAGTTGTGTATTACTTCGAGTCTATAATGTGTAGTTTAAAAAAAAATTTTTGTAGTTGTTATATGTAGAGATTTGTCAACATGTGTTCAGGCATAATGAAGTGAACAGATAAAATTGCATTAAACTCAATAGCAGTGTCAAAGAATCAGTTGCATAAATGATTGTTAATATTTCTGGATTTGTAGCAGCATGTATTCATTAAGATTTAAATTATTTCATTTTTGAATACCAAAGAAATATGCAGTGGTAAAGAGATTGCAAGTGATGAATGCAGCTTGCATCACATAGCTACTTGGAAAATTGCCCACCCACTTTATAGTCATCATTACGCAGGAACTTAAATGGTGAAATCTTGTACATTAACTATTTTTTTAAGTTCTCTGCAGATTTAAATGTTTGCAATAAAATAACTAACATTTGCTTACCATCCATTTTGTTATTAATTGCATCAAACTAAATGATCGAACTAAAGTGGTGGGTACAGCCCAGTTCATCACAGGAAAAGCCCTCCCTACCACTGAGCACATCTACAAAGAGCACTGCTACAAAAAAGCAGCATCCCTCAAGGATGCCACCATCCAGGCTGTGCTCTTTTTTTGCTGCTGCCATTGGGAAAAAGGTACAAGAGCTTTGGGCTCCATACCACCAGGTTCAGGAACAGTTATTACCCTTCAATCATTAGGTTCCTGATTCAGGGTAGATAACTTCACTCAGCACAACACTGAACTGATCATTGAGCACAACCTTTGGACTCACTTTCAAGGACTCTATAACTCATGTTCTCATTTTCATTTGTTATTTACTTGGTTCTTTATCTATTTGTACAATCTTTTCAGTTTTGTGTGTAGTTTTTCATTGATTCAATTGTATTTCTTTGTTCTAGTGTGAATGCCTGCAAGAAAATAAATCCCAGGATAGTATTTGGTGACAAATAGGTACTCTGATAGTAAAGTTCACTTGCATTGAATGATTAAAACAAATTCTACATTTCTTTTGATTAAATTTGTAGACAAATGACTTATGTGAGATTCAACACAATATAAGATACAAGCGCCATTGGGCCAATTGAATCTGCTTTGCCATTTCATCATGGCTGATCAATTTTCTCTCTCAGTCCCAACATAATGATTGCCTTCAGGATAGGCATTTTAAAAGGAATATTTACATGATAATATTCTAGATTCAAGTACAATGTAGAAATAGAGAATTCTTGTGTGTCATCCCATTCTGTGAGTCTAGTTGGAGAATTTTTACAAGACATCCATTATCAAGAGGCAGGAAGAGCTGTATCTCACCAAATTTTAGCACAATGCATAAATACATGTCACTTAATTTAGATAATGGTGTCCAAGATTCCTTCTACTTTTATCATGAATATTTGAAAAGGAAAAAATGTCATTCTCAATTACTTGACAAATGCAAACTCCACAAAGCCTCTGGTAGTTTTGTTTAAGGATATTTTCTATTACTCAAGCAGTTTTTGTTTTAATACAAGAGAAGAAATTATTTATTTATATATAATGCCCCAGTTAAGATTTTTACTACTATGCTGTAGGTAGTTCATTTTAGCAGTTCTGTGAAAACAGTGTGCTCTGCTTTTAGCATATTTGGGTTTCTGGCTTAAAATAAGGGACCAGGATGTTCAACTTAGGAATGTTGTGTCAGCCAATCAGGATGGTGGAATTGGGAGAAAGTTCTAAAGAAAGCTGAATGGAGAGAGAGACCTGTGACAGACACTGGTGGGGTTCATGGTCATTTTGGCAGAAGCTGTCGAGAGGACAGCAGGAAAGATGCTGAGGATGCTGCCACTGTTGCACAAGGTGCTATGTGCAGATGAATGGCTCCAAGGAGGAAGATTGTGAGACAGGGGAGCAGAATTACCTCATTCAGCCTACCAAGTATGGTCTACCATTCCAACATGGTTGATCCTGGATCCCACTCAACTTCATACACCTGCCTTCTCGCCACAACCTTTGATGCCCTGATCAATCAGGAAACTATCAATTTTCGCTTTAAATATCTCCATGGTCTTAGCCTCCACAGCTGCCTACAGCACAGCATTCCACAGATTCATCACTCTCTGGCTAAAAAAATTCCTCCTTCCCTCTGTCCTAAAGGGATGCCCCTCAGCTGGATTGCTTTCTAGTTCTGGGTACCTGAACATCCTCTCCACATCAACTCAATCTAGTCCTTTCAACATTCGGTAGGTTTCAATGAGATCCCCCTACATTCTTCTAAATTCCAGTGAGTACAGGCCCATAGCTGCCAAATGCTCCTCCATATGCTAACCCCTTCATTCCTAGAATCATCCTCGTGAACTCTCTCCAATGACAAGACATCCTTTCTGAGGTAAGAGGTCCAAAACTGTTGACAATACCAAGTGTGGCCTCACTTCAGCTTCAGCATTATCTCTTTGTTTTTATATTCTATTCCCTTTGAAATGAATGGCAACATTGCATTTGTCTTCTTTACCACACTCAAACCATTCTTCCAATTTTCCAAGTCCTTCTGCATTGCCTCCCCAGCACTACCTACCTCTCCACCTATCTTTGTATCATTTGCAAATTTTGCCATAAAGCCATCAATTCCATTATCTAAATCATTGACAAACAATGTCAAAAGTAGCAGTTCTAATACTGACCCCTGAGGAACACTACTATTTATTGGCAGCCAACCAGAAAAGGCCCCCTTTATTTGCACCCACTGCCTCCTGCCTATCAGCCATTCCTCTATCCATGCCAGTATCTCTCCTGTAATGCCATGGGGGTTTATCTTGTTAAGTAACCTCATGTGTGGCACCTTATCAAACGCCTTCTGAAAATCCAAGTAAATGACATCCACTGTCTCTTTGTCCACCCTGCTTGTTACTTCCTCAAAGAACTAACAGGTTTGTCAGGCAAGATTTCCCTTTAAGTAAACCATGCTGACTTTGACTTATTTTATCATTAGTCTCCAAATACCTCAAAACCTCATGCTTGATAATGGACTACAACACTTTTCCAACCACTGAGGTTAGGCTAACTGGCCTATAATTTCCTTTCTTTTGCTTTCCTCCCTTCGTAAAAAGTGCAGTGTCATTTGCAATTTTCTAGTTCTCTGGAACCATGCAAGAATCAAACAAATGATTCTTGAAAGGTCATAACCAATGCATCTGCTATCTCTTCAGTAACCTCTTTCAGAACTCTGGGATGTAGTCCCTCTGGTCCAGGTGACTTATGCACCTTAATACCTTTCAATTTGCCTAGCACTTTTTCCTTTGTAACAGCAATGGCATTCACGCCTGCTCCCTAACACTCATGGACATTGCATTAGTCTTCACTGTGGAAGATACCAGCTACGTACTCATTAAGTTCATCTGCCATTTCTTTGTCCCCCATTACCAGCTCACCAACATCGTTTTGCGGTGGTCCAATATCAACTCTCACCTCCCTTTTATTCTTTATATAACAAAAAACCTTTAGTATCCTGGTTTATATTATTGGCTAGTTTGCCCTCATATTTCATCTTTTCCCTTCTTATAGCTTTTTAGTTGCTTTTAGTTGGAATTTTAAAATTTCCTAATTGAATTTCTCATTCACTTTTGCTTCATTATATGCCCTTTCCTTGGCTTTTACGCAGTTCTTAACTTCCCTTGTCAGCCAGTTTCCTACCCCTGCCACTTGAGAACTGCTACTTCTGTGGGACAGTATCCTGTGCCTTATGAATTATTCCCAGAAACTTCAGCCACCTCTGCTCTGCCGTCATCATGGCCAGAATCCCCTCCAATCCACCTAGGTAAGCTCTTCTCCCATGACTCTGCAATTTCCTTTATTCTATTGTGATACTGACACCTCTGACTTGTTCTTCTCCCTTTCAAATTGGTGTATGAATTAAATCATATGAAGATCACTACCTCCTACGGTACAAACAAAGTACACTACAGATGCTGTGGTCAAATCAACACGTACAACACGCTGAAGGAACTCAGCAGATTGGGCAGCATCCGTGGAAATGAGCAGTCAATGTTTTGGGCCAAGACCCTTCCCAAAACGTTGACTGCTCATTTCCATGGCTACTACCTCCTACGGGTTCCTTTACCTTAAGGTCCTAAATAAAATCTGGATCATTACACAACACCCAATCTAAAATAGCCTTTCCTGGAGTAGGCTCAAGCACAAGCTGTTCTAAATAGCCATCTCGTAGGCATTCAACAAATTCCCTCTTGCGATCTGACACTAACTTAATTTTTTCCAATCTCCTTGCCAATTGAAGTTCCCCATTACCATTGTGAAATTACCCTAATTACATGCCCTTTTCAGCTCCCTCTGCAATCTCAACGCCTCAACTTGGCTACTATTTTGAGGCCTATATATGATTCCCATAATGGTTTTTAAAAAAAATAATTGCAATTTCTTAACTTCACCTACAAAAATTCAACTTTCTCTGACCCTATGTCCCTCTTTCTAAAAATGTAATTCTATCTTACCAGAGCCACACCACTGCCTATGCCTGCCTGCATGTCCTTTCAATATAAAGTATACCTTTTGGTATTAAGCTCCCAACCATGACCTTCTTTTAGTCACGACTCAGTGGTGCCCACAACATCATACTGACTAACCTCTAACTGTGCCATGAATTCATCCACCTTACTCCAAATGCTAAGTGTACTTAAATACAGGACGTTCAGTCCTGCATTCTTCACTCTTCTGAATTTTGCGTCTGTGGTACAACTTATTTGTACCCAATCATTCACTTGCCCTTCCTTCATGTTACATCCATCATCTACTTGTAAACTGCTGGCTCATCCTCAGCTCTATCATACCGGTTCCTATCCCCCTGCCATATTAGTTTAAATCACTTCCAACAGCTCTAGCAAACCTGCCAACAAAGATATTGGTCCCCATCAGATTCAAGTGGAACCTGTCCCTTTTGTACAGGTCACACCTGCCACAGAAGAGATCCAAATGATCCAGAAATCTGAATGGCTGCCTGCTGCTCCAGTTCTTCAGTCATGCATTTATCTGCCACCTCATTCTATTGCTATCTAGCTTTCGAGCAGCACAGGCAGTAATCCCAAGAATATAGCCCTTGAGGTCCTGCTGCTCTACTTCCTTCCTAACTCCATGTTCTGTTTTCAGGACCTCTTCCCTTTTTCTACCCCTGTGGTTGTCCATATTGTACCATTCTAATGTTAAGGAATCAAGTGGTCATTTAGCCAAAGGCGCAATGACAAGCAATTTCTTGATGATTAGCACTTGAGGAGATGAGGTAGAGTTGTTATATATTTTAAAGGAAAAGGGGATATGCAGAGAAGTGGACTTGCCAATGAATAAATGTTAATGGCTGGAATGACAAGAGGGAGAAGGGATTTTTTTTTATTGTGGTTCTCAAAACCTTTGCTTTAAAAGATCCCAGCACTGAATTGTCAATAATAAAAAAAAATCAATGCCAGGTGTGGAAACACTCAGTGATTATAGTTTTCCCTACACTGAACTAATGAAGCCAACTTAGATATCTATTATATAAGCATGCAAAATAGCATTCACATATTCACGACAGATTTTTCAGGATTGTGACTGAAATCACTTTCATTTAGTACTGTATTTAGAAAATATTAATGTTGGAAAACAACCATTTATGAACCAAAAATTACCACGAATTCACAAATTCATTGTTCACCACACCAATTACTTGCTTTCTTATAAACTACTACAATACATATTTCTAGTTTTAAAGTGTATTAAAATGCAGAAATAATTTAATTACTAAGAGTGAACAATCTGAATAGAACAAGGGATGATCAGTTTATGAAAAAAATCAAACTACAATTAGAAAAATAGGTATGAGTTTGGGACATTTCTGGACAATGTTAAAAATCTGACATTTCCTCACCTCAACACAGAATAAGGATACCACAATTTGACGTTCCTGCAATATTCCCAGTGAGCAGGAATAAAACTAACACAGAATTTTTTGAGCACCTTAATACTTGCTCATGGATTAGACAAATTTGCCAACTCACTACTCAACTCAGCTTAGTCTCACATGATTTTTGATTGCTGCTCTTCCAGATTTGCTTCATCTGTGGATGTTTTTACACTAAATTTACTCAAAAGATCTTCCCCACTGCCATTACTAAAACTCCCTGGCAAGATGTCACTTCCTACTTTCATGCTAAATGAATATTACAAATTAAACAATTGCAAATATACACTGAAATGTTTGTGAAAAAAAGCTGAGGACAGATTTTGTAACATACATGTACAAAGTAAAAGGTACTATCAACCGTAAACTATACAATACAGAGAATGAACAGGGAATAGAGTAGAAACTAGCATGTTGCTTTCAGTTGGCAGGCTGTATAGAAAGGAGTAGGCCCACACAGGAAATTTGGTCATTATATCAAGGGAATTTGAATATAAAAGCAAGGACATTTTACATAGTATCAGATACTGTACTTGGTTCACCTACAGTATTTAAGAAATTACTTCATTGGTTCAGAAAGATTATCTTGGACAGCGTCAGGTATGGAGTGACTGCTCTGAGGTATGATTAATCAAATTGGGATATCATTCAATAGAATTTAGAGGAATGAAAGACAATCCTGTCAAAACACATAGAATCAGATTCTCCTGATTACAATGCCTAGAACTAGAAGTCATAATCTTGAAATAAGTGATTAGCCATTTGTAAAAGACCAATTTCTTCAGAAGGTGGTGAATGATTGGAACTTGCTACCCAAAAGCAGTTGATGAATGTCCCCCAAAAGAAACTGATAACATGCAGAGAGAAATGGGTGTTTTGGGGGGGAGGGGGGGAGCTTTCAAAAGATCCAGTCAGGTCTTTCAGAATGAAATTAGTAAATACGGATACAGTGAGATGAAGATTTGAAACTAGTTATTGCAATCAATCAAAGCTGGGTCAATTGTTCATTATATATCTAATGCTGAGTTGGAATTTTATGTTTAAATCCAAGGTTCTTTCAGAAGTCAGGAAAAAAGGCATAAAACTTATTTTACAATCATCTTATTAAGAGTTGATAGAACAAGGAACAGGAACCCAACAGTGACGTGGCTCTTTATCTAAAGGTAGTACCCAGCATGAAACTGCTACCTTTTAAAGCCTAAGGTAATAACATTTCATATATAACAATAATCCAATTAGAAAATACTTTATGATACTGCAGTAACAAATTAATCAATGAGAAAATTCTCACTTAATGTAAAGCTTCCAGAGCTTTCCATAACTATACTTTGATTAACCACTAGAGGCATATGCATACTATAACCATTAGGAACCATAGTAAGCAGTTACATTTATAATTATATAAAATGCAAGCAGAATTAATTGTAGACCTGTAAAGAACATGACAATTAAACAGTCAGATTCAACAGTTAACCAAGGTGTCAAGTAACTGGGGGAAAAGGTAGGTCTATGTACTTGCGTCACTGATCTTTCGCAACAGGTTGAAGCAGCTAGATGACCTACTCTTATTCTCATGTTGTTAATTGGAAACAGATTTCTTTTTCAATAAACGTATATGTAATTTAAATATACAATTATGCTTCTTCAACAAGCTTTGTGGAATTTCACATAATTCAAAATACCAATTCAATTTATTCCGATTGATATATTAAACTTGAGCTCTTGAGGAATGTGAATATTTAACAGAAATCACTTACTTGCATTTTGAATCAAACATTTCAAACTTTCATTTTCAAATCATTCATAAGTGTGAAAGTGCAGGATCTAACTTCAAACACTTAGTTCTTATCCTTCAATACTAAAGCAAATGAAAACATTAGACATAAGGTAAATTTTGCTGGGTTTTGCAGCTAAGGGACTAATTTGATAATTTACACAGAGTTGCTATTTGGATGATAGGCCTCTGTGCTTTAAGGTCATATAGGGCCTTTTGACTAACTGTACTTTTCACATTGTTTAGACCTAAGGCAGTGGTCAAGGAAGAAATTTCAACTAGTCTGTTGATCTGAAATGTTAACTGTTTCCCCCTCGGCAGATGCTGCAAGATCCAAATAGCTCCAGCATTATCTACGTATGTCACATATGCATATTTCCCTTTATTCACCCCAAGAATTCTGGAAAAATGATTGTCCTTTCAAAAATTACATTGATTGCTTGTATTCTAACATTTTCTTCAATTAACAATACCAGACTATGTGATCTCATGCTTCTCTGCCACCTTTTTTCCTTTTTGAAAAGAATTACATCTTAAAATTTTCAGTTTTCACCTTTGCAAACACTAACGAATTTTGGAAAGGTACAACAAAACCACCCACGTGCTCTGCAGCCATCTTCTTAAAAAAAAACCTAGGATGCAGATCATCTGGTGCAGGGAACTTAGCTGTCTTCAGTTCTATTGGTTTGCCTGAAGTCTTTTCTCAAGTGACTATTTTCCTTTGTTTGTACTTTAAGTTTTTCCTTTTTTGTTCCTGAATTTTCTGCTATTGGATTTTTAAAAAAATATCTTCTGCAGTGAAGATAAGAAATACTTGCTCAATATTTCCTTCAATTGCATTAATTCCTCAGTTTCATTCTCTGAAGGGCCAATGTTTATCTTGGGTGCTTGCTTTATTTATAAATATACTGCATAAGCACCTTGCTCTCTTGCTGGATTTCTTTCATAATCCATTTTCTCCCTCCTTAATCAGTCAAGAATCATTTTTCTGCTTTTGAATGGAATACATTCTTGCTGAGTTCTGAAGTTTCTTTAAGTACATGCTGTTGCTTATCTTAAAAATTTCCTTTCCCAGATCAAGCGGTATAACGTGACAATTTCTCTTACACCAGTTCAGATTGAAGATTTTCCCAATTCAAACCAATAAAATCCTCTCCTATATTCACCCTTATCCAGGGTATTCTTTATATGACATTGATAGTTAATCCTGTCTTCTTACACATGCTGTGATCTACCATGATTTTATACACTTTTATAATGTCAGCCCTTGGTTTCATTTGCTCCTGGAAACAGTTACAGCCAATCTAATCTCTCCTTATAACAAACCTCTAGCCTCAGGAACATCCTTGTGAATCTTTCCCACCTGCTGTTATATCAATATATTATGTAGCTGTACTGTGACATCTGAAACTTGAACTCAATACTCCAACCAATGAAAGAAACATGCTGTGGGCTTTCCTCACCATGCTCTGTGTTACTACTTTCAGGGAACGATATACTTGTACCCTATTGAACAGCACTCTCCAGGGACTTGCCATTTATTGCATATAACTGCCCTGGTTAAACTTGGGGGCGTCACGGTAGGGGATTGCAGTTAGTGCAACACAATTACAGCTCAGGTGTTCAATTCCAGTGTCATCAGCAAGGCGGCTGTATGTCATTCCCATAGAATGCTTAGGGTTTCTTGGGGTACTCTGGCTTTGTCCAAAGACATTCTGGGTATGTTAGTCATTATAAGTTGCACCATGATTAATTAGGCCAAGTTTAAATTGGGGTTTGCTAGGTGGCGCAGTTTGAGGGTCCAGAAGGATTATTCCACACTGTATCTCTCATAACAAATGAACTTGCCAAAAGACATCACTTTGCCCTTGGAGTTAAATTACATCTGCCCTGGACCAGCCCATGGAGCACACCAATGGTCAAAAGCAGCTACTCCAAAAAAAAATGTTCACTCTCACTTTCTGTCCAATTGGCTAGTCCCCTCTGGATCCCCTGAGATGCTACCTTCTGGAACAGCCTACAATGGGACCTTATCCAAGGCTTTGCCGGAGTCCCTTATAGACAACACCTTCCTGCTTGCCCTTAGCATTCCCTTTGATCATCTTTCCAAAATTAAATTCTTTCCCCATGCACCAAGTCCGGCTGACCATCCTTAATCAACTTTGCATTTTCAAATGAAAATAGATCCCATTTTTCAGAATGCTCTCTGGTAAGTTTCCCACTACTAATATTAGGCTCATTAACCCACAGTTCTCCAGATTGCTCTTCTATTTATTTTTAAATAATGGCAGACCATTTGCCACCCTCAACTTAAGTCTTCTGGTACCATACTGATGACTAAAGATAATACAAATATCTCTGAGATGACACCAGCAATTTCTTCTCTTGCTTCCCATAATGTTCTAGGATAACTTGGACAGGCCCCCAGCAATTTATCTTCAAGGCGTTAGCCCCAAGACTGCCAAAAGCTTTTCTTTAATAATGCAGATGTTCATAAAAGTTATACTAAAATTTTACAGGATCAGAATCAGGTTTATTATCACCGGCATGTGACATGAAATTTGTAAACTTAGCAGCAGTAGTTCAATGCAATTCATAATATTGAAGAAAAAATAAAATAACAACAAGTAAATCAATTACACTATATATATTGAATAGATTAAAAACGTGCCAAAACAGAAATACTGTATATTAAAAAAAAAAGTAAGTTAGTGTCCAAGGGTTAAATGTCCATTTAGGAAACGAATGGCAGAGGGGAAGATAATGTTCCTGAATTGCTGAGTGTGTGCCTTCAGCCTCTGTACCTCCTATCTGATAGTAACAGTGAGAAAAGGGCATGTCCTGGGTGCTGGAGGTCCTTAATAATGGACGCTGCCTTTCTGAGACACCGCTCCTTGAAGGTGTCCTGGGTACTTTGTAGGCTGGTACCCATGATGGAGGTGACTAAATTTACAATGCTCTGCAGCTTCTTTCAGTCCTGTGCAGTAGCCCCCTCCCCCCCCCCCCCCCCCCGCCAATACCAGACAGTGATGCAGCCTGTCAGAATGCTCTCCACGGTACATCTATAGAAGTTTTAGAGTGTATTTGTTGACATGCCAAATCTCCTCAAACTTCTAATGAAGTATAGTCGCAGCCTTGCCTTCTTTATAATTGCTTCGATATGTTGGGGCCAGATTAGGTCCTCAGATATCTTGACGCCCAGGAACTTGAAACTGCTCACTCTCTCCACTTCTGATCCCTCTATGAGGAGTGGTATGTGTCCTTCATCTTACCCTTCCTGACATCCACAATCAGCTCTTTCGTCTTAAATTGTCCGTTTTCTAATCACTGAATTTCTGCCTGTTATTTTTTTGGACAGGCGTTCCATGTTTCTGCTCAACTTAATGTAAACTGTACCATGGCACTCTTCAAATAGCATGGCGTATTTTTGGTCAACAGCCAATCAAAATAAAAAAAAGTAAACCAATTGGCTTGTCTGTGATTTCCTGTTTGAGACTTTTCTGTATAAAAGTGACCAGATAATTGTAGTTTTCAAAGATTCCTTTCAAGTGAATTGGGATGCCTAATTAGCTAATTGAAGTGCAATCTTTCTTTATATACTTTTTCAACACAAGAAAGCTTTGAAAATATTTTGTATATTAAAAAGGTATCAGATTTAAAAAGTAATGATATGCTACCTGAACACCTTAGTCATTTCAATTTGCCAGAAAAGCAAAAGCCAAGATTGAGGAAAATAAGAACTACAATTACAAATGAAAGTCCACAGTTGAAATGTTTCACTCCGCCATCTGTGCAATCAAATGAGAATGCTCATGGAAGAATTTGATTTGTCCAATGGCAATCAACCACCCTGTCTATCAACAAAATAGCCTAAGGCAAGGTCAAACCCAGTGGTGGACTTTGTCTGCAGTATAAGCACACACCACTTTATTTTCAGGACTCAAACCAATGAACGTATCAACAAAATATACATGTGTCTCAGAAATAATACTCAAGACCCCTGGTTTATATTTAGCAGTTATAGGATTGTTATTAAAAGAAATTCTTAGTAATGACAATTATAAACGTATTAGATTACAATAAAACCCTACCAAATGGAAATCTGCCATCCTCACCAAACCTGGCCAATAAGCAACTTCAAATACTCACCAATGCAATTAATACTTAAATTCACACAAACCATCAGCATATGGTGTCCAAATTAGGAGAATAATTGAACAGGCAGATCAAGTAACCAACAGTCATACTCCAACCCATAAACCAAGAGATGAATTCCACAGCTGAGATGAGAGTGACTTTGACATCAAAGCAATATTAGACTGAGTACAGCTTCAACAAAACCCTGACAAAATTCAAGTCACTAGTCACAAAGAGAAAGTCTTTAACAATTTGAGCCTACGTGGTCTTTGGAAATCATTCTAACCCCAGGGTATTGTTTTAGGAAAGTCTTACCAGGACTAATTACCTTTAGTGATCGTTCTCCCTACAGGTAAAACATATGAATGTGTGCCGATAATTGGTTAGGGCTCAATTCCTTTTGCAAATCTTCAAAAAAGATGAAACTGGCCCTGCTTGTACATAGTGATATCTAAGCTGCATTCATGCATGTGCTGGTAAATGCCAAGTAACATCTGCATCACAAGTGATAATTTGACAAAAACACCTACCTTTGATATTCACAAAATGCTGGTGGAAGTTACAGAGAATTATACATTGGACCTGGAGGCTGGTGGGGTGGCAGGTGAGGACAAGGGGAACCCTATCCTGAGTGGGGTGGCAGGCGGATGGGGTGAGGGCAGATGTGCGGGAAATGGGAGAGATGCGTTTGAGAGCAGAGTTGATGGTGGAAGAAGGGAAGCCGCTTTTTTACAAAAGGAAGACATCTCCTTCGTCCTGGAATGAAAAGTCTCACCCTGAGAGCAGATGCGGCGGAGACGGAGGAATTCTCTGCTCTAAAACATACCTCACCTACCACCCCACCAGCCTCCAAGTCCAATGTATAATTCTCCGTAACTTCCGCCACCTCCAACGGGATCCCACTACCAAGCACATCGTTCCCTCCCCCATTTTTTCAGCTTTCCATAGGGATCGCTCCCTACGTGACTCCCTTGTCCACTTGTCCCCCTCATCCCTTCCCACCGATCTCCCTCTTGGCACTTACCTTTGTAAGCGGAACAAGTGCCACACCTGCCCTTACACTTCCTCCCTCACCACCATTCAGGGACCCAGACAGTCCTTCCAGGTGAGGCGACACTTCACCTGTGAGTTGGCTGGTGTGGTATACTGCGTCCGGTGCTCCCGGTGTGGTCTTTTATATATTGGTGAGACCTGACGCAGACTGGGAGACCGTTTCACTGAACACCTATGCTCGGTCCGCCAGAGAGAGCAGGATCTCCCAATGGCCACACATTTTAATTCCACGTCCCATTCCCATTCTGACATGTCTATCCATGGCCTCCTCTACTGTCAGATGAAGCCACACTCAGGTTGGAGGAACAACACCTTATATACCGTCTGGGTAGCCCCCAACCTGATGGCATGAACATTGACTTCTCTAACTTCTGTTAATGCCCCTTCTCCCCTTCTTACCCCATCCCTGACATACATAGTTGTTTGCCTGTTCTCCATCTCCCTCTGGTGCTCCCTCCCACCCTTTCTTTCTCCTGAAGCCTCCAGTCCCATGATCCTTTCCCTTCTCCAGCTCTTAGCTTCATCCCACCCCCTCTAATCTTCTCGTATTATTTCGCATTTCCCCCTCCCCCCACTACTTTCAAATCTCTTAGTATCTTTCCCTTCAGTTAGTGCTGATGAAGGGTCTCGGCCCGAAACGTCGACAGTGCTTCTCCTTCTAGATGCTGCCTGGCCTGCTGTGTTCCACCAGCATTTTGTGTGTTTTGTTTAAATTTCCAGCATCTGCAGATTTCCTCGTGCTTACCTTTGATATTCAGTGAGTTACTGTCCTTAAGCTGCAAGCATCAACAACATGGGATCACCATCAACCGAGCAACACAGTAGAGGCGACCGGGTTCAATTTCTGAAGCTAACTGTAAGGAGTTTGTTCATTCTGCCTACGACTACATGGGTTTCCTCCCACAAGCCAAAGTAGTCCCGGCTGGTAGGTTAATTGGTCATTGTTAACTGCCCTGTGATTAGGCGAAGACTAAATTCAGAGATTGCTGCGCGGCATGGTTCAAAGGGCTGGAAGGGCCTATTCCATGCTGTATCACGATAATAAAAAAACCTAAGGTACAGTAGAAAAGTACAGCACAGAAACAGACCCTTTGGCTCATCTAGTACGTGCCAACCCATTTAAATTGCCCACTCCCATCAACCTGTACTGTGACCACTGCCCTCCATACTCCTACCATTCATGTACCTACCGTAGCTTCTCTTGAACATTGAAATCAAGCTTGCATGCATCACCTGCACTGGCAGCTCGCTCCACACTCTCATGACTCGCTAAACAAAGAAGTTTCCCTTTATGATCCCCTTAAACTTTTCATCTTTCATCCTTAACCCATGATCTGTTGTTGTAGTCCCAACTTCTAAACGACTCTTGTACCTGGAAGACTAGGTCAAAGACTGGGCATCCTGTGGTGAATGAGTCATGTTCTAACTACATTAAGCCTTTCTACATTGGTAAACGACACAGGTCTTCTGTGTGATGTACTACCTTCATCTTGATTGTATGATTGCACAATCGGCAACATTCCAGCAGTGCAACATCACCCAGGATATTTCATCCACTAACAAAAACATACATTCCCTCCACCATGACCTTTGGCTGCTTTGTGTGGCACTTACAAAAAGCACTGCAGTTTTTCCTTTGGCTACACCCACAGATCCTCTCAACCTACAACCTCTGTCACTGAGAAACAAGGACAGCCAGATTGCTGGAACGCAATGACACATTCCTTCCATTTCAAACTAGCCAGACTTGTGACTCCCTACTCAAAGTCATCTTAGCTGAAAGTAGCTCAATGTGGAATCACATCATTTCGTTCACGGGGAAAAGGGTGGGCAGCAATGTAACTCTTTGTGGACATGAATTTTTCAAAAAAATTAACAGAAATGTATATAGTGATTACAGCAAATGAACCACCACATTTCTTACGTAATATTGGAGCAGATTTGGTCTTATATGCACTTTCAGAAATTAGAAATGTATTTGTTAAGCTGCATTTTGAATCAGAACTTAGAATCAGATTTATTTTCACTGACATGAAATCTGTTGCTTTTTAAAAAAAAACAGCAGTACCATGCAAAGGACACTGATCTCAAACCTTCGCTGCCTTGCGGCTATACCCACTCATAGGCAAGGTTTTGGAAGTAAATGTGGAGTTGGAATCCCTAACGCAGTCCTACATTGAGTTCAGTGCTGATAGGCAACTCCTGTGACTCTGCTGGTGCCAAACTGTCAGTCTCTGCTGTTCCTTTGGATTCATCAGCTGCATGGAGAGGGGGAGCTTGCTGCATGGGCAAAAAGTTGCTCTCAATATTGTACTGCCCAGGCTTGCACATCACACAGACAATTAGGATGCAATACCCATGGTCAAGCCCAACCAATGGGGTCTTGGTGCAAAGAAAAAAAAATCTAAAGCTATGGTGGAAAAAAATGAATCATGAAGTTATGCCCATGGACTATTCCAAAATCTGATGGAGAGGGGGAGGATCAATTCCTAAACCATTGAGTATGGTCTTCAGGCTCCTGTACCTCCTCACTGCTGGTATGAGAACAGAGCATGTCCGAGATGGAGAGGAACACGCATAAAATGCCGGAGGAACTCAGCAGGCCAGGCAGCATCTGTGGAAAAAAATACAGTTGACATTTCGGGCCAAAGCCCTTCAGCAGGACTGGAAAAGCAAAGCCGAGGAGTAGATTTGAAAGGTGGAGGGGGGGGGGGGGGAGGGAGAGAAAAACACCAGGCAATAGGTGAAACTTGGAGGGGAAGGGATGAAACGAGGAGCTAGAAAGTTGATTGGTGAAAGAGACAAAAGGCCAGGGAAGGAAGAAAAAAGAGGGGAGGAGCATCTGAGGGAGGTGAAGGGCGGGCAAGGAGATGGGAAATGGTGAGGAGGGGGAAGAAAGGGAGGGAAACAACACACACAAAATGCTGGTAGAACACAGCAGGCCTGGCAGCATCTATAAGAAGCACTGTCGACGTTTCAGGCCGAGACCCTTCGTTAGGAAGGAAAAAAGGGAGGGAAAGATGTGTTTGGTGGCGTGATCCAGTTGGAGGTGGTGTATGGTTTGGAGCTAGCTCCCTACATGACTCTCATGTCCATTTGTCCCTCCTTATTGATCTTCCTCCTAGTACCTATCCTTGCAAGTGGAACAAGTGCTACACCTGCCCCGACACCTCCTCCCTCACTCCCATTCAGGGCCCCAAAAAGAACTTCCAGGTGAGGCAACACTTCACCTGTGAGTCTGTTGGAGTCATATACTGTGTTCAGTGCTCCCAGTGTGGCCTCTACTGCATCAGTGAGACCCAACGTAGATTGGGAGACTGTTTCGCCAAGCATCTGCACTTTCTGCCAGAACAAGCGGGATCTCCTGGTGGCCACCATTTTAATTCCAATTCCCACTTCCGATATGTCCATTCATAGCCTTCTCCACTGTCGGGATAAGGCCATACTTAGGCTGAAGGAACAACACCTTGTATTCTGTTTGGGTAGCTTCTAACCTGATGGCGTGAACATAGATTTCTCAATCTTCCACTAATGCATCCCCACCCCCCTTCACCATTTCCCATCCTCTTGTCCCTCTCTCATGTTATCTCCTTATCTGCCCAGCACCTCCCTCTGATGCTCCTCTCCTTTTTCTTTCTTCCATGGCCTTGTGTCTCTTTCACCATTCAACTTCCTAGCTCTTTGCTTCATCCCCAGCCCCTCAAAGTTTCACCTATTGCCTAGAGTTTCTCTCTCCCCTCACCCACCTTTCAAATCACCTCCTCAGCTTTTTTCCCCTCTCCAGTCCTGCCAAAGGGTTTCGGCCCAAAACGTCAACTGTACTTTTTTCCACTGATGTTGCCTAGCCTGCTGAGTGAGCATTTTATGAGTATTGCTTGAATTTCCAGTATCTGCAAATTTTCTCTTATTCCAGATGGAGAGGACACCTTCTTGAAGATGTTCTTAATGGTGGAGAGTCATGCCTATGATGAACTGCCAGAGTTTACACCCCTCTGTAGCCTCTTGAGATCTTGTGCATTTGAGACTCCATTCTAAGCTGTGATGAAATTAGTCAGTGTGGTCTCCACCATACATCGAATGAAATTTTCAAGTCTTCAATGACTTATCAAATCTCCTCACACTTCTAATAAACCATAGCTGCTGGCATGCCTTCTTTATGACTGCAACAATGTGTTGGTTCTGGGATCCTGACATGTTGACACCCAGAAACTTTAAGATGCTCACCCTTTCCACCAGTGACCCCTCAATGAGGATTGGTTGTATTCTCTCAACTTTCCCTTCCTGAAGTCCACAATCAATTCCTTTTTCTTGCTGACATTGAATGCAAGGTTATTGTGACATTAGTCAACCAGCTGATCTCACTCCTTTAAGCCGCCTCATCACCATCTGAGATTCAACCAACAATAGCAGTGTCATCAGCAAATTTATAAATGCTTTTGAGCTGTGCTTAGCCACAGAGTCATGTGTAGAGAGTAGAATGACTACAGTATCCTAATAAGGCAGGCAAGGACATCAATGACATTTATGCTGTTTGGTTTTGCCTTATAGGAAGTAATGGCATGCAAACCCTGCAACGGCTGTTGCGCATCCAATTGTGTCTCCAGCTTCTCTCAGAGTTGCCTTTTCACTCTCACAATGGCCTTTCACAGGTCATACCTGGACTTGTAGGATTCTGCATCACCCATCTTCCAATAGAATGAAAAAGACCTTTCACTCAAATAAAACTGGAATTGCCATATTTCAAACATAAGCTTACCATGAAATGTTATGTTGTGATACATTCTTTATACATCCCTGTTTTACTACATCTTTAACCAGACTATTGCTGATATTTTTAATGCTTTTTGCTTTTAAAGACAAAAGACTAAATTTTATTTCCAAGCATTCAATTACACCTGTTAAATAATTCCATAATTAATTGTACATTTCACTTATTCCTGCCTCAAATAACAATTCTTAATTGTTGTACATCACTTATTATTTTGTCAGGGTGGAATGGGAGAATTACTTAAGGTAGAAAGTACAGAGGATTTAAAAATACTTCTTTATTCAAGACAGCTGTGCTAGCATAATGGAACTGAATAAAATTTTCAGCTTCCCCGTGCGCTACAAATTCAGATTTCCTCCTTTCTCATACTCATTCCACTGTTTGAACATGCAGTATGGGATTAAACTATTGTTACGAATGCGCTACAGCTCTGAGTAGCCCCCTCCTTTTTGAGAATCGCAAGATCACTATTAAGTCAGTTCAGGAGACCCAGGAAATGAGAGAAGGACATGCAGAATCCACAAGGAGTTTGGAATGTGTCCTGGCCTCCGAAAGGCAGAACCATTGATACCGGCTATTGTCTCTTGGAGACGGAATTGTGTATTGAATCCTGTACGATGCATCGAAGCCCCCAGGTAATGAACCGAGTGGGGGGGGGGGGGGGGGGGAGGTTGGTGGAGGGATTGCATCATCCCAACCTGATTGACTTCTGAGACCCTGTGAGTCAGGATAAAAGAGGGTCTGTGGGAACAGCCCCTCAGACGCACCAGAAGAAACGCCAGAACTCCTGTAACAGTGTAATAGCGAAAGCCGGTGGAAACAGCCCATGTGCGTCCCTTTCCATTTGCCTCTGAATTGGTGCGTCTTGCCACGGAAGCACGGCTTTAGCTAACCACAAAGGGGAAACCAGTCCCCCAACGACTCTAAGGATTGACATCATAAAAGGAATGGGTAAGTTAAACCTCCGTCTTTCTCCCCAACCAAAGAAGGCTGCAGCCTTCAGCTTGAATGAACTAAAGTGACTTTTATATTTCCATCGGACAATACATTATCCCCTAGACAATGATAGAGCTATTTCTTATTGAGTATTATTATACCCGCGCTTTTAGATTTAGTATTGATGATGTATATTATCTGTATGTTTGCATTGATATTATTTTTGTGTATTTTTATCAATAAATATTGTTAAAAATAGTACCATCAGACTTCAACGGCCCTATCTTTGCTGGTAAGTGACCCAGTTACGGGGTACGTAACACTATATATAAAAAAAATTCTAAAAGAAAGTAGCCTGTTGTGTTCCAGAACGGTGATGACAGAAATCATAGCGTGATTGCTCACTTCCATAACTTAATTCAAAATTAGTGCTCAAAAGCAAATCAACACAATATACCTATTACTGGAACACAATGCTGAAATACAGCAGAATCAAACAAGACTGATACCCATTTTAACAAAGCTATTTAATATTTCCATAACTGTTAATTTTGAGTTGGAAAATCTTAAAGTATCTGAACACATTATAGGAAGATCTTAAGCTCTGAGGAAAATAATATCATAGAGAGAATCCTAAATGTTAATTATACAGATAGAAGATGTTGGACTTAGTATGGAAAAATAAAAGTTGACGATCAATAAATGTATCTCTGCTGTTTTTCCCCAGAACAGAATTTTACCATTTTTCTAATCAGCTAGCCAAAAACAACCTTTGCTCCATCCCTGAAAGAGAAAGAATTCTAAATGCAAACAACTTGCATTATCACATAACATAATATGTGCACTTCTTGAGTGATATAACACAGGCACTTTATATGAAAGTGTGTTTTACTTAGGCTTGTTTAAAGTTTACATTTTGGAAAGCTGAGCAGGAAAGGAGGCAACAACAGAAAAGAATGAAAATCAAATAGAAAATTCAAATGGGCAAGCAAAAATAAACAAGACTTCTAAATTAATCAAGTTAATATTTTACTCCACTCATCTAAACACTTCTGAAAATACAGTATTACGGGGGCATGAAGGTGCAACAGATAATACTGCTGCCTCACTGTTCTGGGATTTAATTCTGATCTTTATTGTTCTTCAGAGATTGCAAATTCTCTTGGAGGTACACAAAAAATGCTGGGGTAACTCAGCAGGACAAGCAGTATCTACAGAGAGCAATAAACAGTTGACATTTCTGAGTCGGCCCAGAATGCCAACTGTTTATACCCCTCCACAAATGCTGCCTGATCTAAGTTCCTCTAGCATTTTGTGTGTTGCTCTGGATTGCCAGCATCTGCAGATTTTTGTGTTTATGTTCTCTCATGATTATATGAAATTCCCATTGATGCTCTGGATTCAAAAAGCTTGCTAGCAGGTTAGTTGACAACTATCACCTGTACTAAGTACAGTCGGCCCTCTTTATCTGCGGGGGATTGGTTCAGGGACCCCTTGCGGATACCAAAGTTGGCTGATGCTCAGTGCGGAGGTCTTTAGGACCCAGCGGAACCCCAGACTTTATTTAACGTGTCTCCGTGCTGGGACATTAGGACCTGGCGGCGCAGCTCTGAATCCGCAGTGTTTCTGTCCACGAAAGTAATCACGATCGTGATTGAAAAAAGGTGGAAGTAATAAAGCGATCGGAAAGAGGTGAAACGCCATCGGTCATTGGAAAAGCATTAGGTTACAATTGGTCAATGATCGGAACAACTTTAATGGAGCATATGAAAGGCCCGGTGTACTATATACCAAGAAAAACATTTGACTAACTGATGCTAAAAAATACCGGATGTACCTGTTCCGACTTCAAATCCGAATTAAAGACGGACTCAGGAATGGAACTCATTCATAGCCCGGGGAACGCCTGTACTTTTAAGTCATTTCTAGATTACTTATAATACGTAATACAATCTATGTAAATAGTTGTTATACTGTATTGTTCAGGGAATAATGACAAGAAAAAATAGTCTGTACATGCTCAAGCAACGAGTGCTGGAGAGAGAACTTCCAGGTTTTCCCGATCCATGGTTTGTTGAGTCCGTGCATACAGAATCCGCGGATAAGGACGGCCTACTGTAAAATGTTTAATGAAAAGGAAAGAAGAATTAATGGGTATTCATGGATATGTATACGAGAGAAAGAATTACAGCAGTGTAGAAGGGGAAGTGAGAAGGGGAATGGGGCAAATAGTATTTATCACTTGGAAGATGTCAAACCCAATGGGGTGTATTCTTGTTTCATTACTATGTATAAAAGATACAACTTAAAGACGACAAAAGAGGCCTACCCCTAAAAACAGATAGTTTTCCTCTGGTCCTCACCTATCACCTCATGAACATCTGCATTCAACACATTATTCTTTCAGCTGGCTGCAATGAGAACTCACCACCACCTACGGCTTTGCCTCTCCAATACTATCTACCTGCTGCAGGGAACATTCCTCTCCATGACTCCCTAATCCGCTCATTCCTCCACAGCCACTCATCCCTGACCTTCAGCATTTCTCCTGTCTTTGCAGTAAATATGGTACATCTTTAAACTTCCTCGCCACCATACAGGTATCTAAACAGCTCTTCCAGATGAGGCAAAGTTCAAATGCATCTCCTCCAACCTTGTGTCCTTCGTTTGGTATTCCCAATGCGTCTTCCTCTATATTGCCAAGACTAAGCACTGACTGGGCAACTACACTCAGTCCACAATGACCATCCTGAGCTCTCATCTGTAAACCATTTCAAAACCTCTTCCCATTCCGGCACTGACCTGTCTATCCTTGGCCTTCTGTACTGCTAGGATGAAACTCAGTGAAAACTGGAGGAAGTTTGATTCTTCAACCATATGCTACCACAGCCAAGTATCCTTCTTGGGAACATGCCTTCACCGCCAGCTTGTACCAATTGGCTTCTTGTTTTTTTTTTAAACACACACAAAATGATGGAGGAACTCAGCAAGCCAGGCAGCATCTACGGAAAAGAGCACAGTTGATGCTTCGGGCCGAGGTCCATCAGCGGAACTGGAAAAAAATGCTGAGGAGTAGATTTAAATGGTGGGGGGGGGGGGTGGGGGAGTGAGAAAGAAACACATGGTGACAGGTGAAACCTGAAGGTGGAGGGATGACATAAAGAGCTGGGAAGATGATTGATGAAAGAGATATAGGGCTAGAAAAGGGGAAGTCTGACAGAAGAGGACAGAAAGCCAAGGAAGAAAGAAAAATGGGGAGGAGTACCAGAGAGAGAGGCAATAGGAGGGCAAAGAGATATAGTAACAGAAGAAAAAAGGGGATAAGGAATGATGATGACTCGACGTACCCCATTTCTGTTTTATCTCCCCGCCCAGGTCGGTTCCTTCCTACCTACATCCGTGATATTTCACACATTTTGGATCTTTTCAATGATTTCAGATTCCTTGGTCATCATCATCTTATTTTTGCCATGGATGCCCAGTCTCAATACACCTCCACCCCCACCAGGAAGGCTTTAAGCTCACCATTTCTTTCTGGACACAAGACCTAACCAATTCCCCACCACCACCACCACTCCTCTCTGTTGAGCAGAAATGAAATAATTTCTCCTTTGGCTCCTCCCACTTCCTTCAAACAAAGGGTGTAGCCATCGAACACTCACATGAATCCCAGCTATGCCTGCTTGTTTTTCAGCAATGCAGTACAGTCTATGTTCCAAGCCTACATGGTCCCACACTTTCCCTATGCTACATCTACGACATTGGTGCTACTTCCTGCACCCATGTTGAACTTGTTGACTTCATCCACTTTGCCTCCAACTTCCAACCTGCCCTTAAATTTACCTGGTTCATTTTCAACATTCTCAATCTGTCTGTCTCCAGAGACAGTTTATCTACTGATGTCTATCATAAACCCACAGAAAAACACAGCTAGCTGGATTATACTTCTTCCTACGGTTACTTGTGAAAACGCCATACCCTTCTCTCAATTCTTCCATCTCTGACGCAACTGCTCTCAGGATGAGGCTTTTCATTCCAGAACTAAGAAGATGTCCTCCTTCAAAGAAAGGGGCTTCCCTTCCTCCACCATCAACGCTGCCCTCAACCGCATCTCTTCCATTCCACACGTCTGCTCTCACCCCATCCTTCTGTCACCTTACAAGGGACAGGGTTCCTCTTGTCCTCACCTACCACCCCCACCAGCCTCTGCATCCAGCACAAAATTCTCTGAAACTTCTGCCACCTCCAAAGGGAACACATCACCAAGCACATCCTTCCCTCCCTCCCCCCACACCCCCACTTGCTGCTTTCCGTAGAGATCACTCCTGAGACAACCCACTTGTCCATTCGTCCCTCCCCACTGATCTCTCTCCTGGCAATTATCCTTGCAAGCAGAACAAGTGCTACACCTCCTCCCTCACTACCATTCAGGGCACCAAACAATCCTAAGTAGGGTGACACTTTACCTGTGAATCTGTTGGGGTCATATACTGTGTCTGGTGCTCCCAGTGTGGCCTCCTGTATATCGGTGCGACCCAACGCAGAATGGGAGACCACCTTGCCAAGCACCTAAGCTCTGTCAGAAAAAGCAGGATCTCCCAGTGGCCACCTACTTCAATTCCACTTCCCATTTCCATTCTGAAATGTCCATCATGGTCTCCTCCACTGACTGTCAGGATGAGGCCACACTCAGGTTGGAGGAACAACACCTTATATTCCATCTGGGTAACCCCCAAAGTGATGGCATGAACTTCGATTTCTCAAACTTCTGGTAATGTCCGCTCCCCTTCACCTTTTCTCTCTCCATCTTTATCTCTTTGTCCGCTCATCACCTTCCTCTGGTGCTCCTCTCCCTTTTTCTTTCTTCCGCGGCCTTCTGTCTCTTTCACCAATCAACTTCCCAGCTGTTTACTTCATCCCTCCCCCTTCAGGTTTCACCCATCACCTTGTGTTTCCCTCCCCCTTCCCCATTTAAATCTACTCAGCTTTTTTTCTCCAATCCTGCTGAAGGGTTTTGGCCCAAAATGACGACTGTACTTTTTTCCATAGATGCTGCCTTGCCTGCTGAGTTCCTCCAGTATTTTGTGTGGGTTGCTTGGATTTCCAGAATCTGCAGATTTTCTCTTGTTTGTGATCCTGATTCATTTTCAAGCTTCTTGATTTGTATCCTCTAAAGATCACAGGTGCTCACATTCAATTGACTGCTTCTCCCGCTGCTTTTCTTACTGCATTCTACACACCACACTTTCTGCCATGAGGAGATACCTTGAGCCCCTATCCCAGTCATTTCCACAAAACTGGGACTCTTTCTCTGCTGACTGCAATGGTCCTGTCCACTACTTTATCCTCCGCCTTTTCCACACCTTCAATCGTTGGTTTTTTGTGTTTCTCATCTCCTGCAAGGATCAGAAGATTGCCCATCTATAGACCACAGAACTGCCATCTCCAATGCTGGCAGGCCCGGATGTCTCTAGACTATGATCCCTGCTACCAACCTCAACAGCTCTAACGATCCACAGCAGATTCTAAACCCATATTCCACCGCCATCAATGTGAGTTCCAAAGGCCTTGGACAGCTCCAAAGTGCCAATTGCGCAACTTCCAACTCTGACTCCAACCTTGACCTCCAGGCTGGGTCTTCACATGCTACTGCTGCCACCCCAGTCTTTCCTTCCCCCACCAGCAGCTGTTAGGCCCTCAGAAATTCCATTTTGGAATTCCACTGGCACTTACCCTTGCAAATAGAACAAGTGCTACACCTGCCCCTACACCTCCTCCCTCACTACCATACTAGGCCCCAAACAGTCCATCCAGGTGAGGCAACACTTCACCAGCAAGTCTTTTGCAGGTCATAGAACAAAGAAATCTACAGCATGTTACAGGCCCTCTGGCCCACAATGTTGTGCCAACCATGTAACTTACTCTAGGAGCTGCCTAGAATTCCCCTACTGCATTGCCCTCTATTTTTCTAAGCTCCCATGTACCCAACTAAAAGTCTCTTTAAAAACTCTAATGTATCCAACATTGCTGGCAGTGCATTCCACACACCCACCATTCTCTGTGTGAAAAAATTACCTCTGATATCCCCCCTGTACTGACTTTCAAGCACCTTAAAACTATACCCCCTTGTGTTAGCCATTTCAGTCCCAGGAAAAAGCCTCTGGCTATCCACAAGATCAATGCCTCTCATCGTCTTGTACACCTCTATCAGGTCACTTTTCATCCTCCGTTGCTCCAAGGAGAAAAGGCCAAGTTCACTCAGTCTATTCTCATAAGGCACGCTCACCAATCCAGGCAACATCCTTGTAAATCTCCTCTGCACTCTCTATAGTATCATCCTTCCTGTAGAGAGGTGACCAGAACAGTACTCCAAGAGGGGTATAACTAAGCTCTTGTGTAGCTGTAACATTACCTCTTGACTCTTGGACTCAATCCACAGTTCATGAAGGCCAACACACCGTACACCTTCTTAACAACAGTCTAGCTGCTCAGCAGCTTTGAGTGTCCTATGGACACAGATCCCAAGATCTCTCAACACTGCCAAAAGTGTTACGATTAATTTTATATTCTGTCTTCAAATTGAACTTACCAAAATTTCACACTCATCTGCGTCTTCTCAACTAAATTCTGCATCTTATCAAAGTCCCACTTAACCTTGAACAACCTTCCAGACTATCCACAACACCCCAACTTTTATGCAATCACCAAACTTACTAACCCACCCTTCTACCTCCTCAGCGAGGTGATTTATAAAAATCACAAAGAGTAGGGGTCCCAGAACAGATCTTTGCTGAACATCACTGGTCAACATCCTCCAAGCAGAATACAAACCATCTACAACCACCCTTTGCCTTCTGTGGTAAAGCCAATTCTGGATCCAGAAAGCAAGGTCTACTTGGATCCCATGCCTCATTACTTTCTGAATGTTTGCAGGGGGAACCTTATCAAACACCTTACTAAAATCCATGTACACTACATCCACTGGTCTACTTGCTTCAATGTGTTTTGTTACATCCTCAAAGAATTCAATCAGATTTGTAAGGCATGACTTGCCCTTGACAAAGCCATGCCGACTATCCCTAATCAGATTATATCTCTCCAACTGCTCATAAATCCTGCCTCTCAGGATCTTCTGCAACAACTTGCCTCCCAATGAAATACTGTGTTCAGTGCCCCTGTGTGGCCTCCTGTATACTGGTGAGGCCCGACAAAGATTGGGAGAAAGCGGGATCTCCCAGTAGCCACCTACTTTAATTCCACTTCCCAGCCTCCTCTACTGTTGTGATGAGGCCACATGCAGGTTGGAGGAACACCACCTTATATTCCATATGGGTAGCCTCCAACCTGAAGGCATGAACATTGACTTTTCAAACTTCCAGTAATGTCCCTTCCCTCTTTATCATTCCATATCCCCTTTCCCCTCTCTCATCTTACCTTCTGACTTCTCCTATTAGTTTCCCCTTTCCCCAGCCCTGTATCTCTTTCACCAATCAAGTTCCCAGCTCTTTACTTCACCAGCCCCCCTCTTGGTTTCTGCTATCACTTTGCATTTCTCTCTCCGCTCCCCCCACCTTTTAACTCTACTCATCCCTTTTTTCTCCAGTCACGCTGAGCGGTCTTGGCCTGAAATGCCAACTGTACTATTTTCCATAGATGCTGCCTAACCCGCTAAGTTCCTCCAGCATTGTGCGTGTGTTGTTTGGATTTCCAGCATCTGTAGATTTTGTCTTGTTTGCAAACTGGAGAAATAACAGTTTATAATCTGCTTGGGTAGTCTGTAATCTAAGCGTATGAATACAAAATTTCAGGTAACCCATTCCACTGCTTCCTTCTTCTAATCTTCGAAAAGGTTTTCCCATTTTCCCACATCTCCCCTTCACCCTCCATCCACTTCAGAGGTCATACCATCCCAATTGTTCCCCTCCCCCACCAAACTAGTTCCAATTGCCATTCACCTCTCACTTAATGGTTCCATTCACACCACCTTTACTTATCAAAATCTAGCACCAGTAGCATTTTATGCTCCTGCTCATCTCCCCCTAGCAGTTATCTCATATCTTCACGCTTCCCTCTCGGCACATTGTTCCATTTGTCTCCAACAACCCCTCCCCACACTTTTCCTCTGTCTGCCTGCAAGCATCATTCACCTGTCACTGTCCTTCAACACCACCCTACTCGTCTTGCCTTTTTGGCACTACCCACACTCCTCCTCAAACAAGAGAAAATCTGCTGATGCTGGAAATCCTAGCAATAAAAACACTCCTGGCTCAGTCTACCAATCACCTCCATCTTTTTTTGCCTCTCTCTTTAGAGGGGTCATTTTAGTTCTCCACTCAGTCTAGATGTGGGGTTTCAGCCTGAAATTAAGAGGCTCAAAAACTACAAGAGACATAGATAGAACAGATCCAATGGGTTGAAATGTTTAATGGCTGGTTAGCTAGTTGAGGGTGGATGGGAACAATTTAAAGATAACATGAGGGAGAAATTAAAAAAATACAGTCTGGGCATGGTTACCATGGGTAGTACTGAATTCAAGCAGAGTTTAAGAGGCTTTTAGATAAACACATGAATATGAAGGGGAAGGAAGGATGTGGATAATACATAGGAGGAGGACCTTTACTATCAATTACTGTTAAGATAGGATATAGTGATCCAAATGGGCAGTGAAGAGCTGCACTGGTCCATCTTCTGAATACTTATATTTCTGTGTCTCTTGTCAATAATTTGCTGTAATGAACAAATAAAATTCTCCAATTCATGTTCTCTACAGCTAGAAACCAGAAAACAATAATTTGACATTAATGCCAATAAATGTTCAAAGGATTTTTAAAAAAATAATTCAAGCAAAATTAAATCAAATTGAGCAATAGGTTTATATTAAGTCTGAATAAGCCACCTTTTGAATACATCTTAAGGCTCAGATAGCATGTCAGTTTTTTTTAAAACCCAAATAATTTTGAATTTAAGTTCCTGATTCTTTGCAGTTACCAAGAAAACTGCAACAAAACAGACAGCATATTTAAGAGTTATGTTATAGTGCGTGATTTAAAGTTTTGAATGCCAATACAAGCAAAATACTGTCTCGTGTAATGTTTCAATCCATCTGGGGATTAATGAGTGGGAGAACCATGAACAAAAGTATGCATAACGGTAGTGCGGAGGAGTCATGGAACTTTCAGAGAATTGGAAACATTCATGGGTCATATCAAAGGATTTAATTTCTTAATATGATGCTGGTAATTAAGGCATAACACTAGACAAATAAAGTAGACTCATTTATATCACTGAAGGTTTTCATTCTTAAAATAATTACTTTATACAACAAGCTTTTAAGGTTGTAGAGAAAAATATTACCAATCAAAATTCATGCATTATTGTAATTTATATGTTAAAATGAATAAAAGGTAAGAATTAATGCATAAAGACATTAAATTACTTAAAATAATTAATTTTTGATCTGCTTCAACTTTGTGTTTAAGACATGTTTTTCAGCATTTAATATTTTGTACAATCATGAAGATAACATTAAAACCTGGATATTTCCACTATTTGGAGAAAGTTCTTTTTGCATTTTCTTGTGCAACACTGGTCTATTGGTGGAGATTTTCTTTGTTAAAAGGAAAAGTTTTGTACTATGTAATTCAGTGCCATTGGCACTTAAACTAATTACCTTGTTCACAGGATAAAATAAAGGGATATCCAAACTGCACTTTTGGCATCAAGACAAGACCATAAGACACAGCAGAATTAGGCCATCTGGCCCATTGAGTTATGGCTAATCCTTTTCTCTCCTTCCCCTCAACCCCATTTCCCAGCCTTCTCCCCATAACCTTTGAAGCCATGTCCAATCAAAAACCTATCAGTATCTGCATTAGATACACTCAACGACCTGGCCTCCACAGCTGCATGTGGCAACAAATTCACCACCCTCTGGCTAAAGAAATTTCTCCACATCTCTGTTTTGAATGGACACCCCTTCTATCCCGAGGCTGTGTCCTCTTTTCCTAAACTCTCTCACCATCCTTTCCACTTCTACTCTGTCTAGGCCTTTCAACATTCAAAAGGTTTCAATTAGATCCCTCCTCATCCTTCAAAATTCCAGCAAGTACAGACTCTGAGCCATCAAATGATTCTCGTATGATAACACTTTCATTCCTGGAATCATCCATGTGAACCTCCTCTAGATCATCTCCAATGCCAACTCATGTCTTCTAAGTTGAGGAGCCCAAAACTGTACACAATATTCAAGGTGAGGCCTCATCAGTGCTTTATAAAGCCTCAGCATCACATCCCTGCTCTTGTATTCTAGACCTCTTGAAATGAATGCTAACATTGCATTTGCCTTTCTCACCACTGACTCAACCTGCAAGTTAACCTTTAGGGTGTTCTGCACAAGGACTCCCTAGTTCCTTTGCATCTCAGATTTTTGGGTTTTCTCCGTTTGGAAAATAGTCCATACATTTATTTCGACCACCAAAGTGCATGACCATGAATTTTCCAACATTATGTTTCATTTGTCACTTTCTTGCCCATTCTCCTAATCTGTTTCTGCATCCTATCTTTTTCCTCAACACTACCTGCCCCGCCACCAATCTTTGTATCATGTTGACATATACTCATAGGATGTTTTAGCACAGCAACAGGTGCTTCAGCCAATCTAATCCATGCCAACCCATCAAGTTTCCCCTCATGATCCACTACACCTCTAAACTTGGTGTCATCTTCAAATTGCTGATCTAGTTTACCACATTCTCATCCCGATTGTTGACATAGATGACAAATAACGGACCAGTACTGATTTTGTGGCACATCAGTAGTCACAAGCCTCCAGTCAAAGTAGTAAACATCTACAATCACTCTCTGGCTTTGTCCACGAATCCAATGTCTCATCCAATTTACAACCTCATCTTAATGCCAAGTGATGATCTCTAATCAGTCCCTGGCTATCGAAATATTCACATCTCCAGTCCCTTAAAATACCTTTCAAAAACTTTCCCACTACTGATGTCAGGCTCACCAGCCTATAAATTCCTAGCTTATTCTTAGCCAATTTTGTTCCATTATTTGAGAAAAGCTCTTTCATCCAATCCTCTGGCACCTCACCTGTGGCTAAGGTTGCTTTAAATATCTCTGCTTGGGCTTGCCTCCCACAGGATCTGAGGGAACACCTTGTTAGGCCCCGGGGATTTATCCACCTTAATTTGCCTCAAGACAGCTAATACTTTCTCTGTATAGGATTCGTGACCTCATTGCTGAATTACCTCACATCTATAGACTCTATGTCCGTCTCCTAAGGAAATATAGATACAAAATCTCCATTTAAGATCTCCCCCATTTCTTTCAGCTCCATGCAAACCATTCTGATCTTCCAGAAGACCAATTTTGTCCCCTGCGCTCCTTTTGCTCTTAATATATCCATAGAAATCTTTTGGATTCTCCTTCATCTTGCCTGCTAGAGCAACCTCGTGTCTTCATTAAGCCTCCTTGATTTCCTCCTTAACTGTTCTCTTGCATTTGTTATACCCAACTACCTTATTTGTTCCTACCTGCCTATATCTGCTACGTACCTTTTTCTTTTTATTAACCAGGGCCTCAATATCTCTCGAAAACCAATGTTCCCCAAACCCGTTATCCTTGTCTTTTATTCTAACAGGAACATACAAACTGGGCACTCCCAAAATTTCCCTTTGAAGGACTCCCAATTACCAAGTACACTTTTGCCAGAAAACAACCTATCTTAATCCACACTTTCCAGATCCTTCCTGATACCATCACAATTGACCTTTCTCCAATTTAGAATCTCAACCTGAGGTCCAGACCTATTCTTTTCCTTGAAACTAATGGCATGATCATTAGATGCAAAGTGTTCCCCTATACAAACTTCTGTCACCTGCCCTGATTTATTCTCTAATATGTGATCTAGCTTCACACTTTCTATTTGGGAATTCTATGCACCAATTAAGGAAACTTTCCTGAAGACATTTGACAAACTCTTTCTGCATCTTGACAGGGATTCATACTATAAAATAGCCGAATGGGAAGTTAAAATCACAACCTTATGTTCCATGCAACAGTCTGCATCTTTCTACAGATTTGCTGCTCAATATCCTGGGACTGTTGCCTAGTCTATAATACAATCCCAATAATATGGTCATCCCTTTCTTATTCCTCAGCTCTATCCACAAAGCTTCACTTGACAAGCTCGCCAGTCTGTCCTGACTGCACTGCCGTGACATTTTCTGACTAGGAATTTGACCACTCTTCCTTTAATCCCGCCAGCTCTATCATGTTGGGAAAAAAAGCAGAATCCAGAACATTGAACTGCCAGTCCTGCCCCTCCTGCAACCAAGCCTAATGGCTACAATATCATAATTCCATGTGCTGATTCATTCCTTACATTGAAATATATACAGCTCAGAACATTAGTCCCATCATGCTCAACCTTTTGATTCCTTTCTTTGTATATGAACTTAACAATATCTTTCTCCATAACCACTCCACTATTTGTTCTGGCACTCTGGGTCCCATCCCCCTGCATCTCTAGTTTCAATCCCCCATGCAGCACTAACAAATATTCCCACTAGGTTATTAGTCTCCCTCCAATTCAGGTGCAAGTTGTCCCTTCTGTACAGGACTTATCTTGCCTGGAAGAACCCAGTGATCCTGCACAACTCCTTAGCCATGTGTTACACTGTATGATCTTCCCACTTCTGGCCTCACTTGCATGTGATATGGGTAGCAATTCTGGGATCACAACTCTGAAGATACTGGCACACAACTCTTGAACTCACTTTGCAGGACCTTGTCATCCCTCCTATTCATGTCATTGGTACCAACGTGGACCATGACCTCTGACTACTTGCCCTTCCACTTAAAAATGTTGTAGACTGGATCCAAGATGTCCCTGGCTCTGGCACCCAGGAGACAACATATCATCTGGGAATCTTGTTCTCATCCACAAAACCTTCTTTCTGTTCCCAAACCAATGAATCCCCTATCACTGCAGCTTGCCTCTTCTCCCACACTTCCCTTCTGAGCAACAAAACCAGACTCAGTGCCAGAGACTTGACCTCTGTAGTTTTCCTTTACTATGTCGCTCCCCCCAACAGTATTAAAAAGCAGTGTATCTGTTGCTGAGGGGAACATCTATAGGGATACTCTGCACTGGCTCCCCGCCCCTTCTGATGGTCACCCAGACACCTACATCTGGTGTTTGAGTGTAACTACCTCCCTGTATGTCCTGTCTATCAACCCCTCAACCTCCCAAATGATGCAGAGTTCATCCATTTCCAGCTCCAGCTCTTTAGCACGGGCTGCTGGAAGCTACTGTGCTGGATGCACTTCTTGCAGGTATAGTCATCAGGGACACTGGAGGTGCATGAGGAGCATTCCACAATCCTGCCCGACATCCCCACTGCTCTAAATGTTCAATACGAGAATAATTATAACTTAATAACAACTTTCTTGATAGTAAGACCTTACAGAACAGATCAACATGAAGAGTAAAATGATGCAATTGAAATGAACCAATTGTGCAAATCAATAGATTTTTGAACAGGTGAGGGAATAAATAGTTCCCTCACATTAAGGAATATGGAATATTTAAGTACTGATGCTTTGAGATTATTATATATTCTAAATGATGCACAGTAATGTCTTTAATACAACAGCAACTGCATGACAAACAGATATTACCAGAACACATTGAAACACACACAATTGCTTTTCTGGAAACTGCTAGAATGAGCATTTTTGTTCTAGAAACAATTAAATAGCAACAGTGAGACACAGGTTATTCCCCTTCTAATCAGCAGGTGTTGGAAAATGTGGAATGAGCTGCCAGTGGAAGTGGTGGATGCAAGTAATTGTAATATTTGAGAAGTTTGGGAAGTTACAGTACATGGATGAGAGAGTTAATGGAGGTCATGGTACAGTTGTTTGTGGATGGGACTAGGCTGAATATTACAGTGGCATAGACCAGATGAGCCAGAGTCTATTCTGCACTGTAGTGCTCTATAACTAAAATATCCCACAAATAGTTTTTAATCTTCTTGATAGATTTTGCTTAACACTGAAGCCAGATAGCTTTATTTCAGAATTAAATTTTAAAAATGCAGACGCTAGAAACTTGAAATTAAAAAAATCGTCCAACCATTTATTGTTGTTACTGTTGTTAATCTCAATTTATAGACCAGAAAGTGACAATAACCATTAACAAGATATCATTACAAAATGCAGTTTCTCCTTAGAATAACTGTAAAAATAACATAGTTCCTTAATAAAGCTACTGTACAGCAAACTGATCATTTTTTTTATTGATCAATGCTGGAATTTTGACAAAATTGATTATTCTGGTGAAAAAGGGGTGCAAACATCGACACCTATCAATAATTTGTCTAAGTATACATGAAATTTCTTGAACAAATGTGAAATGAGTAGTTAAAATGTACCCATTAACGACAAAAAAATGGAAAGACTAAAGTGGCCTCAGGGAAAACTAATACTATCAAGACACTGTTTACCCAACCAGAGCATTAAATTATATTCATGTCAATTTAAGATAGATACTCAAGCCACTCATACTTTAGCCAGATACATCCTTCCAATCATTTAGTAAAATTTTATATATACAATACTGTGCACATGCTAGGGTACCCAAGTCTTTTGCACAGTACTGTAGCTATTTTATGTATTGCACTGTACTGTTGCCATAATTTTTTTTGGACAAATGTGAGTGATGATGATAAACTTGATTCTGAAGGAGGGTTTCTATTGTGGACTGAGAGTGGGAACGGAACAGGGTGAGGGGAGAGGGCAGGAAGCAGAGAGACACTCTGGAATGATCAATAAACCAACTGTTTGGAATCAAATGACCTTCACTGGTGTCCCAGGGATGTGTGAGTCTGCACTTTTGCCACCTCACCTCCTCCCACAGCACTCCTCTACCACCTGTCCAACACCCTTCCTGTGGTGCTCCACTCAGTATTCCCAGTATTGTTTGCGTATGTATATATGTGTATGTATATACATACGCACACACACACACAGACTCAGACTTTTGCACATTATTGTATAAAATGTGTACATATAAACATTTTTATTTAGCATGGTCACAGGCCCTTCCAGTCCAATGAGCTCGCACCACCCAATTACACATATGACCAATTAACCGTTTCACTGAACACCTACGCTCTGTCCGCCAGAGAAAGCAGGATCTCCCAGTGGCCACACATTTTAATTCCACGTCCCATTCCCATTCTGATACGTCTATCCATGGCCACCTCTACTGTCAAGATGAAGCCACACTCAGGTTGGAGGAACAACACCTTATATACCGGCTGGGTAGCCTCCAACCTGATGGCATGAACATTGACTTCTCTAACTTCCGTTAATGCCTCCTCCCCTTCTCACCCCATCCCTGATATATTTAGCTTTTTTTTCTTTCTCTCTCTGCCCATCACTCTGCCTGTTCTCCATCTCCCTCTGGTGCTCCCCTCCTCCTTTCTTTCTCCCGAGGCCTCCCCGTCCCATGATCCTTTCCCTTCTCCAGCTCTGTATCCCTTTTGCCAATCACCTTTTCGGCTCTCAGCATCACCCCACCCCCTCTGGTCTTCTCCTATCATTTTGCATTTTCCCCTCCGCCTCCTACTTTCAAATCTCTTACTACCTTTCCTTTCAGTTAGTCCTGGCAAAGGGTCTTGGCCCAAAACATTGACAGCGCTTCTCCCTGTAGATGCTGCCTGGCCTGCTGTGTTCCACCAGCATTTTGTGTGTGTTGACCAATTAACCTGCTAACCTGTTTGTCTTTGCAACATGGGAGGAAACCAGAGAACCTAGAGGAAACCAACACAGTCACATGAAGAACATACAAACTCCTTATAGACAGCAGTGGAGATTGAACCCAGTGATGTTACCATACCGACCCTCGTTTTGAGGCTGGGGTTCCTTATCTTGTAAATGAAATCTTACACATCAGTGACCAGGGTTCAATTCCCACTGCTGTCTGTAATAAGTTATTATACATCAATAATTTTATTAACTAATGGTGATTCAGGTATAGGGAAAAAAGAACAATACACTCATTGATAAGGAAGTGGAACAGCATATCAATAAAACATACTCATGATAGTGCCACCACTTTGAAGACCACACTGGAGAATATAATCAATGGTTTTATAAATTCCTGTGAGAGGTGGGATTATACTACTCTTTCACAATTTTCACACATTTCCACTAGAACTATGGATATCACGCTCTTCAGATCTTATCAGCAAACAGATTAGATACTCAGTCACAACATCAATCGACCTAGATTCCTTAAAACTTATTAAAACTATTAAGATCAGGTTATGAATGGTAAACAGAACTGATTCCATCAGTTGCACAACTATGCCCAGTGCCCTTTCCCAAGCATGGGAACAGTTTGAACAAAAGTGATCAGTAAAATCTTAAATAGAAAAGAACCAAAGCAATCCTGGTTTTTCAATCTTGCCATTAGAGCCCTTGCATCTTATTTGACTATTTGGACTGCATTTTTTAATAACTGTAACACTACACAGTCTGCAATGTTATTATACATGTTTTTCCTTTTGTACTTATGTGAAATGAACTGTCGGGATTTCTTGTTGCATGAACTATCTGCAACAGTTTTCACTGTATCTTGGTATATGTGACAATAGTAAACTGATTAAATACAAAAAAAAGCTAAACACATTTGATGGGTAGGTGCAAAAGTAAATTAGTTCAAGCAATTATGGTCAGATTAGTTATTAGCATTATTAGACCGAGGCACAAAAACTAAATCCAATAAGAAGTGTCAGAAGCATTCTTTACCTATTAATTTTGGTCTTCTCTTTGGAAGGAAGAAAGAATGGGATAACTACACAATTTCACTAAAAAATCTAAAGATCAAAAATTTAAGCTGAGGGCTTTTGAAATTGGATGGTTCATTGGTGCACAAACTGCTAGAAGAGGTGTACGTAAATTGAATAATTGGAATCTCATCTTATATTGCACCAACAAAATAATGTTCTATTTAAATTTGGCATTTTAGAAGACATGCTGAGCACAGTCGTTTTCAACACAACAGTGAACTGCAGACACAACTGTCCTCAGTAGAAAAATTATTTACTATTTGCATTTTATTTAGAATAACAGCAGTAACAGGGTCTTTCAGCCCAACAATTTATGCTGTTCAATTATGTCTTTCGAATGTGAAAAGAAACCCGCGAGGTCTCGGGTAGAGCATACAAACTCCTTACAGACAGCAACAAAGTTGAACTTGGGTCGCTGGGGTTCTAAATAGTGTTACGTTTGCCGCTACATTACAGTGCTGCTTATTAAAATCATAAAAATAAAATCAACTGCACACAAACCCACATTCCTTTCCAATAGGTGTGGTCCATAATACTATTTTAGCCACATAACTAATCACTTTTTCCACCATATTACTAACACTAGCTCCAGCTATACTGTTGTCCCAGATTTCCAATCTACAACTAACACTTGGCTCCAGAACCTATTCATGTCCATGACATACATTTCCCCACCTCTGGGCCAGCGAAACACCAGAACCACATTCCCACCACTCACCTGACTCCTGAGTTTGGCTGCACGGATTCACCCACCCATCATTCTCTGGCCAACGCACCTACCCCATTCCAAATATGCTCCTGACACCCCCCCCCCCCCCCCACACACACCTGCCACACTCCCAGTTCAGCCATGTATCTGCCCAGGTTTCCAACACTTGGGCACATAAGTAAGAGCTCTGTTTCCCACTGCACACCTGAATACTGTTTGTGGCAAATTACCGAAAAACGTAGCCCAGATGAGACCAGCACATCATAAAATGTGAATGGAGAACATCCTTAAATTCATTTGGGTAGAAGCTGATGAATACCACAAGTCGTAATGGAGCAACAAATCCAATAAAACGTTGAACTAATACTCTCATGCAAACAGAATGGTAATTTAAGGAAACAATATTGAAATTAGAGTGCAACTACAGCGTGAATATTGTTTAGTTCTAATCACCAACCATAGGAAGATAAAGAAATCCTGATTTAACTGGTAAAGCTGATTCTGGACTTGAATTAAAAATTTAAAATTAGAAATACTCGAATTTCATTTAGACTTGAGATAACAAGCAACTACGTTCTTTAAGCATGGACCTAACGTTGATAATGATTACAACATATTGCTTTGTTAATGATTAGCATACTTTTTGAATAAGCAAAACATTAGTGCAATACACTTCCAAATTTTGTCTTGCTAAGGAAGTTAATTGAAAACTTATGTGTGGTCCAATTACTTTTTAGGACAGTATAAAGTTGAATTAAAATTATAGATATATTGCTACAACATGTGAATACGTGGAATAAAATGCAATTTGGAACTGGCTTACCAGTCTCAATTTAAAAATAAATTGTGTATGCCATGTGCTGCACATTAGGTTCTAATATCCAAGTATCATAGGTACCATTAGAAAAACTTGGTAAGTTAACATGAAGTTACTTGTATTGACTGCAAAATGAAATATTTCTGCACATGAGAAGTTAGATACTTGACTAAAATTTTGAATTGCAGTCCATATACACAAAAATATTAACACTAAATGCAAGTGTAGATACAAAACAAGAATTACTTTAAAACAATCAGGCCTTTAAGGTATATTGGAGGTAGAAACATCATTACGAGATTGAATTCTAAAATGCCTGTCAAAATAAACAATTCAAGAACAAAATATTAATTCTCTTAGACTCAAGATGAGTTTGTTCGATAGTCATTACCATTGCCTGCAACCCTCCAAAATGTCAGCCTTTCTATTGAAGTCCCTATCCACCTTTGTCTAAACAATATAAATTATACTCCTAACAAATGCAAATGTATCTTAACTACCTTCTTTGAATGCTACTTACAATAGCCTGAGCTCTGGAGCCAATAAAGCTGCATATAGAAGTGTTTTAGATCAGATGGTTGAGTGGTGTTGCAAGAACAACCTTACACTCAAGGTTAAGCAAGATCCAGGAACTGACTGTGGACTTCAAAAGTGGAAGTCAGGAGAACACACACAAAGTACTCATGAAGGAAGCAGCAGTGGAAAGAGCCACTTCAAGTTCCTGGGCACCAACATCTCAAACATCTACTATTGGCCCAACACAAAGACACAAATCACAAAGCAAGGGGCACCAATCATTAAAGACCCTCATCAACCAGGTCATACTCCCATCATGTAACCACTATCAGGCAGGAGGTACAGGGGCCTGCAGACCAACATTCAAAGGTTTAAGAACAGTTTCTTACCTTCCGCAATCAGATTTCTGAAAGGTCCAAGAACCCACAGACACTAACACTACTAATTTTGAATTATTTTCTAATTATGCTAATTTTTTAATGGCTTGCACTGTACTGCTGCTGCAAAACAAATTTCACGACATCAGTGATAATAAATCTGATTCTGAAAATGTAAACAGTAGGCACTACCTGATAAACACCACTTAAAAATAAACATGTTGAGCAAGCAAATGAGGCACAGCTGAAGTACTATCTAAACCCAAATGAGTAACAAATCATTATTAAATACTTTGCCCTCTTGATATGAGAATGTGAGGGTTATGAGATTCTATATAGTCATAATCTAATACAAATTGGTGTTTTCAGGTATAAGAGAGGAAACAATGATTTTGTAATAAAAGTGAAATGCAAAAAGATAAACTTTATAATACCAGTATTTATTGAACAATAGCTGCATTTAATTCTGTACAACTGTTAGTCTTAACTGTTATGCAGGCCTGCAAGGCATGTATTCAATGCCATGAAAGCATTTTGGTTGCTAGTTGTTTGTTGTGATTGAGAAGACTGCCTTTTTTCAAGATGCATTAACATTTTTCACCATCACTGAATATGCACCTTTATTAAAAAAAACATAGAAAATATTTCTTAGAAGGGTGGAAGTTTAATATCCACTTAGTGTTTGGGGAGGGGAGGTGGGGAAGATCACATCTTCTGCTTCCAACCATGAGAACAGAATCGAACAGCAGAGGAACAGGGCTGAATGTTTTTGGAACATAATCTTTGCTGACTAAATTCCAAAATTAATCTCATCTATCTGGACGTTACTCTATTCTGTCTGTTCATATTTGTCTAAGTGTCTTCGAAACATTACCTCACCATTTTTTTTCTTTCTCCACAACATATTTAAAAAATATATATACATGTAACAATACATACACATATAGTGGATTCTGGTTAATTGGGCTATCGGTTAATCAGTGCAGCTGTGTATTTGGGGCAACTTTTAAAGAACAAAACACAAATCGAGAAAATAGCTCCCTTGTTTATTTGGAAGACTATGCTGCTTAATTGGGGCAGGAGATGGTGAGCTGGACACTACATTGTACTTCGAGTGAACAGTTGTGTCAGTTGCATGCGCTAATGTCATATTATCCATTTGGGCCAATGGACGCCAATTCAAAGAACAGTGACTCTTGATAATTGTTTAAAATTTTGACTTGAAATTTTAGGCCCTTGCCAAGATTTGACACCAGCTGCAAAAATTACCCTACTGGACCAAATTAAAACCCATCCGCCTAACACCACTCATCGTCAGCTGGCACAGACAACTGGAGTACCAAATTCCACAACTGCATGCTTGATATATCAACAAGATAAACAGTAAGAGTATGCATTATGCAAAGGACAATGGGAAACATTTCAAAAACGAAAGTGTGAAGGAAGAAGCACTCTTCCTACAAGTTTCCATTGTAACTGTGCGTAGACCATGTTAAAAATACGTCAAAGAAGCTAGCCAAGAAGCTCAGTTGTGAAGATTTTAAAGCAACAGATGGTTGATTGTTTCAATGGAAATGTAGGTACCACATTAAATTCAAGAGAGCGCATGATGAGAAAGGTAGTGCTGATGCTCCATGTGCATAAACATGGAAATCCCCAACTTGCTTTAAAAGTTTTGTGCAGATGATATCTACAATGCTGATGAAACAGCCCTATTTTAAATTGTGCCACATCGGTTGGTTCCCTTTACTATAAATACGCAACACTATAAGATACAAAGAAAGCAATCGATTGCATAACTATGTAGTGTTGTTCAAATAAGTTAGGAACTGATAAAAATAAATTGTTGCTTATTGGGAAAAGTGTTAAACCTCAATACTTTAAAGGGCTAAGAATTGATATTTACCTATCAACTATAATGTCAATTAAGAATTTGCGGACAACTTCTGAAATTTAAGAAATGGCCGATGAATTGTAATACAACAGAAATCAAGCAAAATTCTTCTGCTTGTTGACAATTCTGCAGCACACCCTGATGCAAAATGTTTGAGAAACATCCAACACGAATTTCTGCTGGTGAATGCACCATCCTTGGCTCACCCAATGGATATGGCAAGGACTGACAGTTGATGAGAAATAAGCAACCCAATTCAGAACTGTTGTCCTCACTGCAGTTCCAAGCATTCAGGCTAGGAAATGTTGAAAATGGCTGGGAGGAAAAATGAAACAATGTGACTAATTAAACAAGTTAGGAACAACACAGCATTTGAAGGAGTCAACAATCATCTTCAATGTTACAATAAAAACGAAAATTTGGGGGATGCAACTGTCGAAAGCATTGTACCTAAACACCAAGGCAAGGAATATGAAGATGAGGAAAGTGATGAGATTGATACAATTGAGCCTGAGCTGGTGACTACACAGGGAAATTTATTGTTTGATTCTGACATTACTTCATACAGGAAGGCAATGAAAGTGTCTGCACTGATCTTGGTCAGTTATAGTCGAAAGAACACACCAGTGAACACTCGAATTCCTGTCAGTAACCATCATGAATTAAAACACAGTTTTAAAGTACTGTAGTAATATTGGTTGCGTTCTAATTTGTTCTGCATTATATTTAAATATACATTCTTTTTGCTCAGTTTTTCTCTTTTTATACGTTCTTAACTATTTCCATGAAACTTTGGATAATTGGGACAGCTGCTTAATTGGATAAAAATAAACTGGCCCTGATGTGTCCAAATTAACCAGAATCTACTGTATATGCAGCACAATGGCACTGGGAATACAGTGATATTTTGTGGGCAGCTCATAAAACTTCCAGATACGTTTCATCTAAACTATATCAGTGCAATTTGCAGACTATAATTCCACTTTAAGAAATGTACTTTTGAACCATCTGAATGAACTAGCGATTTTACAATCCCCTAACGGATGATAGACTTGACGGAAATACAAGGATGACACCTTCACGAGGGCGAAAGTCGGCCATTGCCGAAGAGAGGGAGGAGGGGAGGACTTGAAGCCAGCCTAAAGAGTCAGGATGTAAACCTAGTATTGTGGCGCCCCATTTCCTAGCGTATCCGAACCGACTCACAATTAGATAGCCTATGGGGGTTTGCGAGCACAGAGCTTTGGAGCCTCTACGCCATGGGGGGCCAGTTGACAGAGGCTTAAAAGTGAGGCTGAAGTTTTCGAATAAAGTTTTTTCCTTCGACTGCAGTTACCGACTCCGTGTCGTAATTTTAGCGCTGCGTGTAGCACACCGCTACAATTGGTGACCCCGACGGTCCAAACGATTTTTGGACCAGAAATGACCGACGCCGCCTCTGTTCATGCGGTTTCGTTGAAACTGCCAGGTTTCTGGACACAGCGCCCGGACCTATGGTTCCAGCAAGCCGAAGCCCAATTCCACGTTCGCCAGATCACCTCAGAAGACACCCGCTACTACTACGTGGTGAGCTCCCTCGACCAGGACACAGCGGCCCAGGTCGCGGAGTTCGTACAGTCGCCCCCGGCAGACGGCAAGTACACGGAATTCAAAGCCCTGCTCCTCAGGACTTTCGGACTCTCACGGCGCGAGCGGGCTGCCCGTTTACTGCACCTGGATGGCTTGGGCGACAGACCTCCATCGGCTTTAATGAATGAGATGTTGTCTCTCGCCGACGAACACACCCCCTGCCTCATGTTTGAGCAGGCATTCCTGGAGCAGCTGCCCGAGGACATCCGCCTGCTGCTGTCCGACGCGGATTTCAGTGACCCCCGGAAGGTGGCAGCCCGGGCGGACTTACTGTGGAACGCCAAAAAGGTGAGCGGGGCGTCCATCGCACGGATCTCCCAGCCCCGCTCCCGGCAGCAAACCAGTCCAGGCCCGGCCGCAGAGCCCGCCAACCCCCGGCCCAATGAACACTGGTGCTTCTACCACCAGTGGTGGGGTGCAGAAGCCCGCCGTTGTCGCCCGCCCTGCGAGTTCCCGGGAAACGCCAGGGCCAGCCGCCGCTGATGGCTACGGCGGCTGGCCATCGGAATAGCCTCCTGTATGTGTGGGATAGAAGGTCGGGACGCCGGTTTTTGGTTGATACTGGGGCTGAGATCAGCGTTTTACCTCCGACGAGTTACGACACCCGCAGCAGGGCACCGGGTCCCCCCCGAGGGCCGTGAATGGCAGCACCGTAAGGACCTATGGCACCCGCCAGGTGCAGCTACTGTTCGGCTCCAGCCAGTTCACGTGGGACTTCACACTGGCCGCCGTAGCCCAACCGCTTCTGGGTGCGGATTTTTTGCGGGCTCACAGCCTGCTGGTCGACCTGCCCAGGAAGAGACTGGTACATACCGAGACCTTTCAGACGTTCTCCCTGGGTGCAGCCCAGTTGCCGGCCCCTCACCTCGGCTCCATCACGCTGTCCGACAACGACTTCACCAGGGTCCTGGCGGAGTTCCCATCGGTTCTGGCACCGCAGTTCACAGCAGCCATGCCCAGGCACGGCGTACAGCACCACATCCCGACCCAGGGACCACCCCTCCATGCCCGTGCTCGGCGGCTTCCCCCGGACAAGCTCCGACTGGCGAAGGAGGAGTTCCAGAGGATGGAGGAATTGGGGATCATCCGGCGGTCCGACAGCCCATGGGCTTCCCCCCTGCACATGGTGCCCAAAGCGACGGGGGGCTGGAGACCATGCGGCGACTACCGCCGGCTGAACGAGGCTACCACACCGGACCGCTACCCTGTGCCGCACATTCAGGACTTTGCGGCAAACCTGCACGGCGCACGGATCTTCTCCAAGGTAGATCTCGTCCGGGGATACCATCAAATCCCGATGCATCCTGACGACGTCCCCAAAACGGCTCTCATCACCCCATTCGGCCTTTTCGAGTTCCTCCGCATGCCGTTCGGCCTGAAGAATGCCGCACAGACGTTCCAGCGGTTAATGGACGCGGTGGGACGGGACCTGGACTTCGCGTTCATCTATTTGGATGACATCCTCATAGCCAGCGGCAGTCGTCAGGAGCATCTGTCCCACCTCCGTCAACTCTGCGCCTGACTGAGTGAGTACGGTCTTACAATCAACCCTGCCAAATGCCAGTTCGGACTCGATACCATTGACTTCCTGGGCCACAGAATTACTAAAGACGGGGCAACCCCTCTGCCCGCTAAGGTAGATGCGGTCCGCCACTTCCCCCGACCCACCACGATCAAAGGCCTTCAGGAATTCGTAGGTATGGTCAATTTCTACCGCTGTTTCCTCCCTTCAGCTGCCCGGATCATGCGCCCCCTGTTCGCCCTGATGTCGGGTCCGAGCAAGGACATTACTTGGGACGAGGAGTCCGCCGCCGCTTTCGTTCAAACGAAGGAAGCTTTGGCGGACGCCGCAATGCTAGTACATCCCAGAATGGACACCCCTACCGCCCTCATAGTGGACGCATCCAACACGGCAGTCGGTGGGGTGCTGGAGCAACTCATCGCAGGTCGCTGGCAACCCCTGGCGTTTTTCAGCAAACACCTGCGACCACCCGAGCTTAAGTACAGTGCTTTCGACCGGGAACTGTTGGCGCTCTACCTGGCAATCCGGCATTTCAGGTACTTCCTAGAAGGTCGGCCCTTCACCGCGTTCACGGACCACAAACCGCTTACCTTTGCGTTTACGAAAGCGTCCGACCCCTGGTCATCCCGCCAGCAACGCCACCTGTCCTACATCTCTGAATACACGACGGATGTCCGGCACGTCTCGGGTAAGGACAATGTCGTGGCGGATGCGCTCTCTCGCCCTACCGTTCATGCCCTTTCCCCAGGGGTAGACTTTGAGGCGCTGGCAGAGGCACAGCAGGCAGATGAGGAGATTCCGAGTTACAGGACCGTAGTCTCCGGTCTGCAGCTCCAGGACCTCCCCGTGGGCCTGGGTGAGAGGACCCTACTCTGTGACGTCGCCACCGGCCAGCCCCGTCCGGTTGTCCCGACAGCATGGCGGCACCGCGTTTTCGACTCCATTCATAACTTGGCGCATCCCTCCATCCGGACAACTGTCCGGATGGTTTCCAGCAGGTTCGTTTGGCACGGACTCCGCAAACAGGTCAGTGAATGGGCCAGAACGTGCATGCACTGCCTGACGGCCAAGGTGCAGCGGCACACCAAAGCCCCACCGCAGCAGTTCCATCCCGCCCACCGGCGTTTCGACCACATTCATGTGGATATCGTGGGCCCCCTGCCAGTGTCGCGCAGAGCGCGTTACCTCCTGACTATCGTGGACCGGTTCACAAGATGGCCAGAGGCGGTCCCGCTCACCGACACCACCTCCGAATCTTGCGCCCGAGCCCTGATCGCCACCTGGATATCTCGCTTTGGTGTACCAGCCCACATTACCTCCGACAGAGGCGCCCAGTTCACCTCCAGCCTGTGGTCAGCTATGGCCAGCCTTTTGGGGACTCAGCTGCACCACACAACTGCCTACCACCCACAGTCGAACGGGCTAGTGGAGCGTTTCCACCGTCACCTGAAGTCGGCCCTCATGGCCCGCCTGCGAGGAGCCAACTGGGCGGACGAGCTTCCCTGGGTCCTACTCGGCATCCGCACAGCGCCCAAGGACGACCTGCACGCCTCGTCGGCCGAGTTGGTATACGGCGCGCCCCTGGTCGTCCCCGGGGAGTTCCTACCAGCCCCAAGGGGGCAAGAGGAAGAACCCGCAGCAGTCCTGGGCAGACTTCGCGAGAAGCTCGGTAACCTGGCCCCCATACCCACTTCACAGCATGGGCGGCACCCGACCTGTGTACCCAAAGACCTACAGAACTGTAAGTTTGTGTTTGTACGAAGGGGCGGGCATCGGCCACCGCTGCAGCGGCCATACGAGGGGCCGTTTACGGTGCTCCGGAACAACGGGTCCACGTTCGTGCTGGACGTTGGGGGGAAGGAGGAGGTTTTCACGGTGGACCGCCTCAAGCCGGCCCTTGTGGACCTGGCGCAACCGGCCGAGTTTCCGGCGCCTCGGCGCAGAGGCCAACCTCCGAAGCAGGTTCTGGCCCAGACTGTGGACATTGGGGGGTGTATCGCCGGTTCTGGGGGGGGGGGGTTATGTGGCGCCCCATTTCCTAGCGTATCCGAACCGACTCACAATTAGATAGCCTACGGGGGTTTGCGAGCACAGAGCTTTGGAGCCTCTACGCCATGGGGGGCCGGTTGACAGAGGCTTAAAAGTGAGGCTGAAGTTTTCGAATAAAGTTTTTTCCTTCGACTGCAGTTACCGACTCCGTGTCGTAATTTTAGCGCTACGTGTAGCACACCGCTACAGTATCATATTTTCTAATATGATACTAGGTTCTCACTGGAGAACAAAACAGAACTTTATGTCAGATGCTGTTTCAGATGGAACAGAGGGATTGCTGTATTGTGTTTTTTTTAAATGGAGACATGGCTCACTTCAGACATGCTTGATATAGCAGTAATACTCGGGGGCTTCTCGATCCACTGGATGGATCGAACTGCTGATTCAGCGAAAGCAGAGGTGGGGTCTGTTTTTCATGATAAACTCTTGGTAGCACTCATTCACAGTAGTCTTGTCACTCTCTCGCTCTCCCCAGCATGGTACATCTAATGAGCAAGTGTCTGCTCTACTTACTGAGAAATCCCCTCTGTGATCCTAACCCACAATTTACATACTGCCAATGGTAGATGTTAAGAAAGCACTCAATGTATTGAACGTCATGATTAGCAAACAAGAAACAGCCTACCCCAATGCCTTTCACATCATTGCGGGGGACTTCAATCAGGCTTGCTTGAATAAATCTCTGTTCAACTATCACCAACATATTATCTGCAGCACCACTATTAACACTATGATCAAGAATACCTACTGTTCCATCCCTAGACCGCATTATGAGAAATCTGATCATGTCTGTCCTCCTCCTATCGGAATACAGACAAAGGCTAAAGAGGCAAGGGCAACAATAAAGTGGTGGTGGGAGGCAGCAAAATAGTTATAGGGTTGTTTCAAGTCAGTAGACTGGGCCACATTTAAGGACTCAGAATCTGAAAAAATACGCAACTGTTGTCATGGACTTCACATCTCACGTGCGAAGTGACAATCCCAGAAGGATGATTGACAGCTGAGGCAGAGCTTGGATGCTATTACCAACTACAAAATAAAACCAAGTGACATAAGACAATAAGATTTTGCTGCCAGATGAGCTCGACGCCTTTTAAATTAGTTTTGACCAACAGAAGATCGAGGCACCTTCACGATTTCTCATAGCCCCAAATGACCATGTGATTTCAGTCTCTGAAGGTGATATGAGAACATCCTCCAGGAAGTTAAACCCATTTAAAGCATCTGCCAAGTACAACAGACCTGTGTCAATCAACTGACTGAAGTATTTACCGATATCGTTAACCTCTTGCTTCACAGTCTAAGGAACCCACCTGCTTCAAGCAGGCTTCAATGAGACACTGAAGGGATCTGAGAGGCTGGTAATGAAATACATCAGCTCCTGCCTGAGAAATGACTTGGAGCAGATCCAATTTACCTACCGCCATAACAGGTCAACAGTAGATTTCATTGGCGCTTCACTCAATCCCAGAACATCCAGGTATTCAAGATGCATACATCAGGATGCTCTCCTTCAAATGCAGCTCAGCATTCAACATCATTCCGTCAAAACTAATCAGCTGCAAGACCTCTTAGCTTTCTGCTCTACTGGCTTTATACTTATGACTGTGAAGCTAAGTACACTTTCAATGCCATATTTTAAGTTCGCTGAAATTAAAGATCTGTCCTGTATCCAGCATGCAAGTACCAATACAAAGGTGGCATGGCAGCACCTCTACTTTATTTGATATTTACCAATATTCAATGCATCATATATATAGCTCAAAATATTTTTTTTACTCAATGGCCACTTTATTGGGTACCGCTGTGGGTCTTCTGCTGCTGTAGCACTTTCACTTCAAGGTTTGACATGTTGTGCATTCACAGCTGCTCTTCTGCACAAAACTGTTAAGTTTATTTGAGTTACTGTCACCTTCCAGTCAGGTTAAATCTGTATGGTCATTCTCCTCTGACCTCTCATTAACTGGTAATTTGCCACAGAACTGCTGATGATTAGATGCTTTTTATTCTCAATACCATTTTCTGTAAACTCTAGAGACTTGTGTGCGAAAAATCCCAGGAGATCAGCAGTTTCTGAGAGGCTCAAACAACCATCAACAATAATTCATTCATTTACATCACATTTCTTCCCCATTCTGATGTTTGGTCTGAGTAACAAATGAATCTCTTGACCAATATCTACATTCGGCTGCAGTTTGATTACAACTCAGCATTCAACACCTCAGAAACCTCCTTTTATAACCGGGTCCTGTAATTTCTCAAAACGAAACCATATTTAGCGCTGATCAAGAATAACATCTCTTCCTTGCTGACAAACCACACCAGTGCACCACAAAGATCCATGCTTAGCCCACTGCTCTCCTCTCTCTACACCCACGACTGTGGCAAAGCATATACAGATTGCCAATGACACAGCTGTTGTTGGCAGAATTTCATACAGCAATGAGGAAGTGTAGAGGAGTGAGAAAGATCAGTTGGTTGATGGCATCATAAAAACATATTTATCTCAACATCAGTAAGACTAAGGAATTGATTATGCACTTCAGGAAGGTGAAGTTGAGGGAATACGCACTAGTCCTCATGGAGAGTTCAGCACTGGTAAGGGTAAGCAGTTTCAAGTTCTTGGATGTCAACATCTCTGAACATCTATCCTGGGCCCAATAACCTGATGTAATTACAAAAAATGGAATGACAGAGGTTATATTTCTTCAGGGATTTCAGGAGATTTGGTAAGTTACCAAAGAATAGGAAATTCCTACAGATGTACCATGGAGAGTATTTTAACTGGTTGCATCACCATTGTAAAAGCCGCAGAAAGTTGCACACCATGACAGCTACTGGCCTCCATGTACACTACCTCAGCACTTTTTTTTGCTCCTTCCATTATTTAAAAATTTATATAATTATGTATTGCACTGAAATGTTGCCACAAAACTACACATTTTACAACATATGCCAGTGATATTAAACCTGATTCTGATTCCATTATTGCAAATAAATTCTTTGTTTTTCGTAATTCCTCAACCCTGGTGTGGCTCATTAGAGCCATGTGTCTACCTTTCCTGCCACATCATGAAACTGGCCAAATTCAAAACCTGTTGGCAGAATGATGGGATTGAGTGTTGAACAGAAAGGTTGTTCTCAAAGTTCAAAGTAAATTTAATATCAAAGTACAGTTGCAAAAAAAAATTGTTAACCCTTTGCAATTACCCAGTTTTCTGCATTAATTACTCAAAATGCAGTCTTTTCTTAGTTACAGTAAAAGATAAACTAGTAACACAAAAAATTGTACCTCTCATCAATACTGAGTATAACCATTTAAACAATCACAGTCTAGGTTCAAAGATGTAGGTGAACTTCTGGGGTAATACCTTCTACAAAGGTATTTGGAGTCAGGTGTTCCAATCAATGAGATTACAGGTGTGGGTTGTAAAGATACCCTGCCCTATAAAAAGGACACACAAAATCAGGTTACTGTCAGAGCCTACTCTTCAAGAAAGATCTGTTTATGTGCATCATGCCTCAAAATAACAACTTTCAGAAGAATTGTAGAGATGCACAAAACTGGAAAAGGCCATAAAAGCATTTCAAAAGACCTGTGGACTGATGAACACTCAGTAAGAGAAACTGTCAATAAATGGAGGAAATTCAATACTGTTGCTGCTCTCCCCAGGAGTGGGTGCCCTGCAAAGATCACAACAATGTGCAATGCTGAAGGAGGGTAAAAAGAACAAAAGACCTGCAGAAATTTCTAGAATTTGCTAAAAGTTTCTGTTCATTTGCCCACTGTAAGAAAAACGTTGAACAAGAATGGTGCTCATGGAGGAACACCACAGACGAAACCACAGTTCTCCCAAAAAAAAACACAACTTTGCCATGCGTCTCAAGTTTGCAAAAGACCACCTGCATGTTCCAAAATACCTCTGGTACAATGTTCTGTGGAATAAAAGTTGCACTTTTGAAAAACAGAAATGCACACCACAATGTTTGGAGGAAAGGGGCACTGCACACCAACACCAAAACCTTATTCCAACTATGAAGCATGGTGGAAAGAACATCATGGTTTGGGGCTGTTTTGCTGCCTAGATAGTTTACAATTGTAGAAGGAGCAAAGGATTCAAAACCGTATCAAGACATTTTATAGGAGAATGTCGGGGTAGCAGTCCGACACCTGAGGTTTAATAGAAGTTGGATGATGCAACTAGACAATGATCCAAATGATGAGTAAATCAACAACAGAATGGTTTAAAAAGAAGAAAATTCATGTTTTGAAGTGGCCAAGCCAGAGATGCTCATGCAAGGTGTCCCAGAAATATTGATCAACTGAAACAGATGAGTATGGAGGAATGGTCTAAAATTCCTCTTCACCGCTATGCAAGTCTGATCAGCAGCTACAGGAAATGCTTGGGGGAGGTTATTGCTACTAAAGGAGGTTCTACCAGTTATTAAATACAAGGGTTCACATACTTTATCCTGCTTGGACTGTGGATTATTAAACAATGAGTTCAATTAAGACATGAAAAGTACAATTACTTGTGTTTTATTTGTTTCGGCAGATTTTGTTTGCCTATTATTGTAATTTTGATGAAGATCAGACCACATTTTATGAGTAATTAATGCAGAAAACCAGGTAATCACAAAGGGTTCACAAACTTTTTCTTGCGACTGTTACATGTATGTCACCATACACTACCCAGAGATTCTTTTCTTGTATGCATTCATATACAATCTTGGAATGCAGGCACAACAGTGGCTATATTTCATTTGGAATTTGAGAAAATTTGGTTTGTCAAAAACACTCGAAAACTTCTACAGATTTACTGCATCACTGTGTGGTGGGGGGGGGGAGGGGCGACTGCACAGGATCAAAGCAAGCTCTAGAAAATTGTAAACATAGTCTGCTTTAACATGAGCATTAGCTTCCATAGTATCCTGGACACCTTCAAGGAGCAATGCCTCTAAAAGGCAGCAGCCATCATTAAGGACCCCATCATTCAGGTCATGCCTTGTTGTTATTGCTACCATAAGGAAGGAGGTACAGAATGTGAAGGTACACACTCAATGATTTAGGAACACGTAGCCATGAACTATATAATATTTACACACACACACACAGAGTTAAATTAAAGCTGATTTTGAGGGATGATTTAATTGTCATTTAAATTTATGGAGGGTGTAGATAAATAGGAAGCATCTTTTACTCTCAACAAAGAATTTTAAAAAAAATCATCGACATAAGATCAAAAGCAACTGTTAACAATAGTATTAAAGATACGGAGTTGGAGAATGAAAATATTTTACAGCCTGGAGGATGGTAGCAGTCTGGAGCCTGCCTAAAATGGTGGTGGATGCTGAAACATTCAATAGACAATAGATGGTGCAGGAGTAAGCCATTCAGCCCTTCTAGCCAGCACCGCCATTCACTGTGATCATGGCTGATCATACACAATCAGTACCCCGTTCCTAATTCATCACATTTAAAAATACTTGGATGTGTTCTTGAACAGCCATATATTTGGAAATAAAGAATAAAGCCTTTTCCCCTCCCAATAACACAAAAGATGGGCTAAGTGACCACTTTGGTGTCAGACTGAATGATAATCCCTTCTCAAAGTTCCTGTCTTAATAATTATGTTCCAACCTGTAGAGTTCTCTTTGATCTACACTTATCTTTTGAGCTAGAACACCAACAATCAGATCTCTTGAATGTATCTGTCACCTTCAGATTCAACTATTTCAATGCATTCATGAACATGACTTTTCCTGTCTGCAAGCTGAATATTTGAAGTGCTATCTGTAATTCGTGGTTCATCAAGGGGCATTCAAGTAACTAACATCTCATTTGCTGAAATTCAGTCCCCACCACATAAGAAGGATATACCCATTTCTCATTACTACCATCAGAGAGAAGCCACAGAGGCCTGAAACTCAAACACTTAACAGCTTCTTCCCCTCCTCCATCCGATTTCTGAACAGAAAATGAACCCATGAACACTACCTCAATATTTCTTCAGCTCTTTATACACTACCTAATTTTAATACATATTGTTATTATAATTTAGAGTATGTTTTATGTATTACACTGTACTGAGGCTGAAATGCAACTAATTTCACAACATATAGTACCTATAAAAAGTACCCCTCCTTGGAAGTTTTCATGTTTTACAACAATGAATCATAGTGGATTTAATTTGGCTATTTTTACACTGATCAACAGAAAAAAATTTCTTTTGTGTCAAAGTGAATACAGATCTCTACGAAGTGATCTAAATTTATTACAAATATAAAACACAAAATAATTGATTGCAAACTATCCACCCCCTTCAATATGACACACCAAATCATCACTGGTGCAGCCAATTGGTTTTAAAGTCATATAATTAGTTAAATGGTGATCTGTTTTTGGAGACCTGTCAAGGTGTTTTGATCGATTGTACTAAAATACACCTGTATCTGGAAGGTCCAACTTCTGGCGAGTTAGTATCCTGGCAAAAAATACATCCTGAAGACAAAAGAGCACTCCAAGCAGCAACTACACGAAAAGGTTACTGAGAATCACAAGACAGGAGATGGATACAAAATAATTTCCAAATCGCTGAATATCCCTTGGAGTACAGTAAAGTCAGTTAAGAAATAGAAAGAATATGGCACAGCTGTAAATCTGCTTAGAGCAGGCAGTACTCAAAAACTGAGTGACCATGCACTAGTTAGGGAGGCCACCAAGAGACCTATGACTACTCTGGAGAAGTGGCTGAGATGGGAGGGACTGCACGTACAACTGTTGCCTGGTTGCTTCACCAGTCACAGCTTTATGGGACATGGCAAAGAGAAAGTCGCTGTTGAAAAAAGCTCATGAAATCTCAGTTAGTTTGCCAGAAGGCATGTGGGAGACTCTGAAGTCAGCTGGAAGTAGGTTCTATGGTCTAACCAAATTTGATCTTTCTGGCGATTAGACTAAATGCCATGTTTGGCGTAAGCTAAACACTGCACATCAATGACACACCATCCCCACAGTGAAGCATGATGATGGCTGCATCATGTTGCGCAGTTGCTTCACTGCAGCACGCCATGGAAGACTTGTGAATGTGTAAGGTAAAATGAATGCAGCAAAATACAGCGGAATACTGGAGAAAAAACCTGATGTAGTCTGCGAGCTTGGGAGAAGATTTGTTCTCCAGAAAGACAACGACTCCAAGCATAAAGCCAAAGCTACACAGAAATGGCTTTAAAACAAAGTTAATGTCCTGGGATGGCCAAGTCAGAGTCCAGAGCTCAACTCAACTGAGAATTTGTGGCCGGACTTGAAAAGGGCTGTTCACTCACGATCTCAATGCAATCTGACAGAGCTTGAGCAGTTCTGTAAAGAATGGGGAAAATTTGCAGTTTCCAGATGTGCAAAACTGATGGAGACCTATCCACACAGACTCAAGGCTGTAATGGCTGACAAAGGTACTAAATACTGATTGAAGGGCGTGAATACTTATGCAATTAATTATTTTGTGTTTTATATTCGCAATTCATTTCGATCGCTTTGTAGAGATTTGTTTCATTTTAAAAAGGCTTTTTCTGTTGAAAAGCATCAAAAAAGCCAAATTAAATCCACAGTGATTCAATGCTGTGAAGTAATAAAACATGAAAACTTCCAATGGAGGTAAATATTTTTTTTAATAAGCACATTATGTCAGTGATATTAAACCTAATTCTGAATCCTCACCCTGCATTCTTTTTTGAAGCACGCACTAAAAACTTCAACTTAGCTTTCAGTCAACATTAAAAGATGTTTACGTTTCATCTTGGCAGGGGTATTTAATAACATTTCCTTTGCATTTTTTCCCCTTACTTTGTCAGTACTCAAACTTTTGAAACTTCTCCCCACAGATCAATAGTTGCACACATTTTCCCAGGGAGGAAATGATTAATATGGAGGGGGCATAATTTTAAGGTGATTGGAGGAAAGTTGGGGGTGGGAGGGGGAAAAAATGTCAGAGACAGGGTTTTTATTTTAAAAACACTCAGAAAGGTGCAGTGATGGCTGCACAAATGTTCTTGTTAGGGGTGGTGAAGGCAGATATATTAAGGATATTTAAGAAACTTAAATGGATGACTGATAGAAAAATGGAGGTCTATGTAGTAGTGAAGGGTGAGTTTGATCTCAGAGAAGGTTATAAGGTCGAAACAACATTATGGGCCAAAGGGCCTGTACAGTGCTGTACTGTTCTGTTCTGTTCTATGTTTATTACACAAAGAGGATCCAGTAAGTAAACTTGGTATATCCAAGGTCAAGTTAGGACTTAAATGATTTCACATGCCCTTTCACAAAACAGGCAGGGAAAATGCTCCCACATTTGACTTGGAGCCAGGATTGCCACTGTTAGCCAAGGACAGGATCAGCAACTAGAGCCAAGGGAAATAGCCAAACATTCTTTACTTACATTTCAGGCTTAGACAAGTATCAGCCAGTTGGGTGAGATACCAGAGAATAACTGGAACACTTTTGTCATAAGAGACAACTTATAGCTAGAGTTAGGGGATAAAACAACAGGATTTGCCAATTTTAAAAGAAACATTAAATTTCTTGTTACTGGACAATTGTACAGGTCAATTTATATAGATTCAAACTGCTGATTACTGCATTAGCAGAACAAAACATGAATGAAACGCCTCATGAATCTATTTACCCAAAACTCACTAAATTATCTACTTAAAGAAAAAAAACAAACTTATATCATTCTTTGAATAGCGTATTGCATCTTTAACGATTAAGCATGTGCATTTAATTGCATGCCTTGATTACTAAAAGTGTGTTGGCATGCTTTGTAATTTAAAAACTGAAATTCTTGCTATTAACATTAAGTCAAATCTTAAAAGGATAATATTTCATCCTTGGTATTAAGATCAAATGATAGACCATGGAAGGAGATATTAATATATGCATCAGGCTAGTCGAGGGGTAAGTTTTAAGTATATTAATGAGGAGATGGAAAAGGTTTGATCCACCTCTGGTCTAGGGGCTATGAAAATTCCTTATTTGCCAGACATAACTCGAGATGGAGAAAGATTTTGCAAGATTTAGGAATGAACACTATTAGTAAGTGGAATGAGTAAGGCTGTTTAGTGTTCTGGGACCTTTTAGATCAATAAGTATAGGGATAACATGTAAATAGGTTAAAGCGCAAGTTGGGACAAATATAGCAGCATACTCAATAAGCTCAAGTTTACAATGGGTGCATGATAATAAACCAGCAGGAAAAATTTTTCATCAAAAGAAATTGAGCTTAGAATGTGGAACTTGATCATTTGAGTTTTACTGATGTATTTTATTGAAATATTAATGGCAATGCAGCTCAGCCAATTGCAAATCTATACTTCTATTTCCTTAGCTAATACTGTAAAATGATAGGTGAAATACAGTGGATTTCAGTTAACTGGACCATCGGTTAATCAGGCCAGCCACTTACTTGGGACAATTCTTAAAAAACAAAAATTAATCACGAAAATTGCCAAGGATCCCCTTCATTTATATGGGACATTATGCTGCTTAATATTTGCATTCACATTGAGAGGGTCAGAATACAAAAACAAGTATGCAATGCTGAGGCTTTATAAGGCATTGGTCAGACTATATTTGGAGTATTGTGAGTAGTTTTGGGCCCCTTTTATCTAAGAAAAGATGTGCTGACATTGAAGAGCATCCAGATGAGGTTCACAAGACTAATTCTGAGAATGAAAGGGTTAACATATGAAGAGCATTTGATGGCTCTGGGCCTGTACTCACTGGAGTTTAAAGTGTCTGTGTAGCTCATTGAAACCTATCAAATATTGAAAGGCCTTAAAAGAGTGGATGTGAATACGATGTTTTCTACAGTGGTCAAACCTAGGACCAGAAAGCACAGCCTCAGCCTAGAGGAATATCCCTGTTCTAACAGGGATGAAGAAAAATATCTTTACTCAGAAAGTGGTGAACCAACAGAATTCATTGCCATAGATAGCTGTGCAGGCCACATCACTGGATATGTTTAAGGCAGATGTTGCCAGGTTCTTGATCAATCAGGGCATCGAAGGTTATGGGGATAAGCAGGAGAAAGGGGTTGAGGGGGGAGAATAAATCAACCATGATGAAATGGCAGAGAAGACTAAAGGTTGAATGGCCTAATTCTGCTCCCATGTCTTATCGTATTAACTGGGGCACAAGACCGTTGCCAAACAGTTTAAATGAACACCAGTCAATTCACTTGTTTGGCTATTGGACACTACTACGTACTTGGAGAGAACTGGTTTTAGATAATGTCAGTTGTGCCTGTTTGCGTCAAAAAAACAGCAATTTCTGTCATTGATAGCTGGCAAGAGACAAGCATTAAGACAATTCATAACTGTTTTTTGCTCATTGTGGTTTCAAGCATGCAGGCTTAAAGATGCCAGAAATGGCCAGGAGTGAAAATGAAACAATTGCACTACTTCAACAAGTTAGGAAAACAAAACTTGAAGATATCAACAATCTGAAAGTTACAACTAAAATGAGATTTCAAAGATGCAATCACTGAAAGCATTACATAAAGGCAATAAATTATTTTCACTAAGTGTTTGCGCTGATTTTGTTTATTCTAGTCAAATCAAAGGAACACAGCAGCAAACACTGGATAACTACTTCGAACATTAGTTGTATAGTACAGCGATAGTATTGGTAATGTTCTAATTTATTCTGTACTTCATTTCAGTACATAATTTGTTCCTTGGTTTGTTTTCTTTGATATACTTTTTTAACTATAACCTGGTCCGATGTGCCCCAATTAACCGGAATCCTTTGTACAGACACATTCTAACTAGTCCAAAATCTTTCAAAATTTGTTGCATTCCTTTAGAGTTTGCAATTCCACAACATAATATCAATGAGATAAGCACCAGGCTAAATATCTGAAATTTACTCTATTTGCAGTAAATAGAATATTTGCACTCTCCATTGCTTATTTTTTGCTAATATCCTTCAGTTGCATTTACAGTGCTTTCTGAATGTCAAAAGACACAATGTTAGTCATAGAGCAAGGAATCGGGCCCTGTGGCCTGATGGGTCAATGCTAATCAAAACCCCCATCAAAGCTTGAACCACTTGGCCAGGTTTGGTCCATATCCCATGTACCTGTACAAGTATCTTTTAATTTGGTTCAATGTACAGTGTCTATAGAACTCTCCCTCCTGAAGTTTTCATGTTTTATTATTTTACAACATTGAATCACAGTGGATTTAATTTGGCATTTTTTGACACTGACCAACAGAAGAAGACTTTGTGTCAAAGTGAAAACAGATCTCTATAAAGTGATCTAAATTAATTACAAATACAAAACACAAAATAATTGATTGCATAAGTATTCACCCCTTCAATATCATCACTGGTGCAGCCAACTGGTTTTAGAAGTCACGTAATTAATTAATTGAAGATCATCGTGTCCAGTCAAGATATTTTAATTGATTGTAGTAAAAATACACATGTATCTAGAAGGCCCAACTGCTGGTGAATCAGTGTCCTGGCAAAAAGTGCACCATCACGACAAAAGAACACTCCAAGCAGCAACTCTGAAAAGGTTATTGAGAATCACAAATCAAGTAGTGGATACAAGAAAATTTCCAAGTCACTGAATATTCCTTGGAGTACAGTTAAGTCAATCATCAAAAAAAAAGGAAAGAATATGGCAAAGCTGTAAATCTGACCAGAGCAGGCCATCCTCAAAAATTGAGTGACTGTGCAAGAAGGGAACTAGTGAGGGGGGCCATTTATGTCAACTCTGGAGGAGTTACAAGCTTCAGTGGCTGAGATGGGAGAGACTGTGCATACAACTGTTGCCTAGGTGCTTCACCAGTTGCAACTTTATGGGAGAATGGCAAAGAAAAAGCGACTCTTGGGGAAAAAAAAAGCATGAAATCTCAGCTAGAGTTTGAGAAGGCATGAAAGAAATTCTGAAGTCAGCTGGAAGAAGGTTCTGATGAAGTCTAATGAAACCAAAATTGAGCTTTTTGGCCATCAGACTAAACGCTGTTTGGCATAAGCCAAACACCACACATCATCAAAAAACACACCAGCCCTACCGTGAAGCATGGTGGTAGCTGCATCATGCTCTGAGGATGCTTCACTGCTGCAGGCCCTGCAAGACTAGTGAAGGTAGAGGGCAAAATGAATGCAGTAAAATACAGGGAAATCCTGTAGGAAAACCTGATGCAGTCTGCAAGAGAACTGTGACTTGGGAGAAGATTTGTTTACCTACAAACCAATGACCCCAAGCATAAAGCAAAAACTACACAGGAATGGCTTAAAAACAAGTTAATGCCCAGGAGTGGCCAAGTCAGAGTCCAGACCACAATCCAACTGAGAATTTGTGGCTGGTCTTGAAAAGGGCTGTTCACTCAAGATCCCCAAGCAAACTTACAGAGCTTGAGCAGTTTTATAAAGAATGGGGAAAAGCTGCAGTCTCCAGATGTAGAAAGCTCATAGAGAAGGGGTGGTAATTTTTTAAATATAGGCACTGTTTCTTTCTCCACCATTTCCACTGGCAGTTCACTCCACATACAGACCACTCATTGTGTGTAAAAGTTGCCCCTCAGGCCCTATTACATCTCTCCCCTTGTTTAAGCCAAGGACTTCTATAGCAATGTATTCCACAACCATGTGAAAATAAAATGTGGATTCACTCCATATACATATGCAAGAAAAAAAATTGTGAACCCTTTACAATTACGTGGTTTTCTGCATTAATTACTCATAAATTGTGGCCTGATCTTTAACTAAAGTCACAATAATAGACAAATACAATCTGTCTAAATGAACAACACAAACAATTGTACTTCGTGTCAACACTGAGTACACCATTTTCACTCCCGGCCTTCTATAAAAGCTACTTGGACTCAGGTGTTCCAATCAATGAGATGAGATTGGAGGTGTGGGTTGCAGAGGTGCCTGCCCTATAAAAAAGATACATAAAGTAAGCTTACTGAGAGAGCCAGCTCTTCTCAAGAAAAATATGTTTATGTATACCGTGCCTCAATCAAAACAACTTTCAGTGGACCTTAAAAGAATTGTAGAGATACTTGAAGCTGGAAAAAGGCTTCAGAAGTATTTCTAAAGACCTGAGTGTTCATCAGTCCACAATAAAAGAAATTGACTACAAATGGAGGAAATTCAGCACAGTTGCTACTCTCCTCAGGAGTGGACGTCCTGCAAAGATCACACCACGAACACAACGTGCAATGCTGAAGAAGGTGAAAAAACCCCCAAGGGTAACAGCAGAAGACCTGCAGAAATCTCTATTCATGTGTCCATTATAAGAAAAACACTGAACAAAAATGGTGTTCATGGAAGGACACTATGGATGAAACCACTGCTCTTAAAAAAAACACTATTGCTGCATGTCTCAAGTTTGCAAAGACCACCTACCTGGATGTTCCACAACACTTCTGGGACAATGATCTGTGCACAGACGAGACAAAAGTTGACCTTACTAGCAGAAATGCACATTGCTATGTTTAGAAGAAAAAAAGGCATTGCACACCGACAGCAAAATCTCATCCCAATCTTGAAGCATAGTGGAAAGGGTATCAAAATTTGGGGGCTGCTTTGCTGCCTCAAGGCCTAGACAGTTAGCGATCATTGAGAGAAAAATAAATCCCAAATTGTATCAAGACATTTTACAGGATGACGTCAGGGAAGCAGTCCGTCACCCGAAGCTGAATAGAAGTTGGATGATGCAACAAGGAAATGATCGGAAACACGAGAATCAACAGAATGGTTTAAGAAGAAAATTCATATTTTGGAATGACCAATCAGAGTCCAGATCCTAACCCAATTGAGATCCTGTGGCATGACTTGAAGAGGGATGTTCATGCAAGGTATACCAGAAATACTGATGAACTCAAACAGTTGTGTTTGGAGGTATGATCTAAAACTTCTCTTCACCATTGTGCAAATCTGATCAGCAGCTACAGGAAACGTTTGGTGGTTATTGCTGCTAAAAGTGGTTCTAATAGTTACTAAATACAAGGGTTCACATTCTTCATCCAGCCTGGACTGTGAATGATTAAACAATGCATTCAATAAAGACATGAAAACTACAATTGTTTGTGTTATTTGATTGTGCAGGCAACACCTACAAAATGCTGGAGGAACTTTGGCAGAAAAAGCAAAATCTCCCAGTGGACACCCATCTTAATTCCACTACTGTATCGATTAAGCCACACTCAGGTTGGAGGAGTAACACTACATTCCGTCTGGGTAGCCTCTAACCTGATGGCACAAACATCAATTTCCTGAACTTCCTGCAATGCTTCCTAGCAATTCCTTCACCATTCCCATTTCCCCCTCTCACCTTATCTCCTTACCTGCCCATCAGCTCCTCTGGTAAACATCCCCCTTTTCTTTCTTCCATGGCCTTCAGTTCTTTTCTATCACATTCACCCTTCTCCAGCTCTGTATCTCTTTCACCATTTAACTTCCCATCTCTTTACTCCACCCCCCTTCTGGTTTCATCCATTACCTTGTGTTCCTTCCTTCCTTCTCCCCACTTTCTTACTCTGGCTCTTCATCTCCAGTCTTGATGCAGGGTCTCGACCTGAAACATCTACTCTTTTCCATTGATATTACCTGGCCTGCTGAGTTTCTTCAGCATTTTGGATTTCCAGCATCTGGAGATATTCTAGTGTTTGATTAGGCAGATTGTGTTTGTGTATTATTGTGACAGATGAAGATCAGACCACATTTTATGCGTAACTAATGAGGGAAAACAGGTATTTGCAAAGCGTTCACAAACTTTGTCTTGCAACTGTATGCCCTTCATGATATTATGCACCTTTTTAAAATCACCCCTCAATCTTCTGATCTCAAATGAGTGACGACCCAAGCCGACCTAATCTCTCTCTCTCTATAACTCAGTCCCTCAAGTTCTGGCAATATCCTTGTAAATCTCCTTTGCATTTTTCCCAGTTTAATAGCATCTTTCCTATACAGGGTAACCAAAACTGAACAGTATTCCAAATCAAGCCTCACCAACATCTTCTACAACTGCAACTTTGTATCGCAACTTCTATACTCAATGCGCTGACTGATGAAGTCAGACTAGCCCAAATCCTTTCCATTAATAACAAATAGTTATAGCAACAAATGGAGATGGCCAAACACTCGGTGTACAGGAGAGGCCACCATAAAACTAAACTTACTTGCAACTCCAGTTGTGTATTGAAATACATATAGGATATCTGCACAAACTGTATGTATTTGGACACCCCAAAATTGATATAAACCACAGACACAGCACGCAATGAACTGAAAAGTCATTTTTCTGCTATATTGTACAATAGTACAAAAAACAGTAACACAATGCAGATAATGAAAAACCAAAGAAATACGCACAAAATCTGGAGTAACTCAGCATTTCAGGCAGCATCTATGGAAATGAATAAACAATCCACTTTTCAGGCTGAGACCCTTCTTCAGGACTGGAAAAAAAGGTGAAGACACCAGAATGAAAAGATGGGGGTTAGGGGAAGGAGGAAAGTTAGAAGGTGGGAGGTGAAGCCAGGTGAGTGGGAAAGGCCAAGGGCTGGAGAGCAGGGAATCCGAGAGGAGAGAAGAATGAACAGAGAGAGGGAAGAAAACCTGAGGGAGGTGATAGGAAGGTGAGAAGTAGTAAGAGGCCAGAGCTGGGGGGGTGGGGGTGTAGGGATTTTTTTTAAACCAGGAGAAATCAATATTCATGCCACCAAGTTGAAGGCTATCCAAACAGAGTACAAAATGTTGTCAAAAATCAATTGCCGACGGGACATCAACCGTCTCAACTTCACCACACCGTTCCAATTCCAACCTCACTCCTTGCGAACGCTCTGCTCTCTGCTCCCTCCGCACCAACCCCAACTTCACTACAAAACCCGCTGACAAGGGGGGTGCTGTTGTTGTCTGGCGTACTGATCTCTACCTGGCCGAGGCACAGCGACAACTCTCTGGTACCTCCTCTTATTTACCCCTTGATCATGACCCCAGTAAGGAGCACCACGCCACTGTCTCCTATACCATCACCAACCTCATCAGCTCTGGGGATCTCCCATCCACTGTCACCCAACCTCAGTTCTCACACCCCGCACTTCCCGTTTCTACCTCCTACCCAAGATCCACAAACTTGCTGTCCAGGTAGACCTATTGTCTCAGCTTGCTCCTGCCCCACCAAACTAATTTCTGCATACCTGGACACTGTTTTATCCCCCCCCTTGTTTAATCTCTTCCCACCTGTGTTCCTGACACTTCTCACGCTTTGAATTTTTTCAATGATTTTAAGTTCCCTGGCCCCCACCGCCTTATTATCACCATGGATGTCCAGCCCCTATATACCTCCATCCCCCACCAGGACAGTCTCAAAGCTCTTTGCTTCTTTTTGGATTCCAGACCTAACCAATTTCCCTCTACCACCACTCTCCTCCGTCTAGTGGAATTAGTTCATACTCTCAATAATTTCTCCTTTGGCTCCTCCCACTTCCTCCAAACCAAGGGTGTAGCCATGTGCACCCACATGGGTCCCAGTTATGTTTGCCTTTTTGTTGGATTTGTGGAACAGTCCATGTTCCAAGCCTATACCGTCCCCCTCTTTTCCTTCGCTACATTGATGACTGCATTGGTGCTGCTTCCTGCACGCATGCTGAGCTCATTGACTTCATTAACTTTGCCTCCAAATTTCACCCTGCCCTCAAATTTACCTGGTCCATTTCTGACACCTCCCTCCCCTTTCTTGATCTTTCTGTCCCCATCTCTGGAGAAGGCTTATCTACTGATATCTACAATAAGCCTACAGCCTCTCACAGCTACCTGGACTGTTCCTCTTCCCACCCTGTCTCTTGCAAAAATGCTGTCCCCTTCTCATAATTCCTCTGTCTCAGCCGCATCTGCTCTCAGGATGAGGCTTTTCATTCCAGGACGAAGGAGATGTCTTCCTTTTTTAAGCAAAGGGGCTTCCATTCTTCCATCATCAACTCTGCTCTCAAACGCATCTCTCTCATTTCTCGCACATCTGCCCTCACCCCATCCGCCTGCCACCCCACTCGGGATAGGGCTCCCCTTGTCCTCACCTACCACCCCACCAGCCTCCAGATCCAACATATAATTCTCCGTAACTTCTGCCACCTCCAACGGGATCCCACTACCAAGCACATCTTTCCCTTCCCCCCACCCTTTCTGCTTTCCGCAGGGATCGCTCCCTACACGACTCCCTTGTCCACTTGTCCCCCCCATCCCATCCCACCGATCTCCCTCCTGGCACTTATCCTTGTAAATGGAATAAGTGCTACACCTGCCTTTACACTTCCTTCCTCACCACCATTCAGGGCCCCAGACAGTCCTTCCAGGTGAGGCGACACTTCACCTGTGAGTCGGCTGGTGTGATATACTGCATCCGGTGTGGTCTTTTACATATTGGTGAGACCCGACGCAGACTGAGAGACAGTTTCGCTGAACACATATGCTCGGTCCACCAGAGAAAGCAGGATCTCCCAGTGGCCACACTTTTTAATTCCACATCCCATTCCCATTCTGATATATCTATCCATGGCCTCCTCTACTATCAAGATGAAGCCACACTCAAGTTGGAGGAACAACACCTTATATACTGGCTGGGTAGCCTCCAACCTGATGGCATGAACATTGACTTCTCTAACTTCCGTTAACGCCCCTCCTCCCGTTCCTACCCCATCCCTGACATATTTAGTTTGTTTTTTTTTCCTCTCTCTCTCTCTGCCCATCACTCTGTCTGTTCTCCATCTCCCTCTGGTGCTCCCCCCTCCCCCTTTCTTTCTCCCATCCCATGATCCTTTCCCTTCTCCAGCTCTGTATCACTTTCGCCAATCACCTTTCCAGCTCTTAGCTTCATCCTACTCCCTCCGGTCTTCTCCTATCATTTCGCACTCTCCTTCCTCCCCCCCCCCCCACCCCCCTGCTACTTTCAAATCTCTTAGTATCTTTCCCTTCAGTTAGTCCTGACGAAGGGTCTCGGCCCGAAACGTCGACAGTGCTTCTCCTTATAGATGCTGCCTGGCCTGCTATGTTCCACCAGCATTTTGTGTGTTGTCAAAAATCAGTATTTCATCACAATGCAAGTAGAAAATTTCAAAACTGGAAAACTAGATCCAGATTCCATCTTTCAATAACCAATCAACCACATTGCTCAGAGGAAGTACAAATAAAATTTGAAACTGGTCATGACTAATAGACCAGTATTAATGATTGGAAACCTGGCTTACATTGGTATTAAAGTTGTGAGAAATTTTGGCATTATAGAATTCAACATGTTTTCTTGGTCTTAAGTGTGAAAATGCCACTAAAGCCAGTACTACTTTTGAGCAAAACATTTCCCTGATGCACTTCACTCAGCAACTAAATTTGCTTCCAACCTTGAAAGGTCAGTAACAAACAAATAGTTCATATTCTGATGAAATAACTTTGGGGGGTGGGGGGAACATCAGATTTAGCTTAAACATGGTGTCTAATTCCTTTTCATTATTCAATCCACTGTTCATGGAACAGTTGGCAATGAGGAGGCTCATAGGAGTGGGATAGATCGGCTAATTGAGTGCTGTCACAGTAATAACCTCGCATACATCAGCAAACCGGGGAGCTAATTGTGAATTTCAGGAAGGCAAGTCAGGAAAACACACACGAGCCCTCACTGATGGGCCAGCAGTGGAAAGGATGAACAACTTCAAGTTCCTGGGTACCTCAGAGGTTCTATAATGGGCCCAACACATCAATGCAATCAAAATTCAAATTTTTAAGTGAATTTATTATCGAAGCACATATATGTCATCATATACTACTACAAGATTCATATTCTTGCAGGCATTCACAGTAGAACAAATAGAACAGAATCAATACAAACTACACACAAAACTGACAACTATTGTGCAATAAACTGCGCAAATAAAATTAAGTAAATAAATAGCCCAGAGAATATGATTGATAGAGCCTTTGAAAAGGAGTCCGTAGGTTGTGTTTGGTTATCAATTCAGTGTTGAGCTGAGTGAAAAATGGTTTAGGAGCTTGATGGTTGAAGGGTAATAAAGCTACCCCTGAATGGCCAGTGAATACTAGTGGCTCTACATTATTTGGAGTTTTAGGGGATTTAATCACCAAAGACTTACAAGTTTCTGTAGACTAATGGTGGAGAACATTCTGACTGGTTTTGTCACTGCCTGGTATGGAGCTTCACATGCACAGGTTTGCGAGAGGCTGCACTCAGCCAGCTCCATCATGAGCATAACTCTCCCCCATCATCAAGGGCACCTTCAAGAGGCAGGGCCTCAGGAAAATGGCATCTATCATGAAGGATGCTCAGCATTGGGATGTGCCTTGTCATATTACTGCCATCAGGCAAGAGAGACAGGAGTCTGAAGACCCATACTCAATCCAGGAACAGCTTCTTCACTGTCTTCATATTACTGAATGGTCCATGAACTCTACTAAGGTATTCCTTTTTTAAAAAAAAATATAGTTTGGTAACATAGATTTTTATCATTGTACTATTATGCTGTCAATAGACAATAGACAATAGGTGCAGAAGTAGACCATTCGGCCCCTCGAGTCTGCACCGCCATTCTGAGATCATGGCTGATCATTCACTATCAATACCCAGTCCCTGCCTTGTTCCCATATCCTTTGATTCCCCTATCCATCAGTTATCTATCTAGCTCCTTCTTGAAAGCATCCAGAGAATTGGCCTCCACCATCTTCCGAGGCAGTGCATTCCACACCTCCACAACTCTCTGGGAGAAGAAGTTCTTCCTCAACTCTGTTTTAAATAACTGACCTCTTATTCTCAATCCATGCCCTCTGGTACTGGACTCTCCCAACATCTGGAACATATTTCCTGCCTCAATCCTATCAAATCCTTTAATTATCGTAAATGTTTCAATCAGATCCCCTCTCAATCTCCTCAATTCCAGTGTGTACAAGCCCAATCTCTCCAATCTCTCTGCGTAAGACAGCCCTGCCATCCCAGGAATCAACCTAGTGAATCTACGCTGCACTTCCTCAATTGCCAGAATGTCCTTCCTTAAACCTGGAGACCAAAACTGTACACAATATTCCAGGTGTGGTCTCACTAGGGCCCTGTACAAATGCAAAAGGACATCCTTGCTCTTGTACTCAATTCCCCTTGTAATAAAGGTCAACATTCCATTTGCCCTCTTCACTGCCTGTTGCACTTGCTCATTCACCTTCATTGACTGATGAACTAGGACTCCTAGGTCTCCTTGCATTTCTCCCTTACCAAACTCTACACCGTTCAGACAATACCCTGTCCTCTTGTTCCTGCTTCCAAAGTGGATAACTTCACATTTATTCACATTGAATGACATCTGCCAAGTATCTGCCCACTCACCCAGCCTATTCAAGTCTCCCTGTATTCTCCTAACGTCCTCTTCGCATGTCACACTGCCACCCAGTTTAGTATTGTCAGCAAACTTGCTGATATAGTTTTCAATGCCCTCATCTAAATTGCTGACATAAATCGTAAAGAGCTGTGGTCCCAATACAGAGCCCTGTGGTACCCCACTAGTCACCTCCAGCCAGTCCGAGAAACACCCATTTACTGCTACCCTTTGCTTTCTATCTGCCAACCAGTTTTCTATCCATGTTGAAACCCTGCCCCCAATGCCATGAGCTCTGATTTTACTCACCAATCTCCTATGTGGCACCTTATCGAATGCCTTCTGAAAATCTAGGTACACAACATCCACTGGCTTACCCTCGTCTAACATCCCTGTTACACCCTCAAAAAACTCCAACAGATCAGTCAAGCATGATTTGCCCTTGGTAAATCCATGCTGGCTCGGCCTAATCCTATTACTGCCATCAAGATGTGCCACTATTTCGTCCTTAATAATGGACTCAAGCATTTTCCCCATGACTGACGTTAGGCTAACAGGGCGATAGTTCTCTGTTTTCTCCTTCCCTCCTTTCTTGAAAAGTGGGATAACATTAGCCACTCTCCAATCTTCAGGAACTGATCCTGAATCTAAGGAACATTGGAAAATGATTACCAATGCATCCGCAATTTCCTGAGCCACCTCTTTTAGAACCCTCGGATGCAGACCATCTGGACCCGGGGATTTATTAGCCTTCAGTCCTACCAGTCTACTCATCACAGTTTCTTTCCTAATGTCAATCTGTCTCAATTCCTCTGATATGACCCTGACCCATCCATACATCTGGGAGATTGCTTGTGTCCTCCCTGGTGAAGACAGATCTAAAGTATGCAGTAAATTCTGTTGCCATTTCCCTGTTTCCCATAACAATTTCTCCCAATTCATTCTTCAAGGGGCCAACATTGTTCTTAACTATCTTCTTTCTCTTCACATAGCTAAAAAAGCTTTTGCTATCCCCTTTTATATTCCTGGCTAGACTGAGCTCATACCTGATTTTTTCTCTCCGTATTGCTTTTTTAGTTAAGATCTGCTGTTCCTTAAAACTTTCCCAATCATCTGTATTCCCACTCATCTTAGCCCTGTCATACTTCTTTTTCTTTAATGCTATACAATCTCTGACTTCCTTTGTCAACCACTGTGGCCCCTTCCCCCTCTTTGAATCCTTCCTTCTCACTGGAATGAACTGCTTTTGCATCTTTTGTATTATCCCCAAGAATATCTGCCACTGCTGATCCACTGTCTTTCCTGCCAGGGCATCCGCCCATTTAACTTTGGCCAGCTCTTCCCTCATGGCTCCGTAGTCTCCTTTATTTAATTGCAACACTGACACCTCTGATCTGCCCTTATCCCTCTCAAATTGCAGATAAAAACTTATCATGTTATGATCACTACTTCTTAATGGCTCCTTTACTTCAAGATCACTAATCAATTCCTGTTCATTACACATCACCAAGTCCAAAATAGCCTCGTTTCTGGTTGGCTCAAGCACAAGCTGTTCCAAAAATACATCCCTTAGACACTCCACAAACTCCCTATCCTGGGGTCCAGCACCTACCTGATTCTCCCAGTTCACCTGCATGTTGAAATCTCCCATAACAACTGCATTACCTTTAGCACATGCCAATGTTAACTCCCTAATCAACTTGTACCCAATATCCACGCTACTGTTTGGGGGCCTGTACACAACACCCATTAGGGTCTTTTTACCCTTACTGTTCCTCAGCTCAATCCACACAGACTCTACTTCCCCTGTTCCTAAGTCACCCCTTGCTAAGGACTGAATCTCATTCCTCACCAACAGGGCCACCCCACCCCCTCTTCCCATATTTCTGTCTCTACGATAGCACGTATACCCTGGTACACTCAATTCCCAGGCCTGATCCCCTTGCAGCCATGTCTCCGTTATCCCAACAATATCGTAGTTCCCCATTTTCATCTGAGCTTCAAGCTCATCTGTCTTATTTCTGACACTACGCGCATTCAAGTATAGAATTCTTAGCCCATTCCTCCTCTCTTTGCTTAAAACACTGTCTATTGTACCTAACCCAGCTCCTTGAACTTCCATTGGGCTAATTGCACCTTGAATTTTGATGACCTTCTCAAGATCACCCATACCTTCTACACATTTAACCCCATGCTCCTTCTGACCAACCCTCTGTACATGTAACTTTTCCAACACATGTTCTGTCTCACCTTTCTTCTTTACACAATTAATATTTGGGAAACGTGTATTCCCCACCGGTCCCTTATCCTTCATCATATCATCTTCTCTCGTAATCTTGATCCCTGCCCCCTGCACATCTAGTTTAAACCCCCCCGAGCAGTACTGGCAAACATTCCTGCAAGAATGTTAGTAACCCTCCAGTTCAGATGTAGACCGTCCCTTTGAAACAGATCCCAATGTCCCTGGAACAAAGACCAATTATCCAAAAACTTGAACCCTTCCTTCCTGCACCATGCTCACAGCCTCGTATTAATGTGCATAATCATTCTATTCTTCGCCTCACTCGCACATGGCACGGGTAGCAATCCCGAGATTGTCACCCTGGAGGTCCTGCCTTTCAGCTTCCCTCCTAACTCCCTGAACTCTCTAAGCAGGACCCCCTCACTCACCTTACCTACATCGTTGGTCCCTACATGGACCACTACATCTGGGTTCATGCCCTCGTTCTCAAGAATAGCCTGCACCCGATCTGAGATGTCCCGGACCCTGGCAGCAGGGAGGCAACATACCAGCTGAGACTCCCGATCTGCCCCACAAAATCTCCTATCTGCCCCCCTGACTATACAATCCCCTAAAACTATCGCTCTCTTCTCTTCCCTCCTCCCCTTCCTAGTTGAGGGCTCAACCTCTGTGCCAGAGGCAGGACCACTACAACTCATTCCTGGTAGGTCATCCCCATCAACAGTATCCAGTACCGTATACTTATTGTTAATGGGAATGGCCGCAGGGGTGCTCTGCTCTCTCTGCCTGCTCTCCCTGCCTCTCTGGACCGTCACCCATCTGTCTACTTCTTGGATTTTTGGTGTGACTACCTCCTGATAACTCCTATCTATCTCTGCCTCTGCCTCCCGAGTGATCCGTAGTTCATCCAGCTCCCACTCCAACTCCCTAACTTGGGCTGATAGGAGCTGCAGCTGGACGCACCTTTTACAGGTGTGGTCATCAGGGACAACTGTGTTGACCCTGATTTCCCACATACTGCATACGGAGCACACCACTGCTCTGACTGTCTCCCCCATACCTGAACTGGATTAATAGAATAAGTCTAAAAAGCACCTAGCGACCTTACCTTCTCCCCCTCAGCGAGCAATCACACAGGCTTACCGAAGTCCCCTTACGCCGAAGCCCACTTAGCCAAAGCCCATTCTAGAAAATACATATTGTTTATCATGTAATTCTCCAAATTTGCTCCAAGGATTGTTATTGTTTTTGTAAGAGGAGCAATGGCTTATGATTGGTGAGACTAGGAGGAAAGGACTTGTCTCTAGTATCATCATAAAGGATCCCACTCAACCTTCTCACGGACTGTTTGTCCCATTCCCATCAGGGAGGAAGGAGGCTGCATAGCATCCACACCAGGGCCACCAGACCAAATAAGTTACTTCCCCCAAGCAGTGAAGCTGATTAGCACCTCCACCCACTAGTTGACCTCTCCACACCCAAACCACAACTACTTTATCATTTCCTGTCAGTCACCTTAAGTACAGACACTCCTTTGGCTGCATCTCTTTAGGGACATAGCATACATGCATTGATTCTATCTTACTTATTTATATTTACTGTGTTTTTGTTATTGTGTTCTTTATTTTCGTGTTTTTTTCTGCTGCATCAGAACTGGAGTAACAATCATTTTGTTTTCTTTTGCAGTTGTGTATTGGAAATGCTATTAAACAATCTTGAATTCCTTATGATTACCTTAAGATTAATCTTATTGGCAATTTAAAGTCACACAACCTTGCTCAAAGAATGACTTGTAATGAGGGGAAAAAAGACAATATCCATTTATATAGCACCTTTAACAACTACAAACCGTAAGGGCTCCATGTCAATGTTGCCAAACAAAAATTAATAACAGGGCAGGGAAGAATATGTGAAAGATGATGTCCAAGACATCTTCAAGGAGCATTGCCTCAGGAAGGTGGTGTCCATCATTAATGATCCCCACCACTCAGGACCTACCCTCCTCTCATTGTTACCATTACAGAAGCTTGAAGGCACACACTTAGCAATTCAGGAACAGCTTCTTCCCTCTGCCATCTGTTTTCTAAAAGGACATTGAACACATGAACTCTACATCATTTCTTTTTGCATTACTTAATTTAACTTAACTATTATAATGATTCAGGTTTTTCCTCTCTATTTATCATGTACTTCTTTGCACTGCTGCCATAAAGTTAACAAAATTGCACACCATATTCCGGTGACATTAAACCCAATGAAAAATGATTACCAGTTGAAACCACAATTTCTGAAAGTGGAACAATTAAATTTAGGGATGAAGTGGAACATGCATCTTGGAAAATTATGCTCCAGAATATAGGAATAGAATGTGGTGAGACAATGAATAGATTTGAAGGGGAGAGAATTCAGAATCAAGACGATACTCACTAGGATTCAATGTAAATTAGGAAGCACAGATGTGAGAAAGAGCGAATGGGGAAGGCAGCAGAATTTGGTGACTTCAAGTACTGCTAACAAAAGCAAAAGCATGTTGTTGCCCGAAAAGACTTTGCAAAGCATCACTTAGAAGATACTGTGAAGATGTTGATGAAGGCCTTGTGGTCGGATGTGACAAAAGTGAAACTCTTTTGGCCTCAACATTGACCAGTAGGTACAGCAAAAATCTAACACTGCACATCAGCCAGGTAACACTACCCCTACTGTAAAGTAATGTGGAAATAGCATCATGCTATGGGGATGCTTTCCATCAGTTGTCTGGAGATTTGGTCCAGATTGATGGGAAGAGGAATGCTGCTAAACAGAGAGATCCTAGATAAAAATCTGCAAGCCTCTTCCAGAGAGTATAAGCTGGGGTAGAAGTTAAGTCTTTCAGCAGGATAATGAGCCAAAGCACACTGCCAGAGTAACGATGGAGTAGCTTCAAATAAAGAAAATTGATGTCCTTCAATGGTCCAGAATCCTGATCTTAACCTGATGAAACTTCTCCAGCATGACCTCAAGAATGCTGTCCACTGCCACTCACAAACCTGGCACAACTTGAGCAATTTTGTAAGGAGGAACGGACAAATCTTGCTCCATCAAGTTGTGCAAAGCTAATAGAGACTTATCCAAAATGACTGGCTGTAATAGCTGAAAGAGGTGGTTTAAGTACTGAGCAAAGGGGGGATGAATACGTTTGAATTGCTGATGCTTCCATTTTGGAATTTTTAGTGCATGCTTTACCATTTTTTCTGTTCTTTTTAAGAGCTCAATTGGTTGGGGGTGGGGAAGGAGAGGATGTGATTCACAAATAAAAATTCTCAGTTAAATTGATCAACATCTCTGGTTGTAATACTCATTTATGTGAACAAAGGGTGGAGGCTGAATAATTTTACAAGGCATTGTATAGTATTATACAAATGCTATTCTGTAGTTCGATACAAGTAGATCATTACATAAATGTCCCTGTTATATACTGTGAATGTTTCACTGCTTGAGTCACAAATTTGTCACCACTATTTAAAATCATGAAGCCTTCTTGTTGTACTGTTATCTGAACTGTTATTTGAAAAGTACCACAGAAATTTGCAACTAGAAATTAGAAACAAAATTAGAAAGATATGGTATTGGAGGGGTAGCACATGACTGGTTAAGTAGTTATTTGGGAGACAGGTATCAGTATGTACATTTAAACAAATCAAATTCAAAACTTTTGAGGTTAAGGTTCAGTGCTTGTTCCATTTGTATATAAATGATATATGCATGGTCTCAGACATTAAAATGTATATTATTTACTGATAATACAAATATATTTTGTAGTGGGGAACATCTGAAACAACTTTTGGATACAGTGGAGAAAGAACTAAAAATTATAAAGAAATAGTTTGATATTAACAAATTATCACTGAATCTAAATAAAATTAAATTCATAATATTTGGAAACCGTATACCAAACTCATACAGTAAACTTAGAATAACTGCTGTTGAAATTGATAAGGTATCTGAAACAATTTTTAGGAGTGGTAATAGACAGTAAATTAAGCTGGAAACTACAAATACATTATGTCTAAGCAAAAATGACAAAATCTATTGCAATACTGTACAAAGCGCAAGATTTCTTAAATCAGGAATCTTTGTTTACATTATACTGTTCACTTATAGTCCCATTCATGACTTACTGTGTAGAGGTATGGGGAAATACATACAAAACAAATACAAATTCAATTTTTCTACTCCAAAAGAAAGTTACATGATTGTAAATAAGACAAGTTATTATAAGCCAGCCAATCCACTATTTATTCAACTAAACACTAAAATTGAGAGATTTCATAGATTTTAATATAATACAAATTATATATAAAGTAAAAAATGGACAGCTACCACAAAGTATCCAAAGGTTGTTTAAAATGAGAGAAAGTCAACATGATTTGAAAGGAACATGTTTATTTCAAAAACAAAGGGATAAGAACAAATATTAAAAAATCATTGTATTTCAGTCAGAGGGGTGAATCTATGAAGAAGTTGTAGTGAGAATTTAAAAACATGCACCACACTTAACAAGTTTAAAAATTATTTAAAAATAATGAACAAATATAAAATACATGATTTAAAATGATTGGGAATAATGTAAATAAATGATATCTGGAATTTGTTTTTGTGTTAAAAGATTATGAATTTTTTTGTTTTTGATGTGATGATTGAGGCCAAATATGTTGTTGTATAAGTAAGAGGGGTAGGCGTACTAAGCTGTAGCTTCAGCCTCCACCCTTTTGGTCTATTTTAAAGAATATCTGTTTTTTTGTTGTAATTTTGTCCAATGAAATCATCGTTGTAAATGATACTTTTTGTTATGATTGTACTGACCGAAATAAATTATTTTCATTAAAAAAATAGCTTCAGGAATTGTCACATACACATTTTATTGCTTGTGACAATAAAAAGTGCACAATTAAACTGGTGAAATGAGAAATGCTGGTCAAATTACAAATCTTATGCAGACATACTTGAAATACCAAAGGCACTCTGTTACCAAACCTTTTGCTCACAAAATGCTTTGTATAGAGCTACAGAAACAATTTTCCCACTATAATAGTTTGATACTTTTCAACACATATACTGGTGGTGCAGAATTTACTTAAACCCCAAAATTAACAAAGGTAAAGCATCTTTGAAATAGATTTGGGCAAATAAGTTACACACTTTCCACTGAAGCAAACCCTTCCAATTAATAGATTTGAATATAGCTAATAATTTTTTATATTTAAATTTCTAACTAGAGCTGAATGAAGTTCAACAACAAACATTAACAGATCTGGAATGTCATTTGACAATCACTACTAGTTATGTACAGTTCTGTAAGCCCATGCAACACTTCAATTCAACTAACTCGGTTTCAAAATAAATTGCTCGACTTGAAACATTATCATTCTGCTTACTTCCTCATTTACTCGACCCACTGACTTTGAACAGAACAGCTTCACAGATGATGTAACCTTTTTACATCAAATATTAAGCACCTATGTCATTTTGTGTGCTTTTGCAGTTGGTAAAGGTGACTAGCTTGATTTCCTAAGGCAGTACCTTTGGAACATCCCTCACCATTTTCTTTTGGCTTTTGTCCCCTTTTACAGTCCTGAAGGGCTTTAGCCTGAAATGTTAACTGTTTATTCCATAAGACATAGGAGCAGAATTAGGCTATTTGATCCATTGAGTTTGCTCTGCCGTTCAATCATGGCTGATATATTTTCATTCTCAACCTCATTCTCCTAATTTTTCCTCCATAACTTTTGATGAGTTCCACCAACATATGTGCTGCTTAAGATTTCCTTAATCTGCAGAATCTCTTGCATTTCTGACTAGTTTCTTCTGTGCTTGATAGCAAGGATGGGTGGGTAGATTGTAAGGTGACTTACACAGGGCTTCAATGTACTCCTCATTCATGGACTTGAGGTTTCCAATTTCCTTCTGCATACTCCTCTGCTTTAAGGGACCATGGACCAGAAGTTCCCAGGGATTTGTGGGGATATTCCATTTCTTCAAGTGGTTTGAGTACATCCTCAAATCTTTTCCTTTGTCCATCTGGTAAGCTCTTCGCATGTGAAAGTGCCAGGTATAGCGTGTCAGTTCCAGGAGTCTGGTGTCAGATATGCAAATAACGTGGTTAAGCCAACATTCCCAATTGAGCTTAATTGAAGAATTCTTGACAGTTGTGTCAGGGCCTGAATGCCATTACCCCTTACAAAATGAAATCAAGCACATAGGTGAAAAGGCTTCACTTCCAATTGAGTTCATGCCTTCTACACTTGCTCTGATTGTCAAAACATGGAAGAACCTTCGCGAGCTCCTACAGCCCCCAATGACCATGCGATTTCAGCCAGAGTTCGACATGAGAGCATTCTTCAGAAGGGTGGAAAGCTCCTCCCCCTTCCCCCGAGATGGGGTACCTGTCTGAGTACTAAAGATCTGTGCTGATCAACTAGCTGGAGTGTTCACCAATATCTTTAACCTCTTGCTTTGGCAGTCTGAGGTACCTACCTGCTTCAAGCAGGCCTTAATCGTATTGGTGCCTAAGAAAAATATAGTAAGCTGCCTCAGTGAATATTGTCCAGAAGCACTTGCATCCACTGTGATGAAGTGCTTTGTGATGAAACATACCAAATCTTGGCTGAGAAGTGACCTGGAACTGCTCCAATTTGCAGATGTCATTTCATTGCCCCTTCACTCAACTCTGAAACATCTGGACAACAAAAAGATACATACGTCAGGATGCTCTTTATCGAATACAGCTTGGTATTCAATACCATCATTCCCTCAAAACCAATCAAGAAGCTTCAAGATTATAGCTCAATACCTCCTTGTGCAATTGCATCCTCAATTTCTTCACTTACAGACCCTGATCAGTCTGGATTGGCAACATCTTCTCTACAATCTCCATCAGCATAGGTGTACAACAAGGCTGTGTGCTTAGCCTCCTGCTCTACCCACTTTATAAGACTGTGAGGCTAAGCACAGCTCCAGTGCCATACTTAAGTTTGCTGATGATACCACTGCTATTGGCCGAATCAATGTTGGTGAGGAATCAGCATTTAGCAGGGAGATTGAAAATCTGGCTGAGTGATGCCACAACAACCTCTCACTCTATGTCAGCAAGACCCAAGAAGCTGATCATTGACTTCTGGAGGAGGAAATCTGAAGTTCATCAGCCAGTCCACATTGGAGGATCAGTAACTTTAAATTCCTCGATGTTATCATTTCAGAGGACCTGTCCTGGGTGCAATTGCAAAGAAAGCATGGTAGCACCTTTACCTCCTTGGAAGTTTGTGAAGATTCAGCATGACATCTAATACTTTGACATACGTGAGAAGCTGGAAATCCAAAGCAGCACATACAAAATGCTGGAGGAACTCAGGTCAAGCAGCATATATTTAAATGAACAGTCAATGTTTTGGGCTGAGACTCTTCTTCAGAACTGGAAAGGAAGGTGGAAGATGCTAGAAAGGAACCTAATACACCTTGACAAACTTCTATAAATGTGTTACGGCGAGTCTATTGACTGGTTGCATCACAGCCTGGTATGGAAACACCAATGCCCTTGAATGGAAAATCCCACAAATAGCAGTGGATACGGCCTAGTGCATCAGAGTAAAGCCCTCCCCTCCACTGAGCACATCTATATGGAGTACTGTTGCAGGAAAGTAGCATCCATCAAAGGGGATGCTCATCACACAGGTCATGCTCTCTTTTAGCTGCTGCCATATCAGGAAGGTGGTAGAGGAGCCTCAGGGCTCACACTGCCAGATTTGGGAATAGTTATTACCCTTCAACCATCAGGCTTTTGATCCAGTGGGGCTAACTTTCATTGAACTTCACTTGCCCCATCATTGAACTCTTCCCACATACTATGGACTCACTATCTCACATTCCCAATAATTAATGCTTCCTTATTTATGAATTATATTTCCTTTTTTCTATTTGTACAGACTGTCTTTTGCACATTGGTTGTTTGTCCGCCTTGAGGTTTTTCATTCATTTTATTATGGTTCCTGGATTTACTGAGAATGGCCACAAGAAATCTCAGGATTGTACGTGGTGATATACATATACCTTGATGATAAGTTTACTTTGAACTTTATTACTGTCATGTGTACAGATGTACAGTGAAAAAACCTTGCTTTGCATACCATTCATACATATCATTTCACCAGATCGGTACATTGAGCCTGTACAAGGGAAAGCAGTAACAATGCAAAATAGTGTTAATTACAGAAAAAATCTGTGCAGACAGACAATAAAGTGCAAGCCATGACAAGGTGGATTGCAAGGTCAAGAGTTCATTTTATCATACAAGTGGATTGTTCAATAGTCTTAACTGTGGGACAAAAGCTGCCTGAGTGTGGCGTTCAATATTTTCAGACTTTTGTAACTTCAGCTCAATGCGAGGGTTGAGGATGAACAGAATTATTGGGTTGGGAAGTATCTTTGATTTTGTCAGAATCAGGACTGCCTCTTCACTTTTCTTCTTGCTGCATTTCCAAGGCAGAGTCCATCGCAGGAGGCAGGTTTTTGATGTTCTGAGCTGTGTTCGCAACTCTCAGCAGTTTTTTTTGTAGTGTTGGTCAGAGCAGTTGCGACAAAACCATGGTGCATCTGGATAAGATGCTTTCTATGGTACAACACGGTAGCATGGTGGTTAGCACAACACTAGTGGTTAGCTTCGGTACTCTGGAGATTGGAGTTGAATTCTGGCACTTACTGCAAGGAATCTGAATGCTCTCCTCGTGGAATGTGTGGGTTTTTCTCAACTGCACTACTTTCTTTCCACAGTCCAAAGACATACCAGGTAATTAATTGGTCATTGTAAATTGTCCCATGATTCGTCAGAGTTAAAACATCTTTTTGGGAGGTTGCTGGGGCAGCATGGCTCGAATGGTCGGAAGAACCTATTCCATGCTGCATCACTAAATAAAATAAAAAGTATGAGGATTGACAAGAGTCAATGAAGACTTACTGAATTTCCTTAGTATCCTGAGGAAACAGAGGTGCCAGTGTGTCTTCTTGGCAATAATGCAGCTGGACGAGATATTGGTGATGCTTACACCTAGGAGCTTCAGGCTCTAAACCATCTCCACTTTAGCATTGCTGCTGTAAACGGAATCATCTGCACTGCCCTGCTTTGAAGTCAATGACTATCTCTTTTGTTTTGCTGAAACTGAGGGAAAGGTTGCTGTTACAATACCTTGTTAATAAAACTATGCCCTTCCTGCACTTGGACTCATCTTTAATTGAGATTCAGTCCACTATGGACAGTGCCATCTGCAAGCTTACAAAAATCTGCAGAACATTGTAACACTGTCATGAATGTACAGGGAGTAACGTTGGGGGCCAAGGACACATTTTGTGAAGCTGAGGATAATAATGGTAAAGGTACTGCTGCATATCTTAATTGAATGGTGGTATCATGCTGTCCAACAGATATCACAAGCCAATGAACATTTCCTACTTGGCTTAGGAATATGAGCAACTGGAATTCACAATAAAGAAACTGCTTGATTCTTTGGTTGAGTATTGGACCACATACAACTTCAAGCTCATTACCAATCTGTAAAGCTAGAGTCTGAACCATGCAGACTAAGGCAGCCTCTGATTCCAATGCAAAGAGACAGTAAGTAAGACAGAAGAGCAAAATAATGCTTAATATGCTTAATTTTTTCCAGGAATTTCCACTAGAAGTGTCTGCAAAGAGTTCCTCAAGAATGGATCATCAGTAGAGTGGACCATCCTTGTGGTGATATTAGGATATGACTAAACTCATAAATAAAGGGATACTAAATCTAAAGCTTCTGCTGAACTAGCCATTGAATCATACATAGTCCATACAAGTATCCAGCCTGACCTTTTATTTCTATAGTCAAATGATCTCAAGCATGGTGGCTAAATGAATAGCAATAACTACAACAGGGATAAAATGAACCAGTGCTTTTATGGGTCTTCACTATCATTGAGTCATAGTGCATGGAAAGAGGACCTTTGGCTGGCCAGTTCCATGCCAACCAATCACTCATTTACACTGATCCCATTTTTATACTGCCCTTGTATTCTACCATTCACACAGTTTGTGTGGCAAATACTCTACCAGTCTGCACATCTTTAAGCACTCAGAAGACAAACAGTTACAGGTGGAAGCACAAATTCACATAATAGCATGAATGAAAGAATGAACTCAGGATTATGATGCAAAGCACCTGCAATTAGATACATCATTGTGTTACCATCTCTTTCCTGATTTGTATGAATGCCAGTTCTGAAGGGAATTTGGACCAGGAGCATGGTAAATATTGCATAAATGTCCAGTTAAGATGCTCACTTTTTTTCATGAGAATTAAGAAATTAAATATAGAAAAAAAGAGTTCAAGACAATTGGACCAGATTGGTAAATAGTATGAAGCATTTCCCCTGAGAATAAAGATCACAAAACTAGTTTAGTCATTTACTTCTGCTTCTGTAAAGAGTAATGCAGATAACACTAAGCAATGATAAAGGGCAGATATTTTCTGCAAACATTTCACCATCTTTCCCCAATTTCTTGCAACTGCAAGTTAACAAAGAGAATACAACATCAATATCGTCTTTTCTTGCTGTATTTTTCCAGGTCTGTTTCCAAACTTTATCAGCTATACCCTCATCAATTGAAGGCTGCATTTACCCATGACTGCAATTGTTCTTTTTTTCCAAATGCATCTTACATCATTCCACTTTTGCTGGCCTGGTCACAAAAGTAGGGCATATCAAGATAGGGTAATTACCACCCAATTTACTCTCAGTTATCAATTCAGTGATGGAAATGCCTTTGATGCTACTATCAAATGAGGTATCCATCACTAAGGACGGTCATCATCCAGGACATGCTCCTTTCTCATTAGGAAGAGGTACTGGAGTCTGAAAACTCATACTCAATGATTCAGGAACTGCTTCTTCCTTAGTGAAGAAGTGACCTTAGTGAGCAGATTTATGAATGGTCCATGAACACAATTCTTTTGATGAACACTATGTAATTTGCTATTCATTGTGATTTTTCTACAGTACTGCTGCTGAAAAACAAATGTCAAACAAAGCAGTGACAAAAATCAGATTGGTTCACTATAATCTGCATGTGGAAGCCCCATTTGGATTTTTACCAGGATCAGGTGGCCTCACACATCGTCACAACCCCAGTCCAGCGATGAAACTGCCTGAGATTTCAAGACAATTAGTGCGGCACCTAACAGCCATGGTAACACTCAAGCACTCAAGTTAATGGGCATCAAAAGGAAAATGCTCCAATCGATGGAGTCATACCTTGTACAAAGGAAGATGGCTGAGGCTGTTGAAGGTCAATCATCCTGGCCCAGGACATCAATGGGAGAGTTCCTCAGGGCAGTGTTCTAGGCCCAACCACCTTCAGCTGTTTCATCAATAACCTTTCTTCCATCATAAAGGTCAGAGTGGGGATGGTTGGTGACTGCCCAGTTTTCAATTTGATTTGCAACTCCTCAGTAAATGAAGCACTCCATACCTGCATGCAGAAAGACCTAGAAAACATTCAGGCAGGGACTGATAAGTGGCAAGTAATATTTGCAGCATAAAAGTGCCAGACAATGAAAATCTCCAGTAACAAGACAATATAACCTACCCTTGACATTCAACACCAAGTGCTCAACCATTATCATCCTGGGGGTTACTACTAACCAAAAATACAACTGAACAAGCCAGATAAATATAGCTGTTCATTGGTTGGGTATCTGCAATCTCCTAATTCTTTTTCACCATTTACAAGATGCAAGTCAGATGCACGACTGAATATTCATTTACTTTGATGAGTTCCAACAACTCTCAAAACGCTGCCATACTCTAAATTATACTACTAGCAAATAGCAACTGAATGCCATCAGGTGACATACCATGACGTGCTCTGGTTTTCTCCCACCTTTCGAAGAGGACATGCTATGCTGGTGTCAGAAGCATGGTGACACTTGCAGGCTTACACATCCTCCATGCAAATGACACTATGTTTTGAAGTTTCAATGTACATGTGATAAATAAAGCTAATCTTTATCTTTCATTGTAGATACTCTGACCACACCTCTCAAATCTGCAACCTCTACCTCCACGGGCAAAGGGCAACAGATACATTTGCCTGTAAGCCACACACCACTACTAATTGCAGCAGTCCTTCACCATATTTAAAATCCCTGAACTTCCTCATGCAACAGCACAGTGGAAGTACCTTCTTCACCAGATGGTGGCTGACCATCATCTTTCAAGGCAAGATGCTCAGATTTCCACTACCCCCCTGACAAATACTTATGATTGGATGATTTCATGACAAAAAGCAAAATACCAAATACTGAGTCCTGCAAACCATCTCCTAGAAACTGTCCTCTAAAAAGAATAAAGAGGGTTTGTGAATGTGGGCAAACTTTATCTAGACCATTTGAGGCCAACACAATAACCAGAAGGTAGAGTGATTGTTGTAAATTAACACTAAATTGAAATATCAAATTACATTTCAAAGCTCACATCTCAGAAGGTATCATACTCTGTCTACTTTTAGGACGGCAGTTCTACCAGTAAATTCATTCAGCAAAGAATCATATATATATATATATCTATCTCTAGAACAGCATCGTATTGTTACACCAGTGTCATATTAGGTCAAACATGCTACTCTAAATTTTCAACTGAACTTTCTGCACATCCTTTTAATAATACTTCATTGGCCACATTCCATTTCATTGCACCCGATCTGAAAGTATTTAATCTAAACCAAGCTGCAAGTATATTCCTTCACAAGACTGATGTACTAGCAAAACTATGCAGCAAACAAGACACTCTACATTGAGTACCACAAACTGCAAAATAACAGTACAATAATAATAGTACAGGAAGGAGATGGAGAGTCTAGTGACATGGTTCCAGCAAAGCCAGGGAGCTAGGTAACTAACTTCAGGAGGTGGGAAGAAGTACATACCCTTGTTTGTATCAATGGTATTGATGTGGAGGTAGTTGAGAACTTCAAACTCATTGGGTCTAAATAACACCTAATTGCCCTGGACCAGCCACATGGAAAGCAGACTAACACCTCTACTTCAAAGGCCAAGGGAATTCTTACAATTTTATCAATGAATCATTGAAATTTTTACAGATGCATCACAGCTTTGTATGGCAACTGCTCTCCCAAGACCACAAGAAATTACAGAGAATTGTTAATATTGTACAGTCCATCACGAACAAGCTTACTCTCCACCAGCTGTCTACACCTTCTGTTGACTTGGGAAACTGGATAAAAATAATCTCATTCCTGGTTGCTCTCCCTCCTTTCCTCTCAAAGACAGCTTTTATTCCTCTGTTATCAGAATGTTTGATGGACTATCAATACACTAAAAGATGAACCCCATCTCCCAATCCATCTCATATGGCCCATGCACTGCAAATACAGTGTTCCCTGTAAGGTGCAACACTTTATCATTGAAAATTCTTAGGTACTGTGCAAAAACAATTTTTTATTTAGACTTTTACAATACTATATTTGCAAACATGGAGAGGAAAGAGAATCTGTAGACTTGGTGGGAGCAAAGGATGTTGGGAATGGCAAGGATTTTGTGCTGAGGGAGGGATGATCGAAGGGTGGCAGAGAAGCAGTGCCAAGGACAGGGGTGGCACGGATTCAGATACACCCTACCCTAGGACACCAGGCAAAGCAACATGATCCCAAGCAATTGGTTTACTGATCATTTCAGAATTTCCCTGATGCTTTCCGCTCCTCTCCCTTCCCCAACTACGACCCCCTCTCCCTGGCCCCTTCCTACTTTCAGTTCACAATAGAAACCCATATCAGAATCAGGTTTATCGTCACTATTCACATATGTATTTAAATTTGTTTTTTTAAGGCAGCAGTACAGTGCAATACATAAAATTACTACAGTACTGCGCAAAAGTCCAAGGCACCATAGCTATATAAATGTGCCTACTTTTGCACAGTATTTTATATTCCAACTCTGTGTAATAATGAATGGTATGAACTGTCTGGAGGATGTGGAAAATAAAAGTTTTTCCACAGCATCTCCCTGCATGTGACAATAGTAAACCAATACCATATCAAACTACCACTAATCCTGCATTAAAAGCAGTTTAGTCCTGGTATGAACAAGTTAACGTACTCAAATATCCTACTAATTTACAGAAAATCTGCAGTTTTCATAAATCCAGTACCAAACATAACTTGTTTATATCAGTATTAAAGGGGGAAAAATTAGCTCCAGAACGGGGGGGGGGGGGGGGGGGCGAGAAATCGGATTTCCTTCACAAACTTTTCACTTCAAGACTTGAAACTAACTGTGATAAGAAACATACTATTTAGAAGTTTAAAACTTCTCAACATTTGAAACTACATTTCCACCTGGGTTAATTTTATTTTACAAAGGAAACATTTTGAGCTAAAGCAAACATTATGTGCCTACTCCAAGAAAGTTATTCTTTTTATGAGATAAAATCTCTATTTTTCTTCAACAATGTATTTCAGCTTCCAATACCCAAAGAACAATCCTTTGGCAAAATGACATATTACTTTTACATCTTGAAATGGCAATGTAATTATGGCTCTCAAAACAAATCATGGATGATCTGCAGCCCAACTCTATCTGTATTGCATAACTTGGATAAAACTATTCCTTTAATTCTTCAATTATTGTTGTGGATGCTTCTTTGGGGAAACTTCAATAACCATGTGTCGGAGAGAAAAAATAATTTCCATTTATTACTAAATGGCCTGCCCCTAGTTTCCAAAATTAGAAAAGGAAACTGCTTCATTTCTCAACAATGTAGTTAAAAATTTAGAGAAAAAATATTAGAGAATTAAAAGAGCATGGTTGTGAAATAAAGATAAAATAAAAGCAAATAAGTATTTTATAAATATATCAGCAAAAATATTCACCCTTTGTAACTGTGTCTTTTAAAATAGATAAAAAATAACGCAGGAAAAAAAAAATCAGAAACCAGGTGGCAAAATAATCGAACAACTGGCCTGGTAGCAGAGGCCTGGACTATAAGGACATACTGTAAAACATACAACTCAAGAACATGTGCTTCTGTCCACAATATTTGTAACGATCATGATGCCAGTTCACACCATCCCATTTGCTGGCACACATCCATACACATATTTATTGTCTGTTCATGCACCTGTCTAAATACTTTAAACATTGTCATTGTATTTGCTTCCACTGCTTCCCCATTACTGTGTTTTAAGTACCTACCATTGCACAAAGAAAACCGTCCTTGCCTCAAAATCCCCTTTAAACTTTTCCCCTCTCTCACCTTAAATGCTATGTCTTCTAGTATTCAACAATTCCAAATGGTAAGATTCTGGTCATCTTCCTCAGCTATACTTCTCATTTTATAAATTCATATTAAATCTCACTTCAGCCTCTGAAGCACCAGAGAAGCAATCCAAACTTGACCAATAGACATCCAGGTAAACTTCATCTGAACCCTCTCCAAAGCCTCCACATCCTCCCTGTAATGGGGAAACTAGAATTGCATGCAAGGCTTCAACTACTGTCGCAAAGATTTATACAACGTCATGATTTTTAACTCTTTTCCTCCATGCCCTAACCAATGAAGGCAAGCATGCTGTACCTCATCTTTACCAATCTATTTGTGTTGCCACTTTTAGGGAGGGATGGACTTAGACCCAAAAATTCCTCTGTACATCAATGCTGTTCAGGGTTCTGCCATTTCCCCTTACATATATGACCTCCCAAAGTACAAACCAGACCCACACTTGCTCGATTTAAACTGCCTGCCATTTCACTGTACTTCGCTGGAACTGACTCTTTAACAAACCTCCTTTGCTGTCCAAAGCGCTACCAATTTTACTGCTGCTTTTAAACTTACTGTCCAACCTGTCCACACTTTCATCCAATGCATTATATATTACAATTAACAAAGGTCCTGCAATAATTGCTGTGGAACACCAGTGAGCCAGAATAATACTCTCCCACCACTACAGTCTTCTATGGGCAAGCCAATTCTAAAAGCAAACCACCACATGGGATCTTGTCAAATGTCTTAAAGTCTATATAGGTAAAATCCACCTCAATCAATTTGGTCATCTTCTGAAAAAATTCAATCAAATTTGTAAGACATAAACTACCCCACAAAGACACATTGACTGTTCTGAATTAGTCTAAGCTTTTCCAAATGTGAGTAAATTCTGTTCCTATGAATCCTCTCAATAGCTTTCCTAACAGTGAATCAAGGCTCAACAACCAATAATTTCCTTAATTCCAACTTTACTTCATAAACAATTTTCCTTCCCAGCAATCTCCTCTTGCCTTTTAATGACCTGAGATGAATCTTACCAAGCCCTAGAAATTTATTCACCTTTATGCTCTTTAAGAGACAAACACATTCAAACTAAGAATCCAAGAATCTAAGGCTACTACTTTATAATTTTATGCCAAACAAGATAATTACACTTAGAACAAACTAGGAAAACACACAAAATGTTGAACTCAGCAGGTCAGGCAGCATCTAAGGAAATGAATAAACAGTCGATGTTTTGGGCTAAGACCCTTCATCAGGACTAGAAAAGGGGAAGAAACCAGAATAGGGTGGGGAGTGTGGAAGAAGAACAAGCAAGTAGCTGATAGGTGAAGATAGGTGGGTGGGGAGGGGGATGAATTAACTGGGAGGTGCTGAGGAAAAGATAAGGGCTGGAGAAGATGGAGAGTGTACCATGGGAGAAAGGGAAGGAGGGGGGAGTACCAGGGTAAGTGATAGTCAGCAAGAGAGGAAAGAGTCCAGAGTGGGGTATAGAAGAGGGAATGGGGAGGAGAAAAATTACCAGAGCTGTTGAAGTCGATGTCATATCATTAGGTTTGAGGCTACCAAGATGGAATACGAGGTGCTGCCTCTCCAACCTGAGAGTTGTCTGATCGTGGCAGCAGAGGCGGCCATGGACTGACATGTTGGAATGGGAATAGAAATTAAAATGATTGGCCATTGGGAAGTCCTACTTTTTGCAGATGGAGCGGGGTGCACAACAAAGTGGTCCCCCAATCTACCTTGGGTCATACCAATATAAAAGAGGTCACATGGGAGCACTGGATACAGTATCTGGTGTAGTTGGAGGAGCACTTTGTCTCCCAATCTATGTTGTCTTTCATTTCTCCCTCCTCACCCCATTTATTCTCCCTATAGATGTTGCCTGACTTGCTAAATTCCTCCAGCATATTGTACATGTTGCCTTTATTCCATTAATATGCATTTGCCAGGTCCGACTTGCTTTACTAACCATTAAAATCAATTCTGGGCTTTAAATGTAAAGTGGCAAGTGAAATACGAAACTGGATCCATGGTGATGGGTAAATGTTTGCAGTAGAGCTCCTCAAGACAGAGTGTTGGGCTTTTTGTTTTTCATGGTACAGTCGACCTTCAATAATCTGACTACCTATAATCCGGTTCCTTCGATAATCCGGCACTGATTTCAAATTTTCCACGCAACTGTAATTTCAAATTTCCCGGGCCATTGTACCAATCTGCTGCACATCGTTTTGGTTGCGCTAGATCTGTTCACATGTTGGTGCGCTCTCGTAAACACAGACAGGTGATTCCTGCTTGTTTTCCTGCATTTATTAATATCATTTGCGTAAGGCGTGGCCACCTGCCACCAGCCCGTCTCACCTGGCAGTGGTGAGGGAGCTGGAGCGCGCTGGGTCAGTCCACCTTCTCGCCCACCTGCCAGCAGTCACGCACTGCCCTCCGGCGTCACCTGGCCGGTGCTTCGTTCTCTTCTGCCTATGAATTCAGATCAGACGTGGCGATCCGCTGAACTTAAGCATATTACTAAGGGGAGGGAAAGAAACTAACGAGGATTCCCTCAGTAACTGCGGGTGAAGAGGGAAGAGCCCAGCGCCGAATCCCCAGCTGCCTGGCGGTTGCGTGAAATGTGGCATATAGAAGACCTCCTTTCTGACTTCTGCTTCTGCTCACCCAGATGCGCTGCCACCAACATCAACAGTTTTTGAAGAAACTGTTGTGCTAGTTTCAGCACCAGCTCCTGATGCTTCACTCATTTTTCAAAATGAAGATGCTGATGATCCTGACAACCCCACACTTGCAAACATGTAACTTTGCCTGAAGGTATATTAAACGTCTCACTTCAGAAGCGGAAGTGCTCAACTGTTCTGTGCAAGTCAATTCCTGTACCCTTTATTTTAATCTGTGCCTGTACAGTATATTATTTTATTAAATTTTCACTTGCTACTCATTTAATAATTCTGTTTCATTATTATCTAATGTACTGATTTACTTGATATTTTTAAGGCATGATGAGGTGGTTCGCTATTGCTTAATGTGATGCTTATGTAATTTGGCATTTTCACTAATTCGGCATCCTCGGGTCCCAATGGTGCCAAATTATAACCATATAACAATTACAGCACAGAAACAGGTCTTCTCGGCCCTTCCAGTCTATGCCAACACTTACACTCACCAAGTCCCAGTGGCCTGCACTCAGCCCCTAAGCCTCCATTCCTTTCCTGTCCATATATCTATCCAATTTTACTTTAAATGACAATACTGAACCTGCTTCTACCACTTCTACTGGAAGCTCATTCCACACAGCTACCACTCTCTGAGTAAAAAAATTCCCCTAGTGCTAAGCTTAAACTTTTGCCCCCTAACTCTCAAATCGTGTCCTCTTGTTTGAATCTCCCCTACTCTCAATGGAAAAAGCCTATCCATGTCAACTTGATCTAACCCCCTCATTATTTTAAATACCTCTATCAAGTCCCCCCTCAACCTTCTACGCTCCAAAGTAGGTTGACCTCTATATTTTACACATTGTCAACCATACAGCCAGGTTTTGATTTTGAAGCTACAGTTTGCAGGGACTAATTAACTGGTCAGTTATGCTCCTGGAGCAAATGGGCTGGAAAAGTACAAAGGCCAAACAAAGCAAAGAAATACAAAATATATACGTGCTGAATAACCTTGAGCAATAGAGAACTTGGAAGGTGTACACAGAGATTTAAGGTTGCAAAATGGACAAAATAGTCAAGAAGAAATAGAGTACAGATATCCCCCACTTTACGCCATTTCACTTTACAAAAGACCTACATCAGTAACTTGTTTTCGCATTACAAAGAGGATTTTCGCTTTTATCAAAATTTTTCCCAAATAAATTAATGGTTCTTTGCTTTACGCCATTTCGGCTTAAGATTTCATAGGATCGCTCTACCTTTGTAAGGGGGGTGGGGAGAACACCTGTAGTAGTCTTCAATGAGCAAGCTATTTATTGCAAAAGCAAGGAGGTCAGTCTAGAATTGCACAAACCATTGCACTTTAGCTGGAGCACTGCTATGGTTTAGATTATCAGATATAAGTGAGATTTATCAATGTTAGGATTCAGTTAGGAATACCAGGATTAGTTGGAGAATTTAGTTTGGAGAAAAACATGTTAACTTTGGATTTCCCTCCCCCCAGATAGCAGCTGTTGCTCTAAACTGGTGAATCAGATCAAACTTTCTTTTAAGAAATCACTAATAACCAAGAAACACGAATCTAAGGAATTTGTAGAATGAGAGCTGGGAACCATTTTCTCTCAGAGAACCATATCTTTGAAACATATAGCTCAGGAGAAAGTCATTTTGTTCATCTCACAAAAAGTGGATTATTTAGGTTAATCCCATCTTCCAGCTTTTGGTCCACAGCTCTCCAAATTTTGATTTGAGTAGTTTTTAAAACGCTGATATTGAGGGCTTCTGCAATTATCAGAAATTTGGAATAAATGGTAAGCATTTGCAATGGATGTAGGGTAGTAGTCCTACCAATCATCCTGAACCATGTTTATCTGTGTAAATTACATTCATGAATTAGACTCATTAATCAAAACATAGGCTTGACTTTACAGATCATATTAAATTTGGGATTGGTAGTGGGGATGGAATTTGGCAGACCACAACAAACTACAGAAAGAATCATGAATTTCAGTGATAAAGAACAACAAGGAAAGAAGTGGTGCTACAAAGAATAGGGAGGCAAGTTATAATTCAAATTTGGGGTTGCATGTGAGGTACAATGGTAATCTTATCATACAAAATACAATAATGCTCAAAGTTCTGCAACAGTTTAACAGAACTATTGAAGACATAATCAAGCATTGGGAATTATTACAAGAGGAACAGAATCAAAAATAGAGAAATGATGTTGAATTCTTAAGTAATCTTGGTTAAACCATACTTTATTACAGCATCAAGTTCTTTACACATCGTAGAATAGACACACTATTAAGTGGGCAAAGAATATCCACCAGGAATGATGAGAGAAATGCAAAGATATTGATAACAAGATCAGATGAAATGTTTATGATCCAAACATTCTTCTGTCAACTTCATCAGCAGGTCTGATAAATGAAAGATGGTAGAAATATCATACACAAAAGCTGTGTCATGCATCATGTCCTGGAATACTAGCCAATACAAAACAATCTCTCAACACTACAAAGTTCCTGGCAATCATGGGCAAGGGGCTCTTGGAAATGCAGATCTACCCCCTATTCTGATACTTATATTGTAGCAGTTGGCCGAGTGTTATACTGGGGGGCGGGGGGGGGAGAGGGGGGAGGAATGATTATAAATGGATTGCATCTGCAGAGATGATGATGTACATGTGTCAGGGTTACTTAGTGTAGTTTAAATGGCCGTTGTGTGTTCTTCATGCTGGATGTTAAGAGTCTATATCTGTGTGAAGAGCATCTAGCTGCAGCTCTTTGAAGACAGTGTTGGATCTGCAGCAGCAACTGCTTGACCTTCAGCTTGCATGGGAAAGTGAGAAGATCATCGATTTGAGTTGAAGGAAAATAGTCACTCCTAAGTTAGATGAGGCGGGTAGCTGGGTGACTGTAAGGAGAAGGAATGGAAAAGGTGAAGGTGAATAGGTAGTTAGCACAGAGCACCTATGTGGTCATTTCACTCAATAAGTATACCATTGTGCACAATGTTGGATGGGTTGACCTCCCAGGGGAATGCCACAGAGACTGGGTTATTAGCACTGAGCATAGGCCTGTGGTGCAGAAGGGAAAGAGGGAAAAGAGGGGAACAGTACTGGTAGGGGACTCAGCTGTCAGAGGATCAGACAGGAGATGCTGTGGATATGAACAGGCTACCCTGATAGCACGTTGTCTCCAGGTGCCACGCTCAGGAACATCTTGGATCACATCCGCAGCATTTTGGAGGGGGGA